>NC_133666.1:236784615-237384615 GCF_037893015.1 Macrotis lagotis
ACCTCTCAGATTGGTCAATATGACCAGGAAAGATAATGATCACTGTTGGAAGGGTTGTGGGAAGGGTTGTGGGAAATCT
Source organism: Macrotis lagotis (assembly GCF_037893015.1). NCBI lineage: Eukaryota > Metazoa > Chordata > Mammalia > Peramelemorphia > Peramelidae > Macrotis > Macrotis lagotis. The sequence goes on from NC_133666.1 coordinate 236,784,695, forward strand.
GGGACACTATTATACTGTTGGTGGAGCTGTGAACTCATCCAACCCTCCTGGGGAGCTATTTGGAACTATGCCCAAAGGGCAACAAAAATGTGCATACCCTTTGACCCAGCAATACCACTACTGGGTCTATACTCTGAAGAGATGATGAAAAAGGGTAAAAACATTAATTGTACAAAAATATTTATAGCAGCCCTGTTTGTAGTGGCAAAGAATTGAAAATCAAGTAAATGTCCTTTAATTGGGGAATGGCTTAGCAAACTGTGGTATATGTATGTCATGGAGTACTATTGTTCTATTAGAAACCAGGAGGGATGGGATTTCAGGGAAGCCTGGAGGGATTTCCATGAACTGATGCTAAGTGAGATGAGCAGAACCAGAAAAACACTGTACACCCTAACAGCAACATGGGAGTGATGATCAACCTTGAAGGACTCACTCATCCCATCAGTGCAACAATCGGGAACAATTTTGGGCTGTCTGCAAAGGAGAGTGCCATCTGTATCTAGATAAGGAGCTGTGGAGTTTGAACAAAGTTCAAGGACTATTCCCTTTAATTTAGAAAAAACCAGATACCTTATTGTCTGATCTTGTTACCTCTTAGACTTCTCTTCTCTTTAAGGATATGATTTCTCTCTTTCATCACACCCAATTTGGATCAAGGTACAACATGGAAACAAAGTAAAGACTGACAGAGTGCTTTCCATGGGGGGTGGGGTTGGGGGAGGGAAGCAAGATGGGGGGGAAATTGTAAAACTCAAATAATATCTTTAATAAAAATAAATTTTAAAAAACCTAGTTTTCGCATAGGGTGGCTAGGTGACACAGTGGATAGGGCACCAGCCTTGGTGTCAGGAGTACCTGGGTTCAAATCCTACCTCAGACACTTAATATTTACTTAGCTGTGTGGCCTTGGGCAAGGCACTTAACCCCATTGCCTTGAAAAAACAAAAAAAAAACCCCCAAAAACCAAAACCAGAAAAAAAACTAGTTTTCCCAACCCATTCCCAACTCTTCATAAAATCTGCTTCCATGCTACTGTGGATATACCCGTCTGTGATTGCACACACAGTAACATTGACACAAGTAACATTACTGCTTCTTCATTAGTAAGGTCTAGGTGAGCTAACCAGGCACTTCTTGATCACTATGACACTATGAAATTTAATAAAGAGTGATCATGGAATGCACAGCAGGGCCATCCTCATGCTACCTTAAAATGTTGCATTCATCTGATTTGGAAGTAGGAGGAACCATTGCTTCAATTTAGAAGGAACATTGAAAAGAAAAAAAAAATACTGAATTCTCCCTTTACCCAAACCTTTAGTTCAAATACATACATACATATATATACATATATATACATATATATGTATATATATATATAGTGACCCTTCAAATAATAACCAAAAACTGGTTTAAGAAATACACACAGTTTAAGAAATACACACACAAGATAAACAGACTTGCAGTTCAATAAACTACTTATTTGACCATATAGTGAAGTAGAAAGAATACAGGAATTGGAGTCGAGAGAAGTTCAAAGTATTTTCTATAACTAAATAATTATGTGATTATGGGAAAATCATTCAACCATATCTCTGAGACTCTAACTCACTATATCTAAAAATGGAAATTAAAGCTGTAGTATTCATCCCAAAGAGTTATTGTGGAAAAGAATAGTAATGCTTAACTTGAATAAAGATAAAAATACTCCCATTTCCTATCAGAAAGGTTTTCTTTTGTAATCTTGACCTTTATTATTTCATAAAGTTAGGCAGTTGAAGGAAAAGATGAACATATTTAGACTCTAGAATCACTATGAAATCAATCAAATTAACAAATCAAAATATGAGCCAATAAAATGGAAGTCTTTTAAGGGCAAGAATTGTTTCATTTTTGTGTTTATATCCCTAGTACTTTGCAAATTTGTTTCTTGATCTAGTCCTCCTGAACCACAGATAAAACCTATGATGAATTCAAATTGCAACTTTTAAAATTACAAAAAGTCTGCAATTTCCTTAGTATTAAGAAACTCCAGATGAGAAAAAGACCTTGACCAAAGTAAAAACTAATTATAATTTCCTATCATTCCATCTTTTCCTGTGCCTCATTCATCCTCAATCTGTTCTTGATATCTTCATCATGATCCTTCAATCCCTCCACTGACCCCCTTTCCAAGTCATTACTCTTGCTCTGACTTCACATTCTTCCCTTCTCAATTTTACTTTATACTGTCATAAGTTTGAATGCCCAAACTCTGTCCTAGAGATACTTTTCTTTGAAAAATGCCACCTTTGGATTGCCACTTTCAGGGTCCTCTGATCCTATTTATGCACTTCTGAATAAGGTTGAAGGAAATAATGTAACCATCCTAACTGGATTCATTATAAAATCATGATACCCTATTTCAACTGGGCTCTCAATCCAGCAAGCCAATCTTTCTATTCTATTCCTCTCTGCTTAATGCTCTTCAGAAGCAAACCCAAATCTCATCTCCACAAGCCTTCAATATTTACACCTCCTATCATTCTCACTTTCTTAAGAAAAGTAAGTCATTTGTGGTGTCTTCATTTTTCTTCTCCTTCCTCCTAGTCTCTGATGACCCAGCCCTTCTTGCCAAGGCCAACTCCTCTACATGCACTCTTGTCTTCTTTAGCAAATTGTCTCCTCAATCTTCCTTTCTTTACTCTCTCAACTTTCTAATGGACCTTTCTCCATTGCCTTAAAACTTACTTAACTCTCTCTTATCCTTAAAATACTTTCACTAAACTTCACCCCTTCAATCTATGTTCTATATCTCCTCCATCAGTCAAAATCCTAGGACATACTGTCCACATTCATTGATTCTACTTTCTCTCCTCTTGCTCTTCAGCCTTTTGCAATGTGGATCACAAATCTCAACAATCAATTGAAAGTTCTTTACCAAGGTTACCATGCATCTTTTAATTGCCAGATATGATGAGGTTTTTATTTCTCAGTCTCAATATTATATACCATTGACCACTCTCTACTCCTTGATACTCTTTCTCTCTGGGATTTCACAACATTGCTCTCTCAGTTTTCTTTCTACCTGTCTGTCAGCTAGATCCCCAAAAAGTGGCTAATTACTTTTTCCTTTGAGATCTAGGGATAACCTTAAGGGTCCAGGTTTCTTTTTTTATAAATAATATTTTTTTTCAAACAAAAATAGTATTTTTTTCAAACAAAAAGAATCACAATCTGATGAACACTGCATTCTCTTTGAAAAAATATCTCAAGTATTTCTTTTCCTTAATTTTAATTCCACATACTGAAAAATGACTAATCTGTAAATATGTTTAATACAGATGTGTATGTACAATATTAACCCAACTGTTTGCCACTTAGGGAAGAGGGTTGAAAGGGAGGGTGGAAGGAAATTTTGTAAGTTAAATATATACATAGGCATATGGATGAATGTTGAAAACTTTCATAACATGTATTTGGAAAAATTATCAATAAAAAAATAGTATTTTTTTTCCAGTTACATGCAAAGTGGTTTCAACAGTCAGAGCTTTTTTGTTTTCATTGAATTCAGCTGGTTAGTCACAAAATCTGTACTTCATTTAATGGCCTATGCATAGAAGATTGACCAGGTTCATAAATGAATGAAAAGCATTTATTAAGCATTAATTGTATGTCAAACCCTGTGTTAAGTGCTGGTGATATATTTTAAAAACATAGAAAGTTCTTGGCTTCATGGAGTTTACATTCCAATGGCAGAACAATATGTAGGGAAGGAATTTATGGTTTAAGAAATGACAAAGATGATGGAATCATGGTGCAGTGAACTAACAAATCCTTTCATATAATCAGTGATAGCATTGATATGACTATTGTTATTTGGAATAAGAGATGGAAAATGGTGAGATGGAAGGATATACTTAGTAGTAGGATGAAAAATAAAAGGGATAGAGATGAGATAAAATGATCCTCAGGAGAATATAACTGTGGTTCACCTCTTGGGTATAGTCTCTGGTGGTATGGTTTAGACAATGGACCTTCAGTAACAGCACATTAGGAAAAAAAAATTTATCTAAGAAAATAGTATAGGAGTAAAGTGTGATCTAGAGCCTTTAAGTACCCCACTTATTCGGTTCTTTTTCTAGTAGTTCAAATGACCATGGCAGCCTAAAAAAAATTCATAGTGGTTCCAACTCTAGAAGATGGGATACACAAGATATGTAAAACATTTCAGAGAAGCACTAAGTTACTAATTCATTCCACTGTGAAACATAATGACACAATCCTTCACAGTGTTTGGCCAGGAAAATGGGACACAAAGGAACCAAGGACCATGTCTCCCTTTCTTGGAGAGGAAACAAGTGATAAAAGGCTAGGTTAATTGGTAACACATAGGAGCACTCAAATGCTATTTCTTTTGTTAGACTTCAGTGACAAGCTAAGCTTACCTAATAAAACAGTGATTTGGCACTTCAAAGATAAGTATGCTTCCTCTTTCTGTACAGTGGACTCATAAAATGGCTCTTCTGGTGCTCATACTATGTCTGATGGCAAAGATCATCCTTGTTTTTAGCGATTCTCAGGAGCTTTTGGCAATATATATATATATATATATATATATATATATATATATATATATATATGAGTTCTTAATCCAGGATTCATGAATTTATGAATTTGTTGTTTTATTTTTAAAATAACCTTATAAGTATATTTTAAAATAATTTATTTCCTTTGTATAAGTTTCATCAGACTGCCAAAGGGGCCCATTACAGAAAAACAAAAAGTTTAAGAATGACTTCTCTAGAAACTCGCACTGAAAATTTACTTGATAAAACTACTATACAGCTTTTTCTTAATTTCTATCTAAATTTTCCTTAACTTTTTTTTTCAATTATCCCAGATAGCCCCTACCTTGAATTTCAAAAGTTCATTTGTAAGTCACTTGTTATGGCAGTTTAGACCCAGGCCAGTTCATGATAGACCATTTAACCAAGAATGTACCTTCCCTGTGGTATGAAAAGTACTATTTCAATTACACCTAATCACCATTTGTAACCTTGTTTGTTATGGGAAATACTTGTTATGTCTCAAGGGGAAAATAAATGCTTTCCAAGGTCCAGTTGGGGACACTGTGAACTTGTCTTTAGTTCAGGTCCCTGGAGAAGCAGAGACTCTTGGGGTAAAGAAACAGGGCTCAAGTTCCTTCTTAACTTGTTTTCTAGGTAAAGGAGAAATAGAATCATAGAATTATAGTTCTAGTGTGAGAAGGGACCTCTAGCACCATCTTGTACAATTCCTTCATTTTATAGATGAAAATTTCAAGGCTCAGACAGGTTAAGTAACTTAAATAAATTAATGAATTTTTAAAAAACATTTATTAAGCATTTATATTGTGGGGTATGGAAATAAGACTCCCAAGTTTTCAAGGATATCACACAATAATTGGAGGAATAAGACCTAAGAGAGTATAATTACAGTGGGTGAAAAAGTCCAGACATTCTAATGAAATAATAGTGAGGATGATCAGACCAGTAATTCTTAAAGTACATTCTTAGATCATATGGTAGTGCCTGGGAGGGTGGGATCAGCTGTATAATGAAGTGACAATTCATTTGATAATACCTAGAATTCCTCCTTCTTATTGGAAGGATTACAGTTAATGACTCTGATTATCTAAGTGGTATGAATACTCATATCCTCGGGGCAAAAAGCCCTCCCTACCACAACTGAGAAACAGAGGCTGGGCCAGAGAGTCAAGAATTTTGAATTACCTTTTACTCCTTGGTAAAGAAATTTCTCTCATTTGGGAATTCTTTATACATTGAAATGACAGATCAGTCTTTCTTTTTATACTATGTACCAATTTAGAATTCATAGGGTTCTAAAAAGGATTAATAAAAAAATAGGTGGAGTGGGAGTGGAGCTGTCAAGCTAGATGTTGGGAAAGGGAAAGAGATTATCAGGAAGATTAGTGGAGAAAAGCAACCCATGACACTTGTTCTATTAGACTCCTCCACAATCCAGATGTCAGTGGATTGCCTGGGACTGGAGTGGGAAGAAAGAGGACCCTTATCTACCATCTGGGCAACTAGGTGACACAGTGGATAAAGCTCTGGGCCTGACATCAGGAAGACTCATCTTCCCAAATTTAAATCTGACTTCTAACTCTGTGTGATTCTGGGCAAGTCTTTTCACCCTGTTTGCCTCAGTTTCCTCATTTGTAAAGCGAGCTGGAGAAAGAAATAGCAAATTACTCTAATATCTTTACCAATAAACTTCCAAAAGGGGTCACAAAGATTCAGACAAAATTCAGATTAAATAACAACATCAAACCCATCATCTGACATAGTATGAGGTGAAGGCAAAAGGTAAAAGGAACTTCCTCACTAGAAGGTGGACTTCCCACCCAGCACCTCATGTCAGTAAGCAAAGGCAAAATTTGAGCTTAGGTCTTCTGACTGTGTCTCTGTCTGCATTTTTCACACTTCTATTATTTACATAAAAATGTAGACTAGATTCATTCTCTTCCAAAAATCAAGGAAGCTGTCACCAAGACTGGGAGCTAAATCAAAAATCTATTGAGCTAGCTTAGTAGTGACATCTGTTTGTATTGATCCAGTTTCCTTAGACTACTATGCCCAACTTTCCCTTATATAGGTCACTTCAGCCTTTACAATGTCACAAGGCCAAGTAGGTCACCATTTCTTGCCATGCTGATAAGATTATCTTTGTATGAAGGCAAGAGATGTGTGTGTGTGTGTGTGTGTGTGTGTGCACATGCGCATGCCTGTGTGAATGTGGAGTTGTATATGTATCATGTAAATGAAGAAGAGTGGAGAGTATAGGGCGGGGGGGGGGGAGAGATATTGAAGTGGTTTGTCATTTCCTTCTCTAGATCATTTTATATATGAGGAAATTGAGGCAAACAGGGTGAAATGACTTGTCCAGGGTTACACAGTAAGTATCCGAAGCTGAATTTGAACTCAGGGTCTTCTGACTCCATCACATCTACTGAAACTTATTGCTTTATTCTAGTTGAGTATCCTTTTAATGCTGTGGTTAAATAAACCTTTATCTAACTATTGGATGACCTAAGAGCATCTTGTTCACTTCAAAATCAAACTCAATTTACTAGAGACCCAGACTGAGTCAGGATTCAATCATTAGAACTAATAAAAGTAAATTCATCAGTACAGACTCTAGAGCTATATTTTTAATAGTTATTGACCCACAGAATGTTTCAAACCAGCAATAGGGTTCTATCTAGGCAGAAGAAGGGACATGTATTAAGAGACTAAAATATCACCTATGTATACATACTATTACATCACTACCATTAGTGGCAGAAGCATCTCTAGATTCTTCCTATGGGTTTTTTAGCTCTGACATTTCAGAGTACTGACAAACCCTCTTTTTGTTGTTGGCTTTTTGATTTGTTTTTCCTTATCCTTGCTACCCACAATTATCAAATACTGAATGTGTCTGTGTGTGTGTGTGTGTGTGTGTGTGTGTGATCACATTTTCTAATAGTCTGGGTGTTTCTACTTTCTAATTGTGACAAAATATCCAATAACAAAAGGAAGGGTTTGATCCTTCCTAATCTATTTGATCATGAAGACCCCAGTTTCCAGTCCTTCATTTTTTATTTATTTAAGCTTCTCTTTTCTCAAATCACTTAGAAACAAAAGTACTTTCTTCTATTCTTAAAATACCAAAATAGAAACAGTCTTTCCAATGATTCAGACCAATTTGGAGCAAATTATGTTGGGAAAAGAACAGTGAAGTTAAATGGATGATTCTAGGAAGGCTACAGTATTGACTCTAATTCTTATTAAAATAGAAACTTACAAACACACAACAAGAATTCCATGGCCTGTAGCAACAGTGAGGTTATCAATATTACCCATCTCATCATGTGACTAATATGTGCAAAAGGAATCATTTAATTCTTAGCTTTTTTAGTTTGTTCTACATATTTACCAGTTTAAGAGGCAACGTGGGAAGCAATAAAGCAGTGCATAGAGGTTTTGGTTTTGAAATCAGGAACACATGGGTCTTATCTCTTAACACATACTAGCTGTGTGACCCTAAGCAAGTCACTTAACTTCTAAGTTCTGTAAGATGTAAGATGTGTCAGATGGTTGCATATAGCCTACAATCTTCCAAATGCATATAAACAAGATTAAAATGAAATTTGAAAATATTTAATTAAATAAATAAAAATACAATAAAACAGATTACATTTTTAAAACTGCTTCAATTTGTGGCTCACAGAGATCCTTATACATGGATTAATGGTCTTAGTTCCTATTGAATTTAACAAGTCTGATCTCTGCATTTTAGAGGGAATTTCTTGTGATGAAAGTTCCCTTTATTAATGTAATAACATATTTAGTTTTTATTCTATAGCCTTGGCAACTAGTTGGCACAGTGAACAGAGTACTGGGCCTAGACTCAACACTCATCTTTCTTAGTTCAAATCTAGCCTCAGATACTTATTAGTGAGTCCCTAGGCAAGTTGCCTCAGTTTCCTCATCTGTAAATTGATCTAGAGAAAGAAATGATAAACTACTTCAGTATCTTTGCAAAAAAGCTCAAATGGGTTCAAAAAAGAGAGAGATACAATTGAAATGACTAAACAACAAATCCTATAAAGCAGCTTAAAATAAATTAGGTCCTCAACAGGATTCATAAAAAGTAGCCAGGGCTATAATAGAGTGAGCCAGGAACTCTATAAAATTCATAAATTCAAAGTCACACATTTGGGCTCTTGCAGTATGTATAGCTATCTATAATATATACAAAATTTCAATAAAATCCTATTCTTGAAGAATTTATAATCTAATAGAAAATGGGAGAGTATAGATTCAGTAGGTAAATTACTGGCTCACTGGTGCAGCTAGGGCAGTTAGATGGTACAGTGGGTAGAGCACTGGCCCTGATGTCAGAAGGACCTGAGTTCAAACTGGATCTCAGCTGTGTGACCTTAGGCAAGTCATTTGATCCTGATTGCCTCACATCCAAGACCATCTCCATTCGTCCTGATTCATATCTGGCTACTGGACCCAGATGGTTCTGGAGGAGTAAGTGAGGCTAGTGACATTGCACAGCACCTTCGTTGCTCAAATCCAATTCACATGCTTGTCATGATATCACTTCCCTGATGTCATGGTCTTCTTTGAAAACAAAGAACAAACATCATTGGCTCAGTGACTGGTCATGAGTCAATTCTTCCTCTTTCTCTTCTTTTCTACTTCATTCTGTGCTCCCTTCTTAAAACCAGATGATCTTTAAAGAGGTATCAGTCTTTGAATAATACTTGGTAGAGTTTATAAACTTCTTGAGCCTCTCATAATCACAGAATCTCACAATTTTGAGATAAAATGAAACTCAGAGGTCATTTAATCCAAACTGTATCAGTATAAGAATTCATTTCACTGCATTCCTGATCAGAACCTCTATTTGAAGCCTGTCCAGAGCTACCTCCACTTCCTAAAGCAGTCAAATATCTTCGTGCCTGTTTTTACAATTCATCTTGGGTAATGGAAACCTCATCACCAAGAAAAATCATCATCAGTATCAACATTGCAATCATCCTTTTGACATCACTGATTCCTTTGTTTTCTTCTTTCGCACTCATTTCTTCAAGATGGGTTGCTTAAAGCAAATAAGGCTTCAAGTTACCTTCATATTTCCTCTTATGTACTCTTTGTGACCATGTAATACTATCTGTCAATGGGGTTTTCTTGCTTAAGTTAAAAGAGATCCACCTATTCTGGCTCCTTCCTTTTATACCTGAAGAAACTGAGGCCTAGCAAGGCTATGTGACTGACATACAGTAAATTTCAGAAAGAAAATTTGAACTCAGATTGTCCCATATCAGTCAAGGTTATTTCTTCTGAACTCCAATTACAAAAAAAAAAAAAAAAACAACCAAAAAACCCTCACAAAAACCAAAACACCAGTGATCTAGAATTTCAATTTCTCTAGGAAATAAATCATTAAAAAGTTTTAGTATTTTTTTTTTGCAGTGCGACTGCACAGAATCAGTCATAGAAAATGGAAAAGAGTTGCCCTCTTCTATTTTTCCACTGAGCTTGAAAGGAGGAGATGCTAATTAGCAGACACAGCTGGGAATCTTGTCTAAGAACAAAATTGCTCCCTCACTAGATATTTTTGAGAATAATTTCAGTTCTGCCTCCAGAATATAATGATCCTTTATTTCTTCTCTAGAAGATAGCAGTAGTCCTCACCCTTCATTTTTCCAGACTCATTAACTAATTCACACCACAACCCCACAGGGAGAAGGGAAGGAAGTGTTATTTTCCACCACTGTAAAGAATAAAGCCATTCAGCAACTTGATCAAGTCCCAAGACTCAATCAGGGCCAGGACAAGACCTCACAAATTCCCAATGCCCAAGCTAGGATCTCACCATTGGGCCACACACTGTCTTGGGAGGGAAAAAACCCTTTAAAAACAACATCAAAAATTTCACAAAATACCTTTCCAAACTGGAGACTAATCTGTTGTCCATTGGGAAAATAAAGTTGGCTTTCCACCTATGGCATATCCATCAAAGTCTGACAAAATCTAAACTAAGGAAATTCAGCTTGTCTTTTCTGTTTAAATGATAACTGAAAATGATGTTTTCTTTTGTGGCTATTTCAGTCTCATAGTGCTGCAATGTGGCATAAGCAGGCACTTCCTATAGGTCTCTCTCTGCTCTGTTTTCTCTTACATCATTCCAAATCTTAATGTTAGTACTCTAGAAGGACAAGGTAGCTTGTCTTCCAACAGGATCTAAGTTAAAGCATTTCTCCATACTAATAATTTGAAGAATTCACTATGGTATAAGATGTTTCAAATTTAAAAAAAAATCAAGGAAATCTACATGCCCAAATAGGCAGTTCTGTAAACATCAGAGGAGAGAGGTAGTTAGTAATGGAAGGGACCTTAAGGATATCAAGTATAAATTACTCAAAGAAGGTGACTGAGTTATAGTGAGGTTAAGTGACTGACCCAAGGTCACACAGCTAGTAAATATCTTAGATTGAACTTGAACCCAGATCTTCCTGACTCCAAACCCAGTGAATATTAAATTGCTTCCATAATAAAACTAAATTACATATTTATTTGAGTTTCAAAATTTTGAAAATAACTCACTTAAATTTGTTATTTAGAACAAAATTAAATTTAAAAAGTAAAAAGCTTATTAAAAATCTAGAAGTTATGACAAGAATTATGAGAGAAGAATGAAGCTGATTGACAAAGTTTCAAATGTTATAGAATCTATAATAGAATTTGTTGTTGAAAATTTAACAACACTTACTACTTTATACTTGGTCATCACAAAGTCAATAACATAAAATTACTTAAAGGACTAATACTTAAAATTCTTTTTATAGTGTATTAGTTTAGTGACTTCTTGAACCATGGCCATTAAAATCAGTTAGTCAATGAGAATTAATTAAGCATCTCTTTATGTAAGATATTCTGCTAAATGCTGGGGACAGGGACAAGCACATGGATTCATTTTGAGCATGTGATTTCTTTAGTAAAGGGGTACTCTCCTAGTGTGAATCTTGGACAGTTGCTTAGAATAGAGTATCAATCATGTGGCCTCAAATGGTACCCAAACAAGATTAAAATGGAATGGGGAAATATTCAGCAAAATAAATAAAAATACAATAAAATATTTTGCTGTCATATTAGACTCTGAAGCCATTTGCAGTTTGTTTGGCAAAGATATTGAAGTGGGGGGCAGCTAGGTGCCACAATGGATAGAGCACCAGTCCTGAAGTCAGGAGGACCTAACTTCAAATCCAACTTCAGACACTTAAAAATTATCTAGCTGTATGACAATGGACAAGTCACTTAACCCCATTGCTTTGCAAAAAAAACAAACAAAGATACTGAAGTACTTTGCTATTTCCTTCTCTAGTTCATTTTCCATATGAGAAACTGAGGTAGGTAAAATTAAGTGAACTTTCCAATGTCTCACAGCTAGTAAGTTTCTGAGACTTGATTTGAACTCAGGAAGGAGATGGGTCTGCCATTCCATCCACTGCACCATTTAACTGCTCATAATGAAACGTAGATAATATCATATCTTAAAACTAAGTTGATAGGCAGTCCACAGGAATCCTTTTATAGCAATTAGTGTCTCCTTTTCTATTTGAGTTTCATTCCACTGTATTAGAGCATTGAGAAGTCAAGGGATTTGCACAGGGTTGCACAGCCAGTATGTGTCAGAGGCAAGACTTGAATCCAGATTATCTTGGTTCCCAGGCCAGCTCTTCATCCACCCTTAGCACACTAGAGACATAGAAACAATGGGATAATTCCTATCTTGGAAGCCTTGCTCACTTCTTTTATTCATTTGTCTTTTGTTTGTTTATCTATTTATCTATTATTTTATTTTAGCATATTTTTTTAATCTTGAGTTCCAAATTCTGTTTCTCCCTCCATCTCCTTTCTTATCTATTGAGAAAGTAATCAATAGTATATCAATATACATTCAAAGTTATATAAAATATATTGTCGTATTAGTCATGTTAGCAAAAGAAAAAGCAAGAAAAATAATGAAAGTGAAAAAAGTATACTTCACTTTGCTCTCAGAGTTCATCATTTCTTTCTTTCTTTTTTAGATTTTTTTCAAGGCAATGGGATTAAGTGGCTTGCCCAAGGCCACATGGCTAGGTAATTATTAAGTGTCTGAGGTCAGATTTGATCATCATTTCTTTCTATGGAAATGGACAACATTTTTCATCATGAGTTTTTAGGAATTCTCTGGGATCATTGTCTTGATCAGTGTAACAGTCTCCCAATCTGATCATTGTTACCATGCTGTTTCTGTGTGCAATGTTTTGATTCTGCTCATTTCATTTTGAATCAGTTTATATGAGACTTCCCAGGTCTTTCTGAAAACATTTCTAATAGTGCAATATTATTCCATCACAAACATATACCACAATGTATAAAGGGGCAGCTAGGTGGTACAGTGGATAGAACACTGACCTTGGATTCAGAAGAACTGGAGTTTGAATCTGGCCTCACACACTTGGTTTTTAACTAGCTGTGTGACCTTGCGCAAATCATTAAACCCTGAATGCCTCACATTCAGGGCCATCTTCACTCATTGTCTGGTCACTGAATCCAGAAGACTCTGGAGAAGAAAGTGAGATGGATGACTTAGCACAGCATCCCCTCACTCAAATCCAACTCATGTGCTTATCATGGCATCACCTCCCAGATGTCATGGTCTTCTTCAAAAATGAAGAATGAACATTTATTATTATTATTATTATTATTATTACTATTACTATTATTATTATTATATGCAACAATGTATCTCCACAATTTTTTCAATTCTTTGTCACTACAAAAAGGGCTGCTATAAATTTTTTTTATACAATTAAGTACTTTTTCTGTTTCTTTGATTTCTTTGGGATAAAGACCTAAAAGTAGTTTTGCTGAGTCAGAGTATTCAAAACTTTTTAATAGCTTAGTTCCAAATTTTACTCCAGAATGGTTGGACTAGTTCACAATTCCACCAAAAGTGCACTATTGAATTTATATTTCTACAACCCATCTAGTATTTGTCATCTTCATTTTTCTATAATGTAAGCAAATCTGATAAGCATGAGATAGTACCTCAGAGTTGTTTTAATTTGCATCTCTCTAATCATTAGTGATATAGAGTATTTTTATAGGACTATTCACTACTCTGATTTCTTCTGAAAACTGAGGAACTGCATATCCTTTCACCATTTGTCAATTGGGAAATAACTCCTATTTTTATAAATTTGACTCAGTTTTTCGTATGTTGGAAAAAAAAAAATTGTTCTAATTTCCCTGCTAGTTTTCTGCTTAACTTCTACTTTTGTCTGCATTGGTTTTGTTTTTGCACACACTTTTTAATGTCATGTAATCAAAATTAACTATTTTACTTCCCATTATTATCCCTATCTCTTATTTGGTAGTAAACTTCCCTCATCCATAGATCTGATAGGTATATTTTTTTTCCATGCTCCCCTATGTTTATTATATTCTTTACTATTATTCTTTATTAGCATTACCTAAATCATGTACCCATTTTTAAACTTTTTTTTTAGTATATGGTGTGCAATATTAGTTTCAGCTTAGTTACTATCAAATTGCTTTTCAGTTTTCCCATCAATTTTAACAAATAATGATTTCTGGTCCCCAAAATTTAGACATTTGGGTTTATCAAACTCTAGATTTTCATGGTCATTCACTAATATATATTATGCACCTAATCTATTCCACTGAACCACCACTCTACTTCTTAGTCATACCAAATAGCTTTCATGTTTACCACTTTTTAATATAGTTTGAAATTTAGTCATGCTAGACTGCCTTCCTTTACATTTTAAAAATTGCTTTCATGATATTTCTGATCTTTTGTTCTTCTAGATGAAATTTTTAGATCTTTAAAATAATTCTTTTATAATATGATATGGCACTGAATAAGTAAAATGATATAAGTAGAATTGTCATTTTTAAAATAAAATATTTATTATATATATATAAAAGAAAGGAATAAACTCATTGGAGGTTATCTTGGTAGAAGATATAGATGCTGATTTATACTTAGCTTCTTGCAGACTGCCTTCCTATTCTTTCTTTTTTTTAAATTTTTAAAATTTTTTAAGGATTTAGATTTATTTTATATTATTACAATAATTTGTACTCCAAGAAGATGAGAAACCTCAAGAATAGTGAGAGAGAGGGAAAAAATGTACTTCAGTCTGTGTTCAGATTCCAATGGCTCTGTCTCTGGGGTGAGTGGCTTTCTTTATCATATGCCCACACAGAGGAGTTGCTTCAAGTTGCTTTCCCACAGTTGCTATTACTAGTTGTACCTCCACTCTATTTCTCCCCAATCTCATTTATTCCATTCTCTCTCTCCTTTCATCCTGGCCCTGTCCAAAAGTGTTTTTGTATCTGAGTATCCTCTCCCTCAATCTTCCCTCTCTTCTATTACCTATTAGTTCCTTCCCTCCCCCCATTCCCCCTTATCCCATCTCTTTCTTCTCATTTTTTCCAGGGTAAGATAAATTTCTATACCCTATTAAGTGTGTATGTTATTTCTTTCTGAGTCATTTCTGATGAGAATGAAGGCTCAGTCATTCCTCCTTGCCTTCCCCCATTCCCCTTCATTCCAGACCTTTCCTCCCATCCTTCTCCAGGGCAAGACAGATTTACTCACCCTATTAATTGTGTGTGTCATTTCCTCCCTGGGCCATTTCCGATGAGAATGAAGGCTCACTCATTCCTCCTTGCCTTCCCCTGATCCACTGCATTGAAAAAGCTTTTTCTTGACTCTTATGTGAAATTTCTTAGCTTCTTCTTCCTCATCTCCTTTCTCTTCCTCCCAGTACTTTCCTTTATCACCCATTGATTCCATCTTTTTACAATATTATACCATTATATTCTGCAGCTTCCTGTGACCTGTCTATATATGCTTCTTTTAACAGCTCTTATAAATGAGAAAGTTCATATGAGTTATCAATATCTTCCTCCCATGCAGGAATATAAACAATTCAATATCATTAAGTTCCTCATAGTTAGTCTTTCTCATCCACCCCCCTCTATGGTCCACCAGAGTCCAGTACTTGGAAATCAAACTTTCTATTCAGCTCTGGTTGTTTCAATAGGAAATTTTTGAAAGTCCCCTGTTTTTTCATTGAAAGTCCATCTTTTCCCCCTGAAAGAGGATGTTCAGTTTTGTTGGGTAGTTGATTAGCAGTTGTAAACCAAGATCTTTTGCCTTCCAGGATATTATATTCCAATCCCTATAAGCCCTTAATATAGATGCTGCCAGATCCTGTATAATCCTGACTGTGGAGCCTCTGCAATTAAATTGTTTCTGGCAGCTTTTAGAATTTTCTCTTTGATTTGGGAGTTTTGGAAATTGGCTATAATATTCCTGGAAGTTTTTCTTTTGGGATCTCTTTCAGAAAGTGATTAGTGAATTCTCTCAATTTCTATTTTACCCACCGCTTCTAGGATCTCAGGACAATTTCACTGTATTATTTATTGAAAAATGAAGTCTAGGCACTTTTCCTGGTCATGACTTTCAGGGACCCCAATAATTTTTAAAATTATTTCTTCTAGATCTGTTTTTGAGGTTGATTGCCTTTCCAATGAGATATTTCACATTTTCTTCTAATTTTTGGCTTTTTTTTGAAGGAGTTTTATTTCTTCCTGACTTCTTGCAAAGTCATCAGCTTCTTTTAGTTACCTTCTGCATTTGAAAGAGTTATTTTTATTATTATTATTTTTTAGATTTTTCAAGGCAATGTGGTTAAGTGGCTTACCCAAGGCCACACAGCTAGGTAATTATTAGGTGTCTGAGGACAGATTTGAACTCAGATACTCCTGACTCCAAGGCCAGTGCTCTATCCACTGTGCTACCTAGCCTCCCCTGAAGGTGTTATTTTCTTCAGAGAGCTTTTTTATCTCCTTTTCCAGCTGGCCAATTCTGCTTTTTAAGGTATTCTTCTCCTCATTTGCCTTTTGTGTTGCTTTTTCCAATAGAGCTAAACTTGTTTTTAACATATCATTTTCCTTAGAATTTTTTTGTATTTCTTTCACCAAGCTATTGATTCCTGATTTTTCTCCATCACTCTCATTTTTCCTCCCAATTTTTCCTCCACTTCCCTTACTTGCTTTTCAAAGTTTTTTTTATCTTATCCATAGTCTGAGCCCATTTTCTATTTCTCTTGGAGGTTTTGGATAAAGAAACTTTGATTTTGTCATCATCTGAGTATGTGTTTTGATCTTCTGTGGGACTAAAGTAATTCTCTATGGTCAGATTCTTCTTTTTCTGTTGTTTACTCATTTCCTCAGCCCAAGACTATTTACAGCACTTCCAAGGTTTTGGGGTTGTTATTTTTGGGACACTCAACTGGTACCTTTATTCTTCCAAGGTGTTATGCTCTCTTGCCTGTTCTTTGATGTGTAGATAACTACAGCACTTCCCTCTGCCCTGGAGCTGTAAGGAGGAGCCCTGCTTGGCTCTCTTATTATGGAGGGTCAAACTGCAAGCTGGATCTGAGTATGGGCAAACAGCAGAGTCCTGCCCCCAGGGAGAGCAGAGAAATTTTTGCAGTCTCCCCTGACCCTCTTACCATCTGTGGCCTGTGTTCTGGAGGTGCAGGTTGGTTCCTCCAAATTCTCACTGCAGGTTCTGTGGTTGGTGCTCTCTCACTCCACACTCATTCTGGTGTAGCAGAATTCTCTCCCCATCCCTTCAAGCTGTTCCTGGACTGCACTGCAACTGGGGCTTTTTCCAGCTCCCAGTCCTGGTGAGGCATACCTTTCCCACGGAACTTCTAAGTTATCTTGGACTGGAAAAATGTATCACTCAGTCTCTCTGTGGGTTCTGCCCCTCTAAATTTTGACTAGAGTCATAATTTTATGACTTTTGGAGTTTTGGGGGGAAAGAGTTCCTAGGAAAGGCTGCCTTCATGCTGCCATCTTGGCACCACCTTGGAATTGTCATTTTTAATTATATTGGCTCAGTCTATCTTGAGCAATTAATGTTTCTCTATTTGTTAGATTTGTTTTTTATTTGTGTGAAGTATTTTGTAATTGCATTCATATAATTCCTAGGTTTGTTTTCCAGATAAAGTTCCAATTATTTTATGATGTCTATTTTAAATAGAATTTCTCTTTCTTTCTCTTCCTGATGAATTTTGTTGGTGGTAATTAGAAATGTTGGTGATTATTTGGGCTTATTTTATACCCTGCAACTTTGCTGAAGTTGTTGTTTCAACTAATTTTTTAGTTGATTCTTTAGGATTCTGTAAGTATGCTGTCATTCATTTGGAAAGACTGGTAGTTTTGTTTCCTTGTTAACTATATTTATTTCTTCAATTTACTTTTCTCATCTTGTTACTATAGCTAGATTTTCTAATTCAATATTGAACAATGATGATAATAATGGACATCCTTGCTTTACCCCACATCTCACTGGAAAGCTTCAAGGTTATCCCCACAATAGATAATGCTTGATCTTGGTTTTAGAGAGATACATCTTGACATTTTAAGAAAGGTTTCATTTATTCCCTTACTTTCTAGTGTTTTATTAGGCATCAGTAATGTATTTGTCAGAAGTTTTTTCTTCATCTATTGAAATAATTGTACCATTTTTATGGTCAATTATACTTAAAGTTTCCTAATAATGAATTAACTCTACTTTCCTGGTATAGCTGCCATCTTATTGTTATAATCTCCTTGCTAGTATATTATTTAAATTTGTTACATCAATATTCATTATAGAAACTGACCCGTAGTTTTCTTTCTCTGTTTTTTTTTTACTTTCTCTGATCTAGATTTCAAAATCATATTTGTATCACAGAGGGAATTTTGTATGATTTCTCCTTTACCAACATTTCAAATGGTTAATATAGTATTAGAGTAAATTGTTGTGATACCACTTGTGATACCATTTAGTTTGGGGGATTTTTTTTAGGAGGTTTATTTATGACTTGTGCATTTTCTTTTCTAAGATAAGGATTATTTAAGTTTTGTACTCTATTTCCTTTTCTGTTAATCTGGGTAATTTATATTTTTGTAAATATCCATTTCGCTTAGTTTGTCAGTTTTATTGACAGAAGCCTTTCTCACTTCTTACCCAGTACAGCCCCCTTAGTCTCCTGATGACTTTTTCCATATTGCTCTGCCTTCCCCATCACATTTTATTTCTTTTTTATGTGTTATCTTTTCCCATTAGAATATAAATTCCTTGAATTTATGAGATCTCAGAATGACATTCATGTATAAAACCTGTTATAACTGAGAATTACATGGTCATAAATATGCCAAGTATACTTAAGGAGAATTATACATTAATTTGAAGGAAGCTTTTGTCCAAGAAACCAATTTCAAGAATCAAGGGAATATGAGCCTCAAGTTGGTTAACAAAATTTGAAACAAGATGACAGAAATTTGGGGGGGAGGTCAAGGGAGGAGAGAGACTTTGATATTCAAAGAACATTGGACAAAGTTTTAACCAAGTAGAAAAAAAGAAATGTTAAATATTGTAAATAAAGGAGAGACTGTAGAATGAAGAGCAGAGACCTAAGTCTACAAATAAAACAAGTTAGTGCCTTGATACAAAAGAACTGTTAAAAATATCAAGAAGAAAAATGTTACTTTGAAACAGTAGTTCAAGAACATTGACACATAACTTGTTTCCTATTCTAACAGAAGAACTGACAAAAGAATTGGTTAGAAAAAAACATATCTGGCAATAGATATCAAATAAATTGCCCTAGAATGAAAAGAACTCCAATCCATATGGGGAATGAAGTGAGGGTTAAGCCTTTGTCTAGAATTTCACCTATGAAGTCTCGGTGAAAAAAAAAAACCCAAACAATCAAATAAACAAAAAGCAAGCCATAGAGTTTTAAAATGCTGGTAGTGAATCTATTATATCAACCACCTTGGATATAAATTTATAAAGCTCAATAGGCTATAAAAGAGATAAGGACCTATAAATAGAATAAAGTACAGTGTTGCTCGAAAAGTAATTATTTCTATAGATTAATATATTTCATCATTGAATAATGTATTATGTTGTTTTGTACTTTTTGATGTATTCTGAATGTATTATTTTTTATACAATTTATCTTTTATTATTATTATTACTATTGTAATTTTTTTTTCTTTCTCATTTAAACTTATCAAGTGATACCTGCATAAGGAAATGGCAGACTATTCTGGTATCTTTGCAAGAAAACCTTAAAAATCAGATATGGGGGGCAGCTAGGTGGCACAGTAGATAGAGTACCATCCCTGGAGTCAGGAGTACCTGAGTTCAAACCTGGCTTCAGACACTTAATAATTATCTAGCTGCCTTGGGCAAGCCACTTAACCCCATTGCTTTGCAAAAACAAAAAAAAATGAAAACTGAAACTAAAAAAAATCAGATATGACTTAAAATGATTGAACAAAATCAAGTGATGCTTATTCACATTACATATTTTAAGATTTATGTAGCATTAAGATGGATTTGATATATCCTGAAATAATTTTCAGAAGCTAAAAATGCTTGTCTGATGACACTTCTAAAGAGAGGCTATAATTTGCTGTTACAATAAGTTTAAAAATCAAATGGGATGTTTAGCACTTAGCAGATATACCTACCAGTTTAGAGAGAAACTGAGAAGAGAGAGAGCTAATTGATTTGAAAAAAACTAAAGAAAAGTCATGAGAAAGGAAAATGATTAAAAATTATTCAGGATAACTTTTGAATATTATTTTATGAGAAGAAACATGATAAAGAGGATTTTGTAAGAAATAATTTTGGAGAGAGAATTTAGATTGATGCATTGAGAAAAGATAAAGATATCATTTTCTTGTTATTCTAGGAATAAGATAAGAGAAAACAAAGACAAGATTAGAGGAAAACAAGATGATCAATGGGGCAGCTAGGTGGTTCAGTGGTTAGAGCACCAGCCCTGGAGTCAGGAGGACCTGAATTCAAATAACTCAGACATAATTGCTTGGCTGTATGACCTTGGGCAAATCACTTAACCCCATTGCCTTAAATAAATTTTTTAAAAAAGATGATCAAGGGATCTTTCTTTGGGAAACTACTTTCATTTTTATCTTGTTAAGTATAAGAGGAGGATTCTTGGATTCTTGTGAAGATATTTTGTTATTTTAATTTAATATAATGCTGTCATTTGTAATTATATTGATTGATGGCTTGTAGTTCCTGTGTCTATGATTTTACTATGTTTCATAGTAAAAATGATGTAGTTATATATTTTGTCTTTTATCACATTTTATTGTTAATATTCTATAAGTTCAACAATTTTTATATTTAAGCCTAAAAGATTAGAGATTTTAATAAGAGAGAAATGAGTAATTATATATGGAAGAATGTTCTCTAATTCTGATAAGAAATATTTTATATACTGGGGTAAAGCTTTAAACTTATTTCATTAATTTAGAAAATATTCAAATTTTAATGATTGCTAAAGAAATGATGAAATTAAATATGGGACCAAGGAAGCAGGTTGAGGAGCAGTTTAGAAGTAGATAGACCATGTAGTTCTGATAAACACATAATATAATATCTGAGTAGGATTGTAGTGTGTAGTTATTGTCTTATACAGGAGGAAACAACCAACAAAAAGGAAAATAATCAAAAGTAAGTAGAGTTTTTTCCCTCCTCCATGTATTTTGGATTTCTAAGTATAAATGAGAGTTAAATATAAATATTTTTGTGGGTTTTTTCATGAAAAAGGTGTTTTTGGATCTAAGCTCCCATTAACATATCATATTAACATATAGAATAATAAATTTTGAAGTTGGAAGGGATTTAGCCATAATCCACTCTCTAAGAGAGCATAAATGACTTGCCCAAGGCCACATAACTGAATAATGACAGAGTTTGGATTAGGTCCCATTTCTTTTAGCTCCTAGTCCACTGTCCTTTCTATTATGCAAATTTATCCCTTACAGATGGAGTTAGAAAATGTTTCTGACATATAATATGTAGTTTGATATAATGATATACACAATGATTCCTGAAATAGTAAGGAAAAAGCAAACTCTAACTTTTTAAACCCCCCCATTCATTTCCCTCCATGATGATGTTCTTTGTATATGAATCCAGTGACCCTCACCCAAAATTTGGGACTCACTATGGACCAGGTCCTGAGTCAAAAAGAGAGTCACTCCTTTCAACTCATTACCCCCACCTAAACTTAAACCAGAAAACTTCTAATGTATTTTGGCACAGTCTTGAGGGTTTTCCCAATGTAAGGAAATAGGGTCCCTAGTTCCTATACAAGTATTCAGATTATTAAATGCATATTGAGAATAGGTGGCCTTTATTTCATGCCAAAGATAATGCAAAAAGTGAAAAGGATTCGCAGGAGACCACACAGGTATGAGTTACACATACAGCCCTAAAATAGTACATCAGCATCTTACCACCACCACCTTTTCTCTTATTGTGTCTATTGGGTCAGACCTTTACAATCCTATATAACACACCTTCATTCTCTTCCCTTAGAACCTCTACTATATAAGTAACCCAGTTGTTTAGAAGTTATGCAAATGATCTTTTTCCTCTCCTTTTAATTTTTATCTCATTATTGTGAATTTTCATCCTTCCCAAGGTTTAGATAATGGATTCTGTACAGGGTTGTCCTGTCTTTGTTTTGGGAAGAAAGTGATTTATCTTCTTACCTTGACTTGCCAATTGGATTGTCAAAGTAGATAAAACACTGTCTTCTTAGTAGAACTAAATGGAAAAACTAATCAAAATCTGCAAAAAAAGAATCAAGCATCTCAGATATTCAATATGCTAAAGAGAAAGTTGGTTTGTTCTGGGTAAAAAATAAAGTCAACTCAAAAATGTTTATTTTTAAGGGAATATATTTTTCCTTGAAGTTATACTCCATAATTACAATAGTTACCTTGGAATATCAAAGATGATATCAGTGGAACCATATGATAAGTACTATCAAGCTAGAAAGAAAGTCTTTGAATAGTTCTATGGCTAGCTAATATGTCTGCCATCAAAGGATAAGCTTGCTTAAGTTTGGAAAATTTCAACACCAGAGTGATGAATTATTTGGTGAAAATAGGTTCACTATAGCTGAATAATGCCATGGTTAGAAGTGAGGAGAGATTGATTGCTTCCTAAATCATAATTTACCTTACATGAGAATAATACTTTATATGTGAGATATTGACTAAAGCATTTTTTTTCTAGCTTACTCAGGAGTTGGGCATACAATTCTCCAAACTCAGTGAGGGAAAATAAAGATTAATACAGACAGGCAAAACAAAATGTCTCTCAGCTTTAATTCAATTTCTCCTTAGAAGAGATTTGTTCCTTTCCTCTTTCACCTGGAAAAAGGAAATAAAACAAACACTGAGCAATGGGAAGAAATTGGTGCCAAGGACATCTGACCTCTGTCAGTTGAATGATCTCAATAGGCTCTAAGCCTGATCTTTGAGTGAGTAAAGATCCTCCCCATGTTAAGCACATTGGAATTTACAGGATCATGGCCTACTACTTTTTTCCTGACTGACTCATCTATCCCTGCTACTTGCTATTGTGGAAGAGTTACACCCTCGGGAAATGTCCCTTTCTGTCAGCACAGGCCACCCAGAATGGTAAATGGCAAGGAAGGTCGAAATACCACTCCCTCCTTTGAGTCAAAAAAGAGGACTGACCACTTCATTTCATCCCAACACAATCTAAGGGATAGAGTATTAAAAGATGTTGTTATTGTTATTCAGACATTCTCAGTTGTGTCCAACTCTTCATGACCTCCTTTGGGATTTCCCTCACAAGAATACAAGAATGTTTTGCCAGTTCCTTCTCCTGATCATTTTATAGATGAGGAAAGTGAGGCAAACACAATTAAGTGACTTACCCTGGGTCACACAGATACTATCTGAAACCAGATTTAAATTCATTAAGATTAATTTTCCCTACTCTAGGTTCAACTCTCTTTCTATTGTGCCACTTAACTGTTCCTTAAAAAAGGAGTTATCTGGTTTTCAAAGTAGTACTTACTGCTGAAATAAGAGGGTGGGGGAATGTTCTGTTACCTGCACTCTTTACACTTTCCTCTTTAACTAGAATTCATTTATACTCTTCATTTGAACAAATTGGTGCAACAGACTACAAAGGTTCTCTCTGTGGGGAAGGGGTAAACAGAGCCAAGATGGTGGCATGAAGGCAGGAATTCCTGGAAATTTGTTCCCCAAAATTCTTCAAAAGCCATCAAATGATGACTCTAGCCAAAATTTAGAGGGGCAGAACCCACAGAAAGACTGAGGGATACAATTTTCCAGTCCAAGACAACTTAGAAAATCTGTAGGAAAGTTCTGTTTCACCAGGACTGGGAGTTAGAAACAGCTGCAGCCACAGCACAGCCAGGCTGGAGCAAACCAGCTCTAGCCTTCCAGGAAGAGCCCATGCATGCCTGGGTCCCTGGGGGCTCCTGGGTCCAGGACAGAGGGGTAAGTTTCCAGACCTCTTGGCCCAGGGATCATGGGGATGGGCTGAAGGGGTGGTGAGAGAATCTGCCTTACCAGAGTGAGCAGGGAACAGAGTGCTGGCCTCAGGGCAGTCCTGCAGTGAGAGAACCTGAAGCGGAAATCGGGGAAGTCACCCAGCACTTCCATAGCTCCCAACCCAAAGACCATAATGGGGTCAGGGGAGAGTGCAGAGGTCTCTCTGCTCTCCCTGGGGCAGGATTCTGCTATTTTCCTACACTCTGATCCAGGTCATAGTCTAGGCCTCCATACTACTATAGAGGAGCACAGATCTGCCTCATAAGTCCAAGGCAGAGGGGAAGATATGCACAAGCCAGAGCACAGGCGAGAAAACAATCAGAGCCTCTCATAAGACCTTGGAAGAATTAAGGTCCCTGTGGGGTGTCCCAAAACCCCACCCAAAGCCTTGGAAGTGTGGTAAATCAGTCATAGGCTGAGGAAATGTGTAAACAACAGAAAAAGAAGAATGTGATCATAGAAAATTACTTTGATCCCATGGAGGATCAAAATACATACTCAGAAGATGTACCCAAAAGCTCCAAGAGAAATAGAAAATGGGTTTAGGCTAAGGATGAGCACAAAAAAGACTTTGAAAAGAATTTAAGGGAGGTAGAGGAAAAATTGGGAGGAGAAATGAGAGCAATACAGGAAAATCATGAAAACCAAGTCAGCAGCTTGGTGAAAGAAATACAAAAAAAATACTGAAGAAAATAAAATATTAAAAATCAGTTTAAGCCAAATTGAAAAAAAACAACACAAATGGGAAATGACAAGAAGAATGCCCTAAAAAAACAGAATTGGCCAGCTGGAAAATGAGATAAAAAAGCTCTCTGGAGAAAATAACTTCTTCAAATATAGAATGGAACTAAAGGAATCCAATGGCTTTGCGAGAAATCAGGAAGAGATAAGACTATACCAATAGAATCAAAAATCAGAAGAAAATGTGAAATATCTCATTGGAAAAACAAAACAATTGACCTTGAAAACGGATCCAGAAGAGATAATTTAAAAATTATTGGGCTACCTGAAAGTCACAACTGGGAAAAGAACCCAGACTTCATTTTTCAAGAAATAATACAGCAAAATTGCCCTGAAATCTTAGAAGCAGAGGGTAAAATAGAAATTGAGGGAATTAACCAGTCACCTCCTGAAAGAGATGCCATATTATTGTCAAATTCTACAACTCCCAAGTCAAAGAGAAAATTCTAAAAGCTGCCAGAAACAAACCAACTACTGTGGCTCTATAGTCAGGATTACACAAGATTTGGCAGCATCTACATTAAGGGTGCATAGGACTTGGAATATGATATTCTAGAAGACAAAAGATCTTGGTTTACAACTAGCAAAACTGAACATCCTTTTTCAGGGGAAAAGATGGACTTTGAATGAAACAGGGGACTTTCAAACTTTCCTTTTGAAACAACCAGAGCTGAACAGAAAGCTTGATCTCCAAGTATAGGTCTCAGGTGAACCATAAAGGGGGTGAATGAGAAGGACTAACTATGAGGAACTTAATAATGTTGAACTGTTTACATTCCTGCATAGGAGGAAGATACTGATAACTCATATGAACTTTCTCATTCATAAGAGCAATTAGAAGGAGCTTATATAGAGAAGGCACAGGAAGGAGCTGAATAGAATAGTATAATATAGTAATAAGATGAGGTCAATAGGTGGTAAAGGAAAGTATTGGGAGGAAGGGAAAGGAGATATTTCACATAAGAGTCAAGATAAAGATTTTGCAATGGAGTGGAGGGGAGGAAGGAGAGAGGGGATGAGGACTGAGTTTTCATTCTCATCAGAAATGGCTCAGAGAGGGAATTAACATACACACTTAATAGGGTATAGAAATCTATCTTACTCTAGAGAAAAATGAGAGCAAAGTGATGGGATAAGGGGAAATGAGGAGAGAGAAGGGGGGAGTTGGTGATAGAAGAGAGGGAAGTTCATGGGAAAGGGTAGTCATATATAACACACTTCTGAACAGGGACAGGGTAAAAGGAGAGAGAGAATAGAATAAATGAGAATGGAGAGGAATAGAGTGGAGGGAAATGCAGCTAGTAATAGCAACTGTGGGAAAAATATTGAAGCAACTTCTCTGATGGACATATGATAAAGAAAACAAGTCATCCAAGAGACAGAGCTGTTGGAATCTGAACACAGACTGATAACACTTTTCTTTCTCTCTCACTATTCTTGAGGTTTTCTATCTTTTTTGGTGGGGAGGGGGGTTTATGTTTACTGTCACAAGATTATTATTATATTATAGAATAAGTAAAAAAGTAAAAAAACAATTCTCCCTACCTAAAAAAATGTTCTCTCTTAATAGCACTCTGGGAGATCATCACTGTTGCAAAGACATTGCCAAGGAACAATTCAGCATGAATTAGGTATGCTATTGTTAGATTTAGAAGTACTTCTAGATATTGATGTACATATATGCCTATGAATAAATGCAAATACATATGTGTTTATGTGCATATGTATGTATATACCCACATATATGTGAAATTGTTCTCTATTTCATCTCTATTCATACCCTTGTTTTATATGTGTATATATATATATATATATATGTACATATCAATCAGGGTGATTGTATATTATCCTATATAGGAAAATAATACAATTTTCAGATAAGAATTTCCTGATATTTTTGATCAAAGTTAAAAATACAGTTGATTTGGCCCCCCAAATGATATTGTTTCTATCTCTCTTCCTCGTCAATTATGCTGACATATTTGTTTTATATTAGAACTGTGATTTCATTGGCATAAGCAATTCCTAGTGAGAAAGACCCTTTAACTAAAGCAAATCTGCCTACTCAGCAATTTAGTGTCTTTCACAGCTGAGTGGGCACTCAGGGATTAGTGATTTGTCCAAGGTCATGAAGCCAAAATGTATCAGAGCCAGGTCAGAACCCAGGTCTTCTTGATTCTGAGGTTAGCAATCTGATTCTCATGCAGATAAATATGCATTTCATTACTTTAAAATGTCCCTTTATTCTGTCAGTGTGGATATGCCTTCTTCCTTATAGATCACAGCATTTCTATGACTTAGTGGATGATTTCTTGAGCCAAAATAATTATTAGCTGATATTCAGGCTTCTTAGAATGAGCCTTGCTAGACTTACTGGAACCTCAGATGAAAGTCACAGTTTTTCATAGGGTCCATAAAAAAAGTCCTTCTGATTTGATAGGAAGGAGAGTCCAAACACTTATCCTTTGATAGCCTTCCAGAATCTCATTGTTATTTAGTCCCTTTTTGGTCATGTCTGATTTTTTGTGAACTCTTTTATGGTTTTCTTGATAAAGCTATTAGAGTGGCTTGATATTTTCTTCTCTAGTTCATTTTACAGAAGCAGAAATTGAGGCAAACAGGGTTATGTGTTTTGCCCAGAATTACACAGCTAGTAGGCTGTCTTGGGACAGATTTGAACTCAGGTCTATATTCAGGCCATGCACTTTATCCACTCAACCACCTCAAAGTACCCTTCCAGACTCTAGGATTCTGTCTTTTCCCATCACACCAACATGAGAATGGCCATCTATCATTGTGAATGATGACATGCATGCATATGTCAACTAATGATCAGTAGATCTTTGGAGTATGGATTGATTTTATTCTTAGTCTAGATAAGAGTAATTTCTTCAATTAGTAACTTCTTTTAGGGATCTTGGTTCAATAAAAGCAGATAAGAAAGTATAATCACAAGCACATTGCCAGACAGGCTCCTACAAACACTTGTTTTCATGCATTTTGAAGTATCAAAACAAGGTACAATAAAGTACACATAGAAATTTTGGGCTTTTTGACTGATGCAAGTCTTCTGAATTAATGATTATTTTGAATGTATTATAAATTATGTAGGGTTGGGAATAGAGGGACAGCTATGTAGGGTAGTGGCTAGAGTCCCCAAGTCCCAATCAGAAAAACTTATCTTCCTGAGTTCAAATTTGACCTCAGGCACTTACTAGTTGTGTGACCCTGAACAAGTCACTTAATCCTGTTTGTCTTGTTTTCTCATATGTAAAATGAGCTGGAGAAAGAAATGAAAACTATTCTAGTCTATCTACCAAGAAAATTCTAAATGAAGTCACAAAGAGCCAGACACAACTGAAACAACTAAACAAGAACAAAAAGAGTTGTAATTTGGAATCTTGAGTACCTAGGGCAAATTGTATGATTAGGTCCTAAGGTTAGAGAGTAGTTCAACCTTAGGTACAGATGTACTATTCAGCAGTTTTCTGAAAAGTTTCACCTTATGTTTTCCCCAGAGGCTGGAGAGATAAACAGGCTGCAGGACAAGAATATCACAGTACCAAGAACTTAGAAGTAGAATCCCAGGTTTCTTTGCCTTATATGGCTGCAAGAGTTAGAACAGGAACATGAGGTGAGTTGCAGGAATATCAGCTGCAGCCCGGAGAACATGCATCTTGACTCTCTGTAGGCGAGGAAACTGGTACCCCCCAAATGGAAGGTTTAAAGTATGTTGTATTGCTCTCTTGTCAATATTGAATTATTTCTTTACTCTAAAAGTGTCACCAAATAAATGCACCCACATGTTCCCAGGCACACCTGTATATCTACTCTGGTACATGCATTTTGCAGGACAAATATTTAATATGCACACAGAATAGAGATATATGTACATATATATTATCTATAATGCTATGTACTTGAGTATTTTTACTTTTGGATAGAAAAGATTTTATCTGATTAAAAGTAAATTAATGTAAGTTTGAGAACCAAGGTAAAAACTTCAGATACAATAGAATTTTAGTATTCTTAAAATAAATTTTTACAGATACCTTTTGTTTTTTGCATCACCTAAATATCCCGATTCCTCCATTTTTAAAGGAGAATTCTTTTCTATTTCCTATTTCCCACTTATTCTTTTGATTTTTAAATTGTTAGTGACAATATGACATCCCAGACTGTCTTTCTGTTTCTGAGTGTTTAACAGATCATAGGAAATTACTGCACTAGGAGGAGCCATAGAGATCATTTGATTCAACTCTATCATTTTCTTAATGAAGAAGAAGGTGAATCCCCAATGGTCATGCAAGCAGTAAATGACCTAAATTTCAGACCTAGAACTTCTACCTCCAAATAGATCACATTTCCCACTCCTCTAAGACCTTACAAAGGGATGAAGAAAACCATAAAAGATTAAATAAATCCAAACAATGAGCCCCTGCTAACTGACTCTCCATGTGTTTGTTTAATGATTATTTCTGAAATATTGAGATATGTGAAATGTACATCTTGCCAAATCTTTATCTGTTTTGTCACTTTCAATAAGAAATCAGAGAGTACATCTGTTGCTGCTTTGAGATTATAACACTTTTTAGAGATATGTGAAAATTAGAAAAATAGAGGATCAGTAGTGTATCCATGTAATTTGTGTCATGTGTGTGTTTTAGAGCATGGAAAAAAGAATAAGCATATAACTTTTTCTTCATTTGTCCATCTCTTTGTTATAAATACTGTTCAAGGAGGAATTTGGGTCCAATTAGGCTCCTTTTCTCTGCCAGTAACTCCCAGGATCTTGAGTATATTTGTCCACTAGAACATTACAGAAGGCTGAATCTCAATTAAATAGACACAACTTTTCTTCTTGTGATAAAGGGTATAAAATAAAAATTTGTAAGAACATAGACTTTCCTGAGGTGAAGGAGAATTTCTGGCTCAATGAAAAGATGCACATCTATCAAAATGACTTCTATTAATTGAGACTATATATTTGAAGAGTGATATATACCTATACAGACAATCCTAAAAAAAGAGACAGATGCTCTCAGCTATCCTCCCAAGTTCAGTGTCAGGATCTACTGCTTCATTTGCATCCCTGCA
Organism: Macrotis lagotis; assembly: GCF_037893015.1. Lineage (NCBI taxonomy): Eukaryota > Metazoa > Chordata > Mammalia > Peramelemorphia > Peramelidae > Macrotis > Macrotis lagotis. The sequence continues at coordinate 236,814,601 of NC_133666.1, forward strand.
ACATGATGATGAGGGTCAGGGTAGACAGAGTTGACCAGATTGGGCTACTGGTGACCAGGGATACATTCAATTCAGACAGAGTAGACATTATGGGCATCAATAGACCCTTCATTAACCTCAACTACATGGTCATATGATTCTACTCATGGCAAGTTCAAAGGCACTGTCAAGGTTGATAATGGAAAGCCAGTGATCAAAGGAAAAGTCATTACTCTTTTCCAGGAGTGGGATTACACTAATATTAAATAGGGAGGTGCTGAAGATTAGTATGCTGTAGAGTCCACTGGTGTCTTTACCACCATGGGAAAGGTAGGGGCTCACTAGTAGGGTAGAGCCAGGGGAGTTATTATCTTTGTCCCTTTTGCTGATGCCTGATGTTCTTGATAGGAGTGAACTGTGAGAAACATGATAATTCCTTTAAGATTATCAGTAGTACCTCCTGCACTATTAATTGCTTGCTCTCCTTGGCTAAGGTCAACTATGATAACTTTGATAATGTGGAAAGATTCTTGATCATACTCTTTATGCCATTACTTTTATCCAGAAGACAGTAGATGGTCCCTCTGGCAAGCTGTGACACAATGAGTGTAGAGCTGCCCAAAACATCATTCCTGCTTCCACTAATGCTACTAAGACTATTGGCGAGGTCATTCCTGAACTGAATGGGAAGCTTCTATGTTTATATTCTTGATATATCTGTTGTATATCTGACCTACTACCTGAAAAAAAAACTGCCAAATATGATGATATGAAGAAACATTGATAATTCAAGGGACACTTGAAGAGTGTTTTGGGCTACACAGAGATCAGGTTGTATCCAGAGATTTTTAACAGTGATGCTCACTTTTGATGTTGGCACTGGATTTACCCTCAGCAACCATTTATTCAAGCTCATTTCCTGGAAAAAAATTAGTACAGTATAGCAACCATGCAGTAGAACTCATGGTCTATATGGACTTCAAGGAGTAAAGTTAGAAAGCCATGGATCTTTAACCCTAGTCCAAATAAGGAGTTCCACCACTGGGGAGCCCATGTCCCTAATCTACGTTCCCATACTGGGGAACCCATGCCATAAAGCAGGGGGAGAAATCAATAGTTCAATATTATGTAATATTAATAAAGCCACCATATTCAGTGCAAAAATATGGGGATTAGAATTTTATTACAAGTAATTACCTCTATCAGGGTTCAGAAAAGCACTCTTTACATCAGTCACAAGATCTACCCTCTACAAGGTCAAAATGAAAGAAAGCAAAAGATTCAGAGACACATGGAGTGACTCAGAGAGAGAAAGCCAAATAAAGATAGAGAGAGTGAGACACACACACACACACACACACACACACAGAGAGAGAGAGAGAGAGAGAGAGAGAGAGAGAGAGAGAGAGAGAGAGGCTGGGGATGATCCTCTTTATGAAATTTAAGAGATAAAATCCTTTTAAAGGTTAAACAGATCAGAATCTAAGGAGACAAAAATAAAAGAAAATTTTTGCCATGTCACAAATAATTAGAGATCTAAAAATTAAAACAATTGTGAGACTCCACCTCACAGATGGGCAAAGTTGACAAAGAAAAAAGTAAAACAACAAATGGTGGAGTGACTATGGGCAAACAAGTACATTAATTCCTTGTAATGGAGCTTTGGACTGATGTAGTCATTTTTGAAAACAATTTAAAACAATCCCAAAATTGCTGAACCCTGCATACTCTTTGACTCATTGATACTACTAGTAGGTCTATACTGCAGAGATAGAGGGAAAAAGAAAAAGATACCCATATGAACAAGCATATTTATAAACAGCTCTTTTTGAAGTGAAAAAGGATTGGAACCTAAGATAATGTCAATCAAATGAGAATTGGCTGAAAATATTATGGCATATGAATGTGGTAGAATATTATTTTGCTGAAAGAAATGATGAAGGAAATAAGAGAAGACTTTTATAAATAATGCAAAGCAAAGTGAATAGAAGAAAAATTTATATAACAATAAAATTTTCTTAAAAATTTTTGAAAGGTTTAAGAACTCTGATCAATGTAATGACAACTACAGTTAAACAGGATCCATGATGAAATAGGTTACCCATCTCCTAACAGAAAGGTGATGGTCTTAAGGTACAGATTGGGACTTTTTTTGTTTGTTTAGACATAGCCAAATCAGGGATTTGTTTTGCTTGATTCTGCATAACTATTATGGGTTTTATTTGGATGGGATAAATAAAATGAGACTTGAAAAACAAAATTGACTCCTTAATTCAGTCACTGTAGTCCATGTATTTCCTCTTTTTCTGTAGTATATTGTTCTGACTAGAATAAAGTGGATCAAGTAATTTTCCCCCAACCCTATTCCAATAGATAGAAAATAATGATGAGTCAATTAACAATGTTAATATTGCCAAGGACACCATCTGCCAAAGACAACCTAATATCATACCCATCTCCTACCCTTCCCCACCCCACTCACTGCACAAATATAGTTGAGAAATATTTATTCCATTTCCCAGAAATTTCCTCTTTCAGCCCAAAAGGAACCTGTCATTATTTCCCTGAGGTCACTGAATAACCATGGTCCTTACATGAATCAGAACATCAATTATTTTGGGTAGTGTGGTATGTAGAAAAGGGATGAAGTGACTTATAGGGGTTAAGGGATCTATAGTTTCTAGTCCAGGCCTTACCATTTATGCACTGCGCAACTTTGGGCCAATTTAGTTAAATTCTTTGAGATTTCCTGAGTTGTAAATTTGAGACATTGATGTATGGAAGGTTGCCATAGGGATTGAGTGAAATAATTTATGCAGCACACATTTGAAGGGAGAGAAGACTCGGAAGGAAATAAGCATTTATTAAATGCCTACTATGGTCTAGGCACGGTAATCAGTGCTTAACAAATGTGAATTAATTAATGTTGTGAATTTTGATAAGTCTTTTCCCAAAAATCTATATTTACCAAATATTAACAATAATAATAATGTATATGTCTTTATTACTGTATAGATTTCATACATTAGTTGGGTTTAAGAGAAAACGGCATCTTTATTCCAAATGCCTTACTTGGATTAGTTTGTTGGATACATAACACAAATGGGAATTATCAAAGATCAAAGGTAGGAATAAAATGATATCAATGCTAAAAAAACCCCCAAACATAGCCCAAGTTCACAAAATGAGTAGGAGTATGAATTCATGAAGGTGGAAGGGATGAAGATACGCATTTCCATTGTGAGAACTTGTACCTTGTTCAAAATCAACTGACTTTTTTTCAATGTTTTGAAGAACTTTGTCTATTAAAATCCACCTCAACTTTCCTTTATTGGACACACAAAAGATATATTAAAAATAAATATAAGAGAGAAACTATTTAGATATCCACTTTCTCTATGCTCCAACAATGACATTTTTTCCCCCTGCTTTAAGAAGAGGCAAGTATTATGAGACAAATGTACACATCTCTTTGAAGGAAGAGACCTTGTCTCATTTATGGCCTCTCCAGAGCCTAGCAGAGTGACTTACTTGAAAATACTAAATGATGATTATGAAGTAAATGAATGTATACATGAAAAAATGAATTGCTTTTATGTAAATTCAGGTGCAAGATGGAATTTGAGTACTTAGAAATAATGTATTTGAACCTCATCCTTTTAAGGATAAGGAAATAGAGGTCAAGTAAGTTAGATAACTTGCAAAGTTTGCATTGTTACTTTCAGGGTCAGGATAGAACCCTTGAATTATGCCTCTTAGAGGTTCCCTTCTGATTTCACCATTCTCATTCAAAAGAGGAGGGGGTCAAAGAGTTAACATAAATTTTCCAACTTTTTGGGTCAGATCATATCTGTGCAAATTGTGGAATATTTGTATTAATTTCTGGCTATTTGCTGTTGCAAAAACTTACCTTTTAAATATCAATATCCTCATAGTGAAGCTACCATATTCCCCTCCCCCCCAAATACCAGGTCTTATATTAGTTTTTGCCCCAAAAGACACATTAGGGTTTATTTTCAGGGGATATATAGAGATAGGCATTCATTTCTGCAGGAATTTTTATTTGATCTATTCTCTCTTCATGTCTTTAGCACAGTGACTGCTGGCTGAATCCCAAACTATCAGACCTCTTTGGCCACCTCACAAAACAAGTTGGCAGCATTAAATTGACCCAGTTCCTTATAACTGTTCTTGTACACCAGGCTTTTTTTCGATTTCAAGAACAGAAATGCCTGAAACATTCAATCTTATCTTTCTTGCCCTTAGTGATGATTAGAGATGGAGTTTTCTTTCCATCCAGATGTTATCAAGTGCACACATTATTAGTGCATTGTGTCTATACTCTGGCCATTCAGCAATGAGTTTTGAGTTCATCTGTTTACATAGACATTTACCTCTCATCCAAAGGTACCTGTTTGGCTATTTACAAATAATTGTAATTTATATTATCATTAATTTTAAGCATTAATGTCAACAATGCTATTTATTTATTTATCTATTTATTTATTTATATTTAACCATATATTAATAGTATTATTTTATTATTCAATATGTCTGTTTTGTGTTGCAGAGGATGTAATGTGTCTATCTGGCTGATGATCTTAACTGTGGTTTATTTTTGGATTAGGACTTATAGTATAAGCATTCTGAAAAAATCATGCTAGTTTTATTTTTTACTGATACTTTATTTTTACAAATGAGGGTTCTGTGTATATTCTAGCAGATTTGGGCAATTTTCCCTATTAATTTCCTTCATGATATTTTCTAGGTTCTTTTTTTTGATCTAGGCTTTCTAGTAGTCTGATGATTCCAAGATGATCTCTTCTGGATCTATTTTTCAGGTCATTTGTTTTTCCTAAAAGGTACTTTACATTTTCTTCAATTTTTCAAACTTTTAATTTTATTTGGTGGAATCTTGTAATATTGTAAATTCTTTGGTCAATTTTTCATAATTTTCCTGCATGACTATCATTTCTTTTTTTCCCCATTTTTCTACTTCCTCTCTTCTTTGTTTTTTAAAATTCTTTTTAAAACTCTTCTAAGAACTTTTGGATTTGAGTCCAAATTCATAGACTATTTTGAGACTTCCCCTGTGAGTAATTTTTTACTGATTTCTTCTTCCAGCATGGCATTGTTATCATCTTTATCTGCAAAGTAGTTTTCTATAGTGAGTACTCTTTTAACTTTTGTGCTCATCTTTGTTGTTTTAGCTCTGCTCCTGGGATTTAGGGAATATAGATCCAAGCTTTTTACGCTGGGGCTGGGGTCTGATCCCTGGCTTGCTGTTGTCTAAGATGTTGCCTATGCAAAACAAGCCTTGCCTTTGCAGAGTTTTATTTCTTCCTTTGTGTCCAAGTTCAGACTTAGTAGAGGTTTTTGCTGGCTTGCTACCTAGCTACCAGGACCTATACTGAATTGTGAATAAAGCTTTCCACTGGCTTCCCTGCTCTCTCACCTCCTGGGCTTTATTTCCTCTTTCCCCCCAAAGACAGACCTTCACTGAAGATCCTCCATGTTGTCTACCACTGAAAACTTCTTTGAATCCTCTCTTTTTCTTGGTGGGACCTGCAGTTTGAATGTGAGAGCAGAGGCTTCATTTATCTTTATGCTCTGGTAGCATGTTAGCTTCATACTGCCAACTTGACTCTGCCCCAAAAGTCCTAGGTTTTATTTTAGGGGTAACAGAACATATAACTGTGAATCACAGAATCCCTGAAGAAGCACAGGATTGCAAGTGAGTCAAAGGAATAAGAAAATAAGAGTGAGCTTAAGAAGACTATAATATATAGTCAACTGTTCAGGCAAATGAGAAGTATCCTAGTTTCTGTTAAGGGCATCATCATCTTTTCAATCACTCAGGTTCCCAACCTTAGAGTCATACTTGGCATTTTCCTCTACCTCAACCCATATATCAAATCAATTGCTAAGTCTTTTATATTCTATCCATGATGTTGATAATGATGTTTGTCCTTCATTCTAAAGGCAGACCATGCCATCAGGGAGGTGATGCCATGACAAACAAGTGAATGTGCAAAGTAACCAGCCTCACTTTCTCCTCCAGAACATCTGAGTTCAGCAGCCAAATATAAATCAAGATGAATGGAGATGGCCCAGGATGTGAGGTGATTAAGATTAAGTGACTTGCCCAAGGTCACACAGTAAGTATTAAGTATTCTGAGGCTAGACTTGAACACAGGTCTCTCTGACTCCAGGGTTGGAGCTTCCCAATTCTATACAGTATCCTTTATATCCATATCTCTATGCATATCTTATAGGGATATTTCATAACTCTCTTTCTTCTCATATGACCACATCATTAGTTTTAAATTCTTAACCTATATCATTGCAGTAGTCTCCTAATTGTTATCCCTGCTTCCAATTGGTCTTCCAATCCATCTTGCATATAATTTCCAAATTAATACTCCCAAACTTGTAGTATAACCTTTGCTCAAAAATTTTCATTAATTTCTTATTTTCTCTACAACAAAATATAGTATTAATGATTTAAAGATGGAAGAGACTTTAGTGATAATTGAATTCAATTCTCTCATTTTGCATTTGAGGAAACTGGGATTTAAGGAGTCACAAAAATTGACAGAGTTGGAATCAAAGTTAAGTCCTCTGACTAAATTTGTTGCTTTTACCAATTTATTACAGTGCAAATTCTACACCTCATGTTCAAAGTTCTCTTTATTCTCATTAACTTTAGAATGCATCATTAACTCTTCAATCTGGTATTTTAATCCCATTTATTTTTACAAACATTTCATGCTATTCTTCACTCACTCTATGATCCATCCAAGCTGGCCTTATTTGCTATCCCTCAGACTTGACACTCCATCTCTCAATGCTAGGCATTTACCCACATTATCCTCCTCAATATCTCAGGAGGCGTGGTGAGTCTAGTGGATAGAATACTGGACTTGGAATCAGGAAGTCTAAAACTTGCTTCAGATGCTAGCTTTGTGACTCCTGAGGCAAGTCCCTTTAATCCTTCTCAGATTCAGTTTCTTCCTTTGTAAAATAGGAATAATGATTCCTATGGCACTTAGCACACAGAGTATAGTGAAGCTCAAATGATATAAAGCATATAAAGTGCTTTGCAACATTTCAGTTACCTTATTAGAAATCCCAGTTTCAGGGGCAGCTAGGTGTGCAATGGATAGAGCACTGATCCTGGAGTCAGGAGGACCTGAGTTCAAATCTGGCCTCAGACACTTAATAATTACCTGTTTGACCTTGGGCAAGTCACTTAACTCTATTGCCTTAAATAAATAAAAAAAATTAACAACAAAAAAAGAAATCCTAGTTTCATTCAAGGCTCAAGTCACATACCACCTCCTACAACAAGAGTTTCTTTGCCTTGCTTGTATCCTGGACCCCTTTGGCAGACTGAGGAAGCCTACATATACTTCACAGAACCATGTTTTTAAATTTATAAAATGAAATGCAAAAGATTGCAAATGAAATAATTTCTACTGAAATTCAGGTGTTGATTTTTTAAAGTTCTTAGCTCTCTCATTTGAAAAACTCTGAAGAACAGGAAACTTTCCTCATCTTCCTTCTAGTTATCAGTGCTCTTCTCAAATTACCTTATGTTTGCTTCTTGGAATGTATATTTAACCCCATCTATATCCTTTTAGGCTTTATATCCCCATTACTTAGCATAAGACCAGGAAAATAGTAAGCAAGTGCTTGATGCAAATTTATTGACTGACTGACCCAAGAGACCACAAGAAGTATTACCATGTATGATCAGAAAGGTAGGCAGGAGGGTCATTTAAGATAAGTCTAACAGATGGACAAAATACTATGCAGATGACCAGAGGAAGACCACTAATACCTGCTGGATGGAACATCTTAGGGAGGAATTAAATCAAATGTGTGGACAACAATCACAGTAAGAAAATGAAAACGAAGTTGAATCCACAGGTGGGGTGGGGGAATACTGATGAAATAGTTGATTTACGGAATAACCCATTCAAATTTCTACACAGATAGTGGATTCATTGACAGCCCATTGCCTGTGAGCTATTGAACTTTTACTTTACAAATTTCAACTAAAAGGTTAAAATATTAAATGTGCAATTGCATTTTAATCATAAAAGATTATCTCCATTCTAATAACTGTACCTTTTTTGAAATATAAAAGTTTTAGTAGCTGAGCTAACTAAAAACAGTGGAACACTGGATTTAAAAATACTCACAATGTCTTGAGCTGAAGACTATTTTTCTAACCTAAATATAGTATAATCTGGACATATCAGATGCTTAAGCAAAGCAGTAATAAAGTAGAATAAAACAAACCTAGTACTAGCAATGTTCAGTCCTGAGATTACAAATCAATTTGCACCTGATAAGTAAGGTCAAAACAAAAGCCTACAAAAGGAGCAAAAGGCAATGGGTTTTTTGTTGCATTTTTAAAAAGGGGGAGAGGGGGAGAAGCTATAAGTGCCTAGATAGAAAAGCTCTTTGCTTTATTTTGCCAACTGCTTCCTTCCCCTCCCCCACCCACTTACTCTCCTTTGCTCACCAGAGAGCCTATTTGCTGTGGTCCTACAAGAGTATTTCAGAGGAAGGTTCCATAAGTGAAAACATCCTAACCCTGGGAATCTGATCTCCCTCAGAGAAATTCTGCATTTCAAAAAGGGAATTTAAAGAAATCATTGTTTGTTCCAAGTGACTAGTTAATTGCATTTTGATTTGGTAATTACAAACAGATTTTAGCCTCTCAGCTCTTCTCCACCAGTGGAACAGTTTCTAATATAGTGAAACCAATTCTATACTCAGCCATTCCCAAAATGCCTCATGAAATGCTCTTGGTTAATTTTCTGTTTTTCTACTGTCACCATTCAATTTTATTTGATATACTTCAGGAAAAGTTTTTATTTTCCCCCACTTGCTATTATCTTCATTATCAAGTCTATAAGGAACAGGTTTTATAGAAATTGTTCAAACACGGTGGTAGAAAAATAACTTGTTACCTTTTTCATCCCATTGGTCATTTATATTTTCATACATTTCCAACTTGCAAGAAAAGAGAGGGAACACACAAGAAACTAAATTTTAATTTCAAAATTAGCAATAATGCTAATAGATAATGCCATAAAATAGAATGTATGGGCGGGATCCTCTTAGAAGGTCACATTAAAAAAATATTAAGTCAACATCATGTTATTTGTGTAACAAGTGCCATAGAGTATGCTCAGAGTTTTCATTCCTGATTCTGCCGACCATGTGAGTCCTTGGGGGCCTGCTTTTGTCCATATGATGATCTACTGCTGAAAAGACTTGGTATTTTCATACAATTTGGTAATCTAGCAGTCCTTGGTCCTTCTTCTACCTTCTGGTAAAGAGTGGGGATGGTCTATCACTTAAAAGAAGAGATAACTTTCAGCTTGTTCTCTTTGTTCCAGTTCTTCCGTAGAGCAAATCATTTTGTTTCTAGATTTCCATTAAGGATGAGTTTGGGGATAGATTCTTCCCCCTCCCATTGTTTGAGTCCATGACTACCTTTTCCACTTTACATTTCTTTTCCAGAGTAGCTGATTAAGTAACCACTTTAAGATGGATGTATCTAGGTTTAAAGGTGTGAGATCAAGAAATCCAGAGGTTATATTTCCAAGGAAAATTTCTTCATGAGAAAAAATGAACCCTGAAAAAAAAAAAGATTGGTGCAAGTCTAATCTACGTAACCATCTTACATACTGTGAATTGTTTGGACCATGCATAACTGAAATGAAATGTAAACGTTTCTAATAATCAGTTTTCCAACCTGCATAAAGCAAAACATAAAGTTCTGAAAAGTTAGATATCAGTTTCCCAGCAAATTTCAAAAGAAGTTTCAAGTTAACTTAGTGAATCCTTTAAAAAATCATTTCCTGAATGTGTGTGGTCTTTTATGTTTAGCATTGCTTTTGAATGTAGAAAAAAGATATCTGTCTTTCCTCTCTCTCCCTATTGCCACCTCTTTTAAAGAAACTTTGGACATGAACATTAGTCTATGCTCAAAATTATCGTTCCTAAGTCCCTAAGGTGAGCCTTAAATGTGTGAAAGAGGAAAACAGAAGTCAGGTTTCCCGGGGCAGCTAGGTGTCACAGTGGATACAGCACCAGCCCTGGAGTCAGGAGTACCTGAGTTCAAATCCAACCTCAGACACTTAATAATAACCTAACTGTGAGGCCTTGGGCAAGCCACTTAACCCCATTTGCTTTGCAAAACAAAACAAAAAACAAACAAACAAACAAACATTAGGTTTCCACAGAAGTGAACCTAATCCTAACTTTGTGCTTGAGTGCAAAGCAAAGGGCATCCTTAGGAAGAAGTACAAAGTGCCTCACTTAGGTTCAGAAGTATTTATCAATGTAATATTTGAATTACAGGATTAATAAAGTAACTGTTAAAAAGAACCTGGGAATATATCCAACAAGTTACAGCTCCTTTATCACTTAAGAGCACAAGCTCCAAAAGCTTTCCATATAGCAGTACATCCTAGAATTTCTAAATGAACTGGTGTTTTTTTAACTTAGGAAACAAAGTATTTATTTTCTCCTATTTTGGTTATGATTGCTTGACATCTTTTGTCCTTGTTATAATGGTTTCCTTGGAAACTTACCAGCCTCCTTAATGTTGCCCATACTTTCTTATTTGTTATTCTCTAGTATAAAATGGATGAAAAATGACAAAACATCAATTTTCACTTGATTTAGTTTGAGTAACCATAAATTGGCAACTTTCTTATATATATAAATTGCAGTTTCCCCTCTCTCAAATTCTAGTATTACATCCTAAAAACATATCTTCTGTAAGAAACTGACTATATATGTATGTATATATATATATATATATATATATATATATATATATATATATATATACTATTTAGACAGTTGGAATATCTCTAGTTAACTTGTTTATATTGGGTGAATGTATGAATAAATTGTTAAGAATTATATCTTAGGTATTTGGCTAAGGATGGATAGACCTGAATCCTAGTTATTTTCTGGAATTCCACATTGGTTTTAAGATTTAAGAAATCAGAACTTATGGAAAGACTTTCAAAAGGGAGTGACAACTTTGTGTTCTTAGGAACAGGGAAGAATTAAATAGTTTCAGAATGTTCTTCCCACTCATCTTTTTTCTCTATTTACAATTACAGTTTTATTCCCCTTTTCTTTTTTCCATCTCATTCCCTTCATCTCTATTATCTCTTCTCTTCTTGTCTATAAAGACCAAAGAGAGGTTAACTAAATTAGAGTAATCTTCAGTAGTGGCAATGAGAGTATGACTCCCATTTGCCTGCAAAGTATATAGCAATAGTTTAATACCACCTAGACATGCTTCAGTCAAACATGCCTGGGATTTTTATCAGGAATTTAATGCATTTCTCCTTCTGTGTAATATACCTAAATGAGTTAATATATGTAAAGTTCTTTAAAAATCCTTAAACTACCTTATAAATGCCAGTTATTATTTTTATTAACTCATGGAGAAATGGAAATGTAGGACAATTAAATTCTTCATACAAAATCATATATAAAAGTCATAAAGCTAGGAACAGGAGTCAGGATTTCCAGTACTGTGAGATTGAATTTCTCTCTTTTTCCCCCCTTTCTCTCTTTCTCCTCTATCTCCCTCTCTCTCCCCTCCCTTTCCCTCTTTCATTTGATTGAAAAAATATTCATATATTTATTAGTAGATTATTAGACTTTTACATATATTATAAATATATTTTAACTAAAATTTTCTTGTAAAATGGAAGTAAAATTCTAAATCCTGCCAGAAAAAAATTGCTTCACTTGGTTAGTATTACACAATTTGGCATGAAATTGTTCTGTTTTTATTTTTTAGATTTGTCTTCTCCATTCTTTATTTTATAGTCTTTCAGGGAAGAAAATTTCTTTTAAAATTTTTTCAATTTATTTTTTATTCATTTTTAACGTTCTTTTTAAATTGAATTTCAACTTACCTCCTTCCTGCCTCTACTCCTGAGAGGTTGAATCATATAACAATTATACATGTAAAATCATACAAACATATTTACATATTGGTCATATTTTTAAAACAAGAAATTAATGAGTTCACAGTTCTTCTCAGTTCACTTTGAATCAGTTTATATGGCTGTTGACATTTTTTTCTGAAACCACCTTCCTTTGTCATTTCCCAAAACACAATAGTACTCCATCACAATTATATGCTACACAACTTGTTCAAGTCATTTCTTAACTGATAAACATCCCTTTGATTTCCAATACTTTGCCAACACAAAAAGGGCTGTTTTTGTACAAATAAATCCTTTTCCTTTTCTGTGCTCTCTCTTTGGGATACAGATCCAATATTCTTATTCTCTCTCTCTCTCTCTCTCTCTCTCTCTCTCTCTCTCTCTCTCTCTCTCTCTCTCTCTCTCTCTCTCCTCCCCCTAGAAGCCTGAGCTTTTTCTGATTCATTAATTAGTATTTTACCCAACCAATGGAGTTTCCCAGCTATGCCTAAGCCAGAGCTGCCTACACACCACTCTCCCTTCCAGTTCCAACTCCTCTTCTATGCTATCTTCCCTTATTAGAAGGTAGGCTCTCTGAGGGCAGAAGTCATTTTGCTTGATGATATCTCTATCACTTAGAACAGTTCCTCATACACAGATAGCACTTAATCGATGATCTTTTAAAGCCATTTTAGCTATTTACCATGGTATCCTGATCTCAAGTGAAAAAATATTTCTCAGATTCTTGAAATTTTGTATAAACAAAAGCCAAGTCACATTTTCTCCTCTTTTTCTGACTAAGTTGCCCTCATTTCTAAGTAGAAGGCAAAATGGCTAATATATCAAGTTCTCATTTCATCAAATTAAGTACACTCTTAAACACCTGACAATTTCAAATTAGACTTCCCAATTCTAAAAATAAACCTTAGAGATACAAAGAATCACAGAATCATCAAGATAGTTTTCCTATTCATGGTTCATTCCTTGTTAAAAATGCAATGAGAGCAATTCAATTTGTTCATATTTAATGTCATTCATAACATTCTTGTTTCCTTCTCAAATCTGAAGTGACTGTCCACATTCTTGTGGTACAATGAAGATGCCTAATAAGTACTTTGTCAATGGTTGATTTTGGCATATATAAGTATAAATACATAGGTAGGTTTGTAGAATATGATTGTCACCATTAGTTTCATAGGACCTGATTTGTAGTTTCTATGGTCTTTTTAATTATTTATGAGAATATGGCTGCATCTTAGAATTGTGCTTTCATCACTCTTCATGAAGCAATTTAATTGAGATTGCTTACTAGAGAATATATACATTTTAAAGATTTTCCAGAGACGTTTGGGGTCACCAAGCTTGTATGTTCAGAGGTAGGATTTCAACCAGGGTAACTTGTTTAAACTCAGGCAGCCTTCTATGTACTATGCCTTGGCTTTATTAATAATTGAAATACCCCACCCCCATGTTGAATTCTTTGTGCAATGGAAGTTGATCTCATGTTCCCCTCATACTTCTAATTTGGATTAGCATTTATGCATAAATTATTTCCACAAATTTATTTGGAAAAGCTAGAAGCATTTTCATCAGAGATTTTATTCTTTTGAGAGAACAACCCTTAAGTCTACTTTCCTGGCAATGTCCAGGCAATTGAAAGAAATAACTCCCTGGAAAGATTCTTCTCTGTTAATTGGTTACTATTCTATATACCTATTCAACTTTAATTTATTCCCATGCTTTAGCCTCCTAAAATCATCTGAGAAAGTCATGTTCTTGTTTTCTCAATCATAACTTCATAGTTAGTTGACCAGTTGAGCCCAAATGGTCCCATAGCCAGGGATCACAGACAAGAAGGCCACATTTTTAGTTAATCATATAAATAAAGAAATACATATATATATATATATATATATATATATATATATATATATATCTGTAACTATCTATATAGCTCATCTATATCTATCTATATTTCATATATATATATATATAGTTCCAAATTCTCTTCCTCCCTCTACCTTCTCTCTCCTATTGAGAAAATAGTTAATATTGTACAGATAATGAAATGTTTTAGTCCTGTGATGCTCAGCTCCCTCAATCAATAATAAGACTCACAGATCCCAAAGTATAGATCTGGGAATAATCGTAATAGATAAGCATTATTTTCATTGTAATAATAACCAATAATTATAAATATATTTTAAGGCTTTGCAAAAGTCTTATTCATGGTTATTATTCTCACAATGGTTCTGGGAAGGAAATGTGATATATCTCTTGGTTTTATAGATGTTGAACCAGGGATCAAGGAAATTTAGCAACTTAACCTTTTACAGTAAGTGTCTGAAATAGGATATTTGAACTCAGTCTTTCTGATTCCATCTCTAGAGTTCTATCCAATACTTATCATCATTCTGGAGCTTCTGAGGAAAAGTCAATATCCCTCTGAAAAATGTCAGAGATGGAACATTTTCTGAAAGCTGGGAAACCATCTTTGGAGCTGCCACCACTTCACCCAAAGTGACCCTTCTTTTCTGGACCCTTCTTGTACCTCTAGACCTTCTGAGGCTTTAGTCATTCAGACTCTGTTTTAATAAATCTTGCTTATGAATGTTTTTTTTTTTCTTTTTTTTCCTTTCCCCAGTGCAGAAGCTGAGCTACCACATAATTATTCATTTGGAGATGGTTTTGCTTCCAAATATAGGAACTGAAGTAGATTGGAGAAAATGACCACATCCCCTCATTTTAAATATCCTAAAACCCAACCTCATTTAAATCGCTGCATATTGATTCTATTTTTAGTGTATTATTATGTATTTGTACATATCATATAAGTCTAACAGTGGTAAGGGTTAAGTGCTATAAGGAAGATTAACAAGCACTAATTATATTCTTTCTGGTCCCTACTGGCTTTTAAATCTGCCTTGGGATAAACGAGGAAGGGAAAATGTCTGAGATAACACCTTATGTACCACATTCCACTGTTAGGTTGCTATTAAACACACGTATCAATAACGTAATCTATATATATATTTTCCCTTCTCTGCACAGAGGAAAAAATGAAAAGCAGCAAAGATCTGTTCTGTAAAACTCTAAACCCCATTGTGCCAAAAAACATCTTGACCATTACAAAAATGCCTCTTCTGTGAACTTTATCAACTATTATATAGTCTAATAGTATTTGTGCAAACACATTTACAGAGGTCAGTAAGGTGATGGCTAACCATTTTATCAAAGATAAATGTGCTTCTTTTAAAAAACAAAGTGAAAAAGTAATCAAAATAAAGTTTATGAAAAACTGAGTAAGAATACAAGTTCAGTATTCTTCCAAGGGAGGGCTGCTGGTACAGTGAATAGAGCACTAGATTTGAAATCAGAGACTCATCTTCATGAGTTCAAATCTAACCTCAGATATTTACTGCCTGTGTGACCCTGGGTAAATCATTTAACTCTCTTTACTCCACTTTCCTCATCTGTATAATGGAGAAGGAAATGACAAACTATATCATCATTTTTACCAAGAAAATCCTAAATGCATTTATGAAGAGTCAAACATGACTGTTCTCTTCCAAGGGAAGACAACATTGAGGATGAAGAAAAGAATGGAAAAGTATCTAGTCTGTAGTTTCCTTCTCAACACCAATGGTTCCAGTCACTCTGACTATTGTGTGTCACCTACAATGTCTGCTTACATGGTCCTTGTCTTATTGTCTCAAGTGTCACTCATTCCCAGTTCACTCACAGTGGTCATGGAATAAACTGTGTCTTCCTTTTTGCTTACTCTGATGACTCTTCTCCAGGTCCTCTCAGTCCCATGTTCTGAGCTTACTCCAGTTCATTCTTCTTATTTAGTTTCTCCTCACTTATATCACTCTTACTAATGGGAGGGATTGAGCCTAGGGGCTCAAATGAATGAACATCAGAAAATTTCATATATGCCATGAAGCAGTTGATTTCTTGCGTATTAGATTATATAGGAAATGAATTAAGTTAAATGAGGAAAATGGTGAGAATTGACACATTTTCTACAACTTTTATTTTAGAATCATAAGATCAAGGATCTAAAAGCTGGAAGAACCTCTGACTAAACTAGTCAAAATTCCAATTTTATCAAATGAGGAAACTGAATTTCAGGCAATCTTAGTGACTTTCCTGTGGTGATATGGATAGTAAACATCAGAGGTGGCATTTGAAGCCAGATTTTGTAACTCCTGAACCAGTTTCTTTCCATTGTTCTATGCTACCTTCATGAACTCATGAAGAAAGGCATCTTAGCAACAACATTGTTTGCTGCATTATTTCTTCCAAATATTCTGTTCCCTGAAATTACTGCCTTTATGCCTTCTCCATTCTGAATGTCCTTCCTTGCTAGACAGAAAAGTTAGAGTTTTATGAGTGAGTTATACTTCCACTGATTGCATCAAAAGCATCTCAAAATCATGTTAAGACATGGATCTAGATCCAGATTTAATCTGACATGTCTGTAGTAAGCTCTCTCTTCTTCCAGGTAAAAGATTTATAGTCAATGAACTGTCCCAATCTCTCCTTGCCAAGGATTTAATTTGCCTAGTAACCTGCTCAGGTGATTTCTCTAGCCCTGCACTGTCTCTTATTCCACAATTACATCGGCTCCAGATACCATTTCATTCCAAATCATATGAAAATGGTCTCTAGCCTTAGTTTGTCTGACAGTCTTCCTAAAACCTTCATCCAATAGTTCTTATTTTTTCCTCCTGTCTAGATATTTCTTCCAAAATGAATCATAAATTGCTCCACTTTTTAAAGCTTAAGTAATTCTCTTTTATACCTGGCATCTGAATCACTGAAGAAATGCCACTCAGAATCAGCTCCAATGACTTTATAATTAAAGTTCCCAAAACATAGTAGGTACTTGACTGTGTTTTTGAACCTTATCCCAGTGGTGAATTATTCATGAGATAAGATTCATAATTGACTGATCTCTCTCTCTCTCTCTCTCTCTCTCTCTCACACACACACACACACACACACACACACACACACACACACACACACAGACATATTTTTTAAAATCCTTCTCCTGCTTTCCTTGTTCCAGACCAATTCCCTGTTTACTTTATGTATTTACACTCATCCCACATCCTCATCACCTCTCACTCAACTTAGAGAAGAGTGAGGGTCATCAGGGCTCCATCCTACCTCTAAACTTATATAGTCTTTCCTTGTGGAGTCTTACTTTTCCCCCACAACTTCACATCTGTTCCTACTCCTTCCTTGTTCTGTCTTGAAAGTAGAACTTTATGACTTTTGAGTTAATGTTGGTAGAAAGTAATGTTGAATAAATGCTTGCTGACTTGTTGACTTACATATTCCTGTTTTCTAAATCATTCCTTGAAGTAGCCATAAATGTTCTTTTAGCATATCTTTATCCTCTCCTTCCCTCATGGTGGAGAATGGGAGGGAGAAGACAGTCATTTGAACAAATATACTGAAGACGAAGAATCAAGAATTCCTCTTTCTAATATGGAGAAACCAATCTCTAGAGAATCTAAATTCACTTGCTATGGGTCATTCTGCTAAGTAATCTGGCTGTTTATTTAATTTATATTTATGGTATTTGATAATTTAACTTTATTTTACCCATGTTTATTTTTTTATTACAAATGACCTGTCTCCTTTACAAAGTCAGATTATAAAAAAATTGAGCCATTTATTGTTTATCCAATGAAACAGAGCCTGAAGGAAAGGTTGGTACTGTCATAGGTAGATTCTATGTCTTGTCTTCCAAAAGTAAAAAGCAAGTTAGAAAGGTATAGACCTAAGGATGTATTTTCTCTCTCAACACATTCAACTTAGATCAATGTATGGAAACAACATAAAGACTAACAAGCAGCCCTCT
The DNA here is from genome assembly GCF_037893015.1 of Macrotis lagotis. Classification (NCBI taxonomy): domain Eukaryota; kingdom Metazoa; phylum Chordata; class Mammalia; order Peramelemorphia; family Peramelidae; genus Macrotis; species Macrotis lagotis. Next base: position 236,832,439 of record NC_133666.1, read on the forward strand.
GTGGGAGGAGGAAGTAAGATTAGGGGAAAAATTGTAAAATTCAAAAATGAATAAATTCAAAAGAAAGAAAGGTATAGACCAATGTCCTACACATAGTAGACACTCAGAATAATTGTCAAAATAATTGGGAAAGCAACTGTAGAGGAATGGACATCTGATACCTGGGCAAAGGGTGATTCTCTGGAAGGGAAGCGAGAAATTAAGTTGGATATATTTAAAAGAACTGGTAGAGACAGAAAGAATTTGATCAATGTTTAATATTATAGGAAATATAAGCTGATAAATATTAATTGACATTTAATTCTTACTATTTAAACATCACTTTTTTTCTTGCTCTCTATGGGATTTTCCTCTATAAGAAGTACACAGGCGGTGATCTGGGACACATAAGTACAAACACACTCAGCGTGGGACAACAGAAAAAAACTGGTTTTATAAAGAGATGATCTGGATTCAAATCTTGTCTTTGCTACCTATTATCTTTGAAAACTTAAGTAAGTCGCATAAATCTTTGGACCTCAGTTTCTTCATCAATAAAATGAAGGGATTTAGACTGACATTCTCTAAGTCTCTTTTAACTCCATACATATGATCCTAATCTTATGTATATTCATAACTATTGCACTAAGGTCCTCTTTTCAGACTAGAGGTCATCCTAGATGCTTCAAGACTCTGCTTCCAGAGCACAAAGGATGAAAAAAGTCATATTCGTATTTCTAGTTAATCAAGTTCTAGGCTGTCTTCCATAGGCCAACTTAAATTTGGAAAAGTTTATCACCAAAGGGTTAGTTGCTGAGTTATAATTTTTTATGATACATAAAATAATGAAATGAAAAGGTTGGAGATTGCTTCAATTGAAGAAGTATCCAGAAAGATGAAATCTTGGATCTTTTGAAGTATTAAAATATCTAGTTGTGTAATTTATATTTGAGAAGAAAGTTTAGGGACAACTATATGGCATAATGGATAAAGCACCAACTCTGAGTTTCTGGATTTCAGTTCAAATCCAGTCTCAAACATTTGACACTAGTTATGAGACCCTGGGCAAGTGACTTAACCCTGATTGCTTTGCCAAAGAATGCAGTACATTTAATGAATTACAACTGAGATCAATTTATAATATGGAACCAATGTAAAGACTAACAATGTTTTCTGTGGTGGGTAGGGGGAGGCAAGCAAGATTGGGGGGGAAAATTGTAAAACTCGAGAAAAAGAAAATCTTTCTTAAAAAAAACAAAAAAATTGATGTATTTTTAAATGTCTATTTCTGGGTGAAAAAATATCAGTGAGCCTGTGATATATTTTTTTAATTTTTAAAGTAATTTTTTAAAAGGTTATATACTAAAATGGATAAATGACCTAGCAAATTTGAAGAATACAAAACGTGTTGCTTCTCAGACATATGGATATGTAAATAATTTATGAAGAAACAAAAGACAAAAAGCATAGTGAGCTATAAAATGAATACTTTTGATTATATTCAGATAAATCAAATGTAGGCAAAATAGGAAGGTAAGCAGAAAATTGGGTAGAAATTAGGATATTAATTCCAAAGAAAGATGAAACTACCTATTTTGACCTCTGGTCAAATTCTGACAGTTTTCCCAGATAAAGATCACATCTCAAATATATAAAGAATGTTGTCAAATACATAAGAATAAGAGTCAATAACTAACTGATAAATGGTCCAAGGATATGAACAGTTTTCTGATAAAGAAATCAACACAATTTATAGTTATTTGGAAAAAAGCCTCTAAATAATTATTGATTAGAGAAAGGCAAATTATAATCTTGAATACATCATTTTACACCTACCAGATTCACTAAAATGATTGAAGAGTGACAAATGTTGGTGGAGAAGTGGAAAAGTTGGAATACTAATTCATTGTTGGTAGAATTGGGAATAGATTCAAACATTTTGAAGAAATCTGGAATTATGCCCAAAGAAATATTAAACTATCTATTTTGACTCATCAGTACACTACTTGGTCTCTTTATGAAGATAATTAGGAAAAAAAGGGAGAAACACATGCTTTAAAATAATTATAGTAGCTCTCTTTATGGTGGCAAGAACTGGGAAAAGCGGGATGCCAGTCAATTAGAGGATGTCTGAATAAGTTGTAGTATATGATTGTGATGGAATATTACTATGCTATAAAAATGATGCTCAATGATCTTAGAAAAAACATGGATAGGGGCAGCTAGGTGGCGCAGTGACTAGAGTACCATCCCTGGAGTTAGGAGTACCTGAGTTCAAATCCAGTCTCAGACACTTAATAATTACCTAGCTGTGTGGACTTAGGCAAGCCACTTAACCCCCTTTGTCTTGCAAAAAACCGAAAAACAAAACAAAACAAAACAAAAAGCATGGATAAACTTGCACAAAATAATGAAGTGAAAATGAGCAGAACCAAAAGAATATTGTATGCGGTAATAGCAATGCTTTGAGTGACTAAGTTATTTTAACTATTATAAGTACCCAAATTAACTACAAAGAACCTTTGGAAGATGATGCTATCTGCATTCAGAGAAAGAAATGATAAACAGAAGCATGTAGAGAATGACTTTACAAATTTGTGCCTTATGGTAGCCATCTCTAAGACAGAGGAAAGGGAGAAAAAAGGGAAAGAAGACATTTACATTAAACTTAATTATATATTTGAAAGGAATAGTAAGTGGTACAAAATAGATTTTCAATTTCATGTGCAATCATCTTTTTATTATACTATGCTTTATTAATTCTTGTTTATTCCATAAATTAAAAATTAAATAAATCAAATAAAAAAATGAAACAAGTACCTTAAATAATAAAAGTACTAAAATGTTTAAAAGTTTCTTTATAATCAAAGAAAGTCTATTCACTGGGGCTGTGTCACCATAATGAGATACTACTAATCACACAAAGGCAACTTATATTTGTTCAGAATCCTTGACTCCTTAATCATGACAAAAATGATTATACAAAGCAGTTACTGATGGGTATGAAAAAAATTGGGTAAAAAAAAACTGTTGATTCCCAAACTTATTACATATTCTTAATGGATTGGACTGAAATGGACATTTCTAGCTATTAAATTCTGTGATTTTATGATTCTGATCATAAAAGTGAAATAGATTGAATAGAATATCCTCCTCCTCCTCTATGAAATGTTGCTGCAGGCCAGGGCACTTAATGGAATTAGGGACTCAAGTTGATTTCTAAACTTTCACAAGACCAACCACAGTTGTGAGCCAAGATGTTACTGGGCAAACCTGGAATAATTTGAGTTAACTTTATCCACACATGGACTGCTTTGGATCCTTTTTGATAAGAAGAATATAAAAATAATTTTAGGATTTTGGCAGAAAATTCCTGAGACCTTAAGTAACCTCCTTGTAATTTTCTTGTGGATGTATTTTACCTTCCTGTACTGATTTTTATCACTTTTGGATTTCCTTATACCAGAAGTTGTTAATTGCATTTATTAAAAGGATCACACATATGAACCTTCAGATATTGAATGTATTATTTTACCAGAATATGGAACCACAACTGAAACACTACTTGCCTTGTAAACAAGCTTCTGATTTTTGTGTGATGATATCTAGAGAGGGGAGAAGCTACTATTTCCCAAGTCAATCTATTCCACTTTTTTAAAGACCCTATTTTTAAAGATTTTTTTTAGCATTGAGCCAAATTTTGTCCTTTAAAAGATTCTGCCTGTTTCTGCTAGTTCTGCCTCAAAAGTCAAGCAAATTGGACTTCTTCCCCAAAACAAGGAAATTCCTGGAACTTTTCCTGAAACAAATGAAACCTCTAAACAGATACTAAAGCTACAGAACTCAACAAAACAAAAGCAAAAGCAGAAAAAACAGTAAAAACAATTTTTAAGTAAGATATCTTCAGGAAGAGATCTATTGAGTGGGTAAAGAGAGAGTTTAGGAACAGCTAAATGGTAGACTGGATAGAGCAATGATCCTGGAGACAGGAGAACCTGAGTTCAAACCTTACTTCAGAAATTTAATAATAACCTAGCTGTGTGACCTTGAGCAAGTCACTTGACCCCATAACCATGCAAAAAAGGAGAATTTACCCAGTGTAGGGAGGTTGGGAAGCCAGTGAGAGGCTTTTAATGCAGCTAAGGTCCTGATGTGACTGTATCAGCAGTGTAGGTCCCAGCCCCACTTCAGAGGACAAGGTTTAGAGTTCTGGGAAGCTGGTTGGACTTAGGGAGCAAACCAGGACCACAGAGTGGAAAGCCAAGGACTAGAAAACCCTGGTCAACAAAAAAGCTTGGAACTATATACTCTATATCATAAAAACAGAGCTGAACTGACAAAATGACCAAAAAAGCACAAATCATTCACAGCTATTATTCTGATAGAGGCAATAAAAATGCCATCTCAGAAGAGGAGAGCAGTGATAAAATGCCTACATGTGAAGCCTCTACAGTGTTGATGTATTGTTCCAAAAAGTTCCTCAGTTCCAAAAAGACCTCTTAGAAGAATTCAAAAACAATTTCAAAAATCAAAGAAGAGAGGAAGAAGAAAAATGGAGAAAAGAAGTGAAAGTCATGCAGGAGAATTATGAAAAATTAACTGAAGAAAATAATTTTAAAAATAAAATTGACCAATTAAAATAAAATTAACCAATTGGAAAAGGAAACAAAAATCCTAAATGAAGAAAATAAAACTTTAAAAACTAGATTGAACAAATGAAAATGAAGGACCCTGGGGAATACCAAGATTTCATCAAACAAAACCAAAGGTTTGAAAATGTTAGCTAATAAGAATAAACTGTCTACATCCCTACAAGAGAAGAAAATATTTGCAACTCTTGAGAACTCTTTCTTTTGGGACAGTTGGAAGGAGCAGAGAGTGTGGGTATAAGTTGATGTGATTAAACTTTAAGCTCTTGAGGGTTATATTCCTGTTGGATCAGTGGAAGGGAGGGTACTTATAAAGGGGCTCTAGGTTTAAATTGACTATGATGTGATCTTGAGGGTTGTATTTATATTGAGTCAACAATGTGATGAAGCTTATAAATCAATCAACCCTTAAGAATTGTATTTCTACCAGGACAGATGAAAGAATAGGTGCCAGACAGGCATAGACCAATTAAGACATGAAAAAGAGGATTATACCAGAAGAAGGCATTAAATGATAAATATCACATGATGAGGTACTAAGGATCTATCTATCTATATCTATATCTCTATATCTCTATATCTCTATCTCTATCTCTATCTATCTATATATCTCTATCTCTATATCTATCTATCTATCTATCTATCTATCTATCTATCTATCTATCTATATACTAAAGGGAAAGAAAGAAGGATGTGAGCACTGAATATGCCTTACTCTCAACACATTTGACTTAAAGAGGGAATAACATATATTCCCAAATAGATTGAGAAATTTATACTAGGGGTGGCTAGGTGGCGTAGTGGATAAAGCACAGTCCCTGGAGTCAGGAGTACCTGGGTTCAAATCCAGTCTCAGACATTTAATAATTACCTAGCTGTGTGGCCTTGGGCAAACCACTTAACCCCATTTGCCTTGCAAAAATAACCTAAAAAGAAAAGAAAAAAAGAACTTAAAAAATTAAAAAAGAAATTTATCCTAGCCTACAGGGAAGTAGGGGAGATGGGAAAAGAAAGCAGAAGGTGAGGCTGTTAAAAGGGAAGGAGGAAAATAAAAGAAAAGGAAAAATTAAAGTAAAATTTTCAAAAATTAAAGTAAAAGGGAAAAAAGGAGAACAAAAAGGCAAAGAGGGGAAAGAAGGGAGGGCAGATTGAGAAATGTAGAAGTTATAAGCAAAACATTAGTGAAGAGAGATAAGTGGAAAGGAGAAAGAAAAGTACAAAGAAGGGAAAGATAAGAATTAGTCATCTTAACTGTAAATGTGAATAGAATAAATTCTCCCATAAAACAGAAATGGATAGCAGAGTGGATTAAAATCCTACAATGTGTTGTTACAAGAAACATATTAGAAGCAAAGATACACATGGTAATGGTAAAAGATTGGCTGAATATATTTAATTAAAAGGGATAAGGAAGGAGAAAGATATTGTAAAAGTAAGGCTAACTAATAGGAACATTTGTGAAATTTTGTGATATGCTCCTTATAATGTCCATCAATTGAGCAAACTATGCTATATGAATATTGAGTACTATTGTTCTGTAAGAAAACACAAGCAGTCCAACTTCAGAAAAGCCTAGAAAGACTTGCATGAACTGATTCTGAGTGAAAGGGGCAGAACCAGGAGAACATTGTGCACATTAACAGCAATATTGTAAGAACAACTACAATAGAAACAACTTTTCTCAGCAGTTCGGTAATCAGGAACAACCCTGAAAGGCCTGTTAAGGAGAGTACCATGGACATCCAAAGAGGAAACTATGGATTCTGATTGCAGAGCAAAGCAGAATATGTTCACTTTTAAAAACTTCTTTTGGGTTTTTTCTTTCTTTCTTGTGTTTTTTCCCATTAGTTCTAAGTCTTCTTTTACAACATGACTAAGATGGAAATATGTTTTTTTAAAAAAAAATTGTACATGTACAACCTATATTAGATTACTACCTGGTATGGGAAGGGAGGAGGGAAGGGAGGGTGTTAGAAAAGTGTGAAACTCAAAAGGTTGCAAAAGAATGAATGTTGAAAACTATCTTTGCATGTAATTGAAAAATAAATAAATATCTTCTTTTTAAAGAGAGGGTGATGAAATGTCAAAAAAAATCCTGTCCATAGAAAACTATTATGACCAAGAGAATATTGTATACAGTAACAGCAATATTATTTTAAGAACAACCTTGACCAACCAAGTTTTTAGACTACCATAAGTACTCAAATTAACTACAAAGGTATGAAGGAAAATCCTATCTGCATTCAGAGAAAGAACTGATAAATAGAAATATTTAGAATGTAACCCTATTATATATTTAAAAGGAATAAGTTGTATATAAATAGCTTTACCGTTTCATGTACAACCATCTTTTTGCTGAGACATGATATGTAAATATTTTGTTTATTCCATAAATTAAAAATTAATTTTTTTTAAATTTAAGCTACTATGGTGACATGGAAGATCAAGAGGTGTACTAAAAAGAAAATGATGTCAGAATAGCTAGAAGGAAAGCCTCAAAAAAACATAAACTGAACAGAAGCCCCAAATTTTTTTGAAAGAACATGCATAATTTTTTAATAAATAAGAGAGGTAGAAAGAAAGTTAGGTAAAGAAATGAAACAAAGGAAGAAAATTTTGAAAAGACGAAAATTTAATAAAAGTCACAAAAATTCTGAAAAAACAGAATACTGACGAAACAAAATACCTAAAAACAGGATCTATCTATCTATCTATCTATCTATCTATCTATCTATCTATCTATCTATCTATCTATCTCTGTCTCTGTGTCTGTCTCTGTGTCTCTGTCTCTCCCTGTCTCTGACTCTGTTTCTGTCTTTGACTTTTTGTTTGTCTGTTTGCCTGTCTCTCCCATCTTCCAGATCTTAATAAGATCTAGCTTATTCATGATGACACTGTATCACTGGCTACCCATTCCAGCTCTAGTTTTATTTTTACTCATATTCCCAATCTTAACCAGTTTTGGAGAGGGAGAGAGATTATTTTTGCTGTCCATTTGCAGATTCTCCCTCTACTGCTATCGAAAAGCAACTTCTACTTTGAAGTTCATATTATCCAAAGTTGACACATGGTCTAGATGATGATAACTTAGCTAACAAACCCAGTAGCATTCTGGTATATGTTTAACAATAGATGAAAATATATGCCATGCTTTTAAATTCAAACTTCATTATAACATGTTTCCAAAAGCAACAAAAATTAATTCAAGCCCTGATTTGTAGCATATTTCAATATTGTGATATATAAATGTTCTCACTGAAAATAGAATAATTTCTTTTTTTTAAGATTTTATTTTGAATTTTACAATTTTCTCCCCAATCTTGCTTCCCTCCCCACCCCCCACAAAAGGTAGTCTGTTAGTCATTACATTATTTTCATAGTATGCATTGATCTAAGTTGAATGTGATAAGAGAGAAATCATATCCTTAAGGAAGAAACATAAAGTATGAGATATAGCAGAATTACATAATAAGATAACATTTTTTTTTAAAAAATTAAAGCTAATAGTCTTTGGTCTTTGATCAAAGTCCACAATTCTTTCTCAGGATACAGATGGCATCCTCCATTGCAAATACCTCCAAATTATGTCTGATTGTTGCCCTATTGGTATGAGCAAGTCTGTTAATGTTGATCATCACTCCCATGTTGCTGTTAGTGTGTAGAGCGTTCTTCTGGTTCTGCTCATCTCACTGAGCATCAGTTCATGCAAATCTTTCCAGGCTTCCCTGAATTCCCATCCCTTCTGGTTTCTAATAAAACAATAATGTTCCATCACATACATATACCACAGATTATTAAGCCATTCCCCAATTGATGGACATCCCCTCAATTTCTAATTCTTTGCCACCACAGAGTTGCTATGAATATTTTTATGCAAGTGATGTTTTTACCCTTTTTCATAATATATTTAGGGTATAGACCCAAGTAGTGATTATTGCTAGATTAAAGGGTATGCACATCTTTGTTGCCTTTTGGACATATTTCCAAATTGCTCTCCAGAAAGGTTGGATGTGTTTACAGCTCCACCAACAATGTATTAGTGTCCCAGATTTCCCACATCCCTTCCAATATTGATCATTGCCCTTTCAGGTCATATTGGCCAGTCTGAGAGGTATGAGGTGGTACCTCAGATATGTTTTAATTTGCATTTCTCCAATAATTAGTGATTTAGAGCAATTTTTCATTTGACTGGATTGTTTTGATTTCCTCATCTGTAAATTGCCTTTGCATATCTTTTGACCAAGCCCTTTTAAGGGCTTGTCTTTTTTTAATTTGACTCAATTCTCTGTATATTTAGAAATGAGTCCTTTGTCAGAAATACTAGTCATAAAAATTGTTTCCCAATTTGCTACATTTCTTTTGATCTTGGTTATAGTTCAGTAATCAGGGACTGTAATATCAAAGACCTGTTAAGGTCTGTACAGAACACTCTGTACCAAAGCTTTTTAATTTAATGTAATCAAAATTGTCTAGTTTATTTTTAATGGTGTTCTCCATCTCTTCCTTGGTCATAAACTGCTTCCCTTTCCTTAGATATGACATGAAAACTATTCCTTGATCTCCTAGCTTGCTTATAATATTGTTTTTTATGTCTAGATCATGTATGCATTTTGATCTTATCTTGTTATAGGGTGTGAGGTGTTGCTCTAATCCAATTTTCTGCCATATTAACTTCCAATTTTTCCCAACAGTTTTTAATCAAAGAGAGAATTTTTATCCCAATAGCTGGACTCTTTGAGTTTATCAAACCACAGATTACTATAATCAGTTCTTGCTATTGCACCAAATCTATTCAACTGATCTACCACTCTATTTCTTAACCAATATCAGACAATTTTGATGACTGATGCTATATAATATAATTTTAGATTGGGTAGGGCTAAGTCACCTTCTTTTGCACTTTTGTTATTAAATCCCTGGAGATTCTAGAGTTTTTATCTCTTCATAAGAATTTACTTACAATTTTTTTTCTAATTCATTAGAGTAATTTATTGGAATTTTGATCATTAGGGCACTAAACAAGAACTTTAATTTTGGTAGAATTGTCATTTTTATTATATTTGCTTGGCCTATCCATAAAGAGTTAATATTTGCCCAATTATTTAATTCTGATTTTATTTGTGTGAAAAGTGTTTTGTAATTGTTGTCAACAAGTTTTTGAGTATGCCCTGACAGGTATTTTATATCATCTGAAGTTACTTCTGCTGCATCTTGCTAGTCATATATAGAATTGTTGAGGATTTATGAGAGTTTATTTTATATCCTGCAAACTTGCTAAAGTTGCTAATTATTTCTAGTAGTTTTCTAGTAGTTTTTTAGATGATTTTTTTTGAATTCTCTAGGTATACCATCATGTCATCTGCAAAAAAGTGAGAGTTTTGTCTCTTCCTTCCCTATTCTAATTCCTTCAATTTCTTTTTCTTCTCTTATTGCTAAAGCTAACATTTTAATACAGTATTGAATAGTAGTGGTGATAATGGGCATCCTTGTTTCACCCCTGATCTTATTGGGAATACCTCTAGCCTTTTCCTGTTGAATATAATGCTTGTTGATGGTTTCAGGTAGAGACTGCTTATTATTCTAAGGAACAATCCATTTATTCCCATGCTCTCTACTATTTTTAGTAGGAATGGGTACTGTATTTTGTCAAAAGCTTTTTCAGCATCTATTGATATAATAATATGATTTCTGATAGATTTGTTATTGATATAATTAATTATACTGACAATTTTCCTAATATTGAACCAATCCTGCATTCCTTGGCTAAATCCTCCTTGGTTGTAAAGTATTATCCTAGTGATAACTGTTGTAGTCATTTTGCAAAGATTTTATTTAAGATTTTTGCATCTATATTCATCAGGGAGATAGGTCTATAATTTTCTTTCTCTGTTTTAACTCTTCATGATTTAGGCATCAGCACCATATTGGTGTCATAAAAAGTGTTAGGCAGAGTTCCATCTTCACCTGTTTTTGCAAAAGGGATAGAATTCACTTGTAAATCCATATGGCCCTGGAGATTTTTTCTTAGGGATTTCAATAATGGCTTGTTGAATTTCTTTTTCTGAGATAGGGTTATTTTAATTTCCTCTCCATTTGACCTGGGAAATTTATATTTTTGTAAAGATTCATCTATTTCATTTAGATTATCAAATTTATTGGCATAGAGTTGAGCAAAGTAATTCCAAATTATTAATTTCCTCCTCATTGTTGGTGAACTCACCTTTTTCATTTATGATAATAGTAATCTGATTTTCTTCTTTCTTTTTTTAATCAAATTGACCAGAGATTTATCAATTTTATTGTTTTTTTCATGAAAGCCAGCTCTATGATTTATTTATTAGTTCAATAGTTTTCTTGATTTTGATTTTATTAATTTTTCCTTTAATTTTTAGAAATTCTAATTTTATATTCAATTGGGGCTTTTAATTTGTTCCTTCTCTAATTTTTTAGTTGCATGTTTAGTTTATTGATTTCTTCTTTCTCTAATTTATACATATAAGCATTTAATGATATAATATATCCCCTGACAGCCACCTTGAGTGAATCCCATAGGTTTTGGTATGTTTTTTCATTATTGTCATTATCTAGGATGAAATAATTAATTCTTTATATAATTAGTTGCTTGATTCATTCATTTCTTAAAATGAGTTTATTTAGTTTCCAATTAGTTTTGGGTCTATATCTCCCTGACCCAATATTGTCTGTGATTTTTATTGCATTGTGATCTGAGAAAGATATGTTCACTATTTTTGCCTTTCTTCAATTGATTATTAGGTTTTTATGCCCTAGCACATGGTCAATTTTTGTGTAAGTGCCATGTACTACAAAAAAGAATGTATATTCTTTTCTAAACCCATTCAATTTCCTCCATAAATATATCATGTCCAGATATTCTAACAATCTACTCACCTCTTTAACTTCCTTCTTGTTTATTTTATGGTTAGATTTATCTAAATCTGAGAGCAGGAGTTTGAGGTCTCCCACTAGTAGAGTTTTGCTATCTATGTCTTCCTGTAACTCCTTCAACTTCTCCTCTAAGAATCTGGATGCTATACCATTGGATGCATACATATTTAGAATTGAAATTACTTTGTTGTCTATGGTACTATTTAGGAGGATATAGTTTCCTTCCTTATCTCTTTTAATACTATATATTTTTTCAGCTGCTTTGTCTGAGATAAGGATTGCTTCCCCTGTTTTTTTCATTTCAGCTGAAGCAAAATATATTTTGTTCCAACCTTTTACATTTACTCTATATATCTATCTGCTTCAAATGAGTTTCATGTAAGCAGCATATTGTAGGATTCTGGTTTTTAATTTACTCTGATATTCATTTATGTTTTAAGGGAGAGTTCATCCCATTACCATTCAAAGTTATAATTACTAACATTTTATTGATCTCGATGTTATCTTCCCTCTGTTTGTATTTTCTTCTTTCTTCCCTTTATCCATATTCTCCAGTATTTTTTCTGAATACCAACACCTTCAATGTGTTTGCCCTCCTATATCCAACCCCCTTCCCCCTTTTCCCCCTTTCTCTTTGCCCCTTCATCCTTCCCTTCCTTCTGTTAGTCCCCCCTTTCCTCCCCCTCTCCTTTCCCCTTTTAACACTTTAAAAGTAAGATGTTTCTTAACTTAACTGAGTGTATGTATGTTAATTTTAAGTCAATCTGATGAGAGTAAGACTCAGGTAGTTCTCACCTCTTCCCTTCTTCCCCTCGATTGCAATAGGTCCTTTGACATCTTAATGTACTGAGATTTACCCCATTCAGTCTCCTCCATCCTTCAATCTCTTTACTGTCCCCCCATTTTAAGGAGGTATTATTTTTAAATCATCCTATTTGAGTCACAGAAAAGTCATGAGTGTCCATCACTTCTGGCTAAGTATATTCTCTGTAATAGAGTGATAACTGTCTAGAGTCATTAACTGTCTAGAGTCATTCTCCCAGGTAGGGATATAGCCAGTTTCATCTTATTTGATAAGTGGTGTATTTCTTTTTCTGTCCCCTCCTTTTTAAAAATTTTACTTTTTCATGTGTCTCTTGAGTCTCCTGTTTGAAGTCCAAATTTTCTATTAAGCTCTGGTCTTTTCATCAGGAAAAGTTGGACATCTGCTATTTCATTAAATGTCCATCTTTTGCCCTGGAAGAGAAGGCTCAGTTTTGCTGGATAATGGCTTCTCTGCAGAATTCCAAGCTCCCTTGTTTTTCAGAATATCACATTCCAGGCCCTTTGATACCTTAATATTGATGCTTCCAAGTCCTGTGTGATTCTTACTGTGGTTCCTTGGTATCTAAATTGTTTCTTTCTGACTGCTTACAGGACTTTCTCTTTTATCTGATAATTCTGGAATTTGACTACAATATTCCTTTGTGATTTCATTTTAGGATCTCTATCTGGAGGAGATCGATGTATTCTTTCAATAACTATTTTACCCTCTGGTTCCCTGATATCAAGACAGTTTTCCATCACTGTAATACTGAGTTAAGGATTTTTTGCCTCTTCAATGTTTTCAAGAAGATCAATAATTTCTAGGTTATCTCCCCTCAATATATTCTCGAGGTCAGTGGCTTTGTTGATGAGGTATTTTACATTTTCTTCTATTTTTCAATTTTTTGGCTTTGTTTAATGGATTCTTGTTGTCTCATTAAGTCATTGGTTTCCACAGACTCCATTCATTTTTTTAGGGAAGAATTTTCTTCATTTACCTTTTGCAACTCTGTTTCCAATTGGTCAGTTCTATTTTTGTAAGAGTTTTCCATTTGAACAATTGAGGTTTTGGGAGTATTATTTTATTTTTGCATTTGTCCAATGGTATTTTGCAAGGATTTGTTTTCTTGTTGCAAGGTGTTAATCTTCTCTTGGGTTTACTTGCTGAAATTTTTCAATTGATTTTTTAAACTCCTTCCTAATTTTTTCAAGGAAGTCTTTCTGTGCTTTTGACTAAATCATATTCTCAGAGGCTGTACATCTCTCTCTGAGTTAGGGTCTTTTCCTTCTAGAAATTTTTCTATGGACCCCCCTTTCTGCTAGTCTTTCTTCATTTCCCTAAGATCTTGAGTTGGGGAGGGGCTGGTTCACAAAGGTTTGGTGTTGGAATCCCTAGAGACTTTATTCACTGGGTTTAGTAATTCTACATGGGCCAACCAGTAAGGAATGCTAGAGGCTTTGCTCAGTATAATATCTCCAGTTGACCAGTAGGGGGTGCTATTGGCTATGCTCACTGAATGTAATCTCTCCTTCTGGCCAATAGGGAGTGCTAGAGGCTGGAACTTACCCTCCAGCTCTTCCAGTAAGTCCCAGCCGGTCAGTCCCCTGGCCCTGCCTCCATTCACTGGTTGTTTTTCAGAGTGACCACCTCTGGGACTGATCTTGGGCTAGTCCTGCTCTTACCCTACCCCCACTAGATATCTGTGCTCTGCAAATGGCACACCCAGGATCCCTGAAGACAGACCTTGAGGTACATGTTGTTTTTCTAGCTTCTCTTTCTGGGTTTTTGTCAATGTATTTCCATTAAGAGGTTTGTTTCGTGTTACATATGAGGGAAGATCAGGAGATTGTAGCACAGGGCCTGGCTAGAAGTGCCAAGCTCACTCCTAAAACCCAGGAACATTCTATTCTCCTTTCCTTTTCAATGAATTTTGCACCTGACTCATAGTTATTTATTCTATCCCAACTCCAGTCTCAAACAAGGAGACTTCAATAAACAGGTTGATGGTCCCCCAAATACCCTGACTTCTCCATTCATCTACTTATTCAACATAAGCCCTGAGAGAATCATTTTGCTATTAGGAGAAAATAAGTAAAAAGAACAGGATAATGATTCTTGGTAGTTCAAGTTAACCTTTTGGTCTCAGTTTCCACATTTGTCAAATAAAGATATTAGACTAGATGACCTTTAGATCCTATTCTAGCTCTTATATCCTATAATCCTATTTGTATAATCTTTATATATTTTGTGTGTGAATACACACATACACACACACATATATGTTTTTATGACCTCCATTTCCAAATATAACTTTCTTTCCAGATAACCTTCCTTTGTAACAAAGAATAAAGATGAAAAAAAGAGAAATTTATCAAAATTAATCAATATAACAGCTAATTTTTTAGTATATCCATATATGTATATATTTATATGTATGCACATACACAGTCACTGTAATATGTGTGTGTGTGTGTGTGTATCTCATAATTATCTCCAGAATAGTTCTCTAATCTGTAAAAATGGGAAAAGAAGGGGAAAGAAGATAACATGCTGAAAGATTGTTTCTTTAGGATTCTTTCTCTCTAGTTTTCCAAAGATCTTCAATCATTGTGAGACTAAAGTGGTTGACAGCAGAAGTAGTTGACAGTGGTATGACATGGTTGGTCTGTAGCCTCAATGAGTGCCACAAATGTACAAATGATCTGGTGATGAAGAGAACTGAGCTGGCTCACATAAAGATTTCAGCATTCTGAATGAGAAGGTTTAAGAGCCCCACAGGGATTAAGCAGCCTAGGAGAACAAAATGAGTCACTCTTGGACTCCTCTGACCAAGCCTGGTCCCATGCTCACTTGTTCTTTACGCCCTGATTCCATGTTGACTATTTGATATTTATTAAAGGTGGGGAAGCAGAGTACAGTGTGTTTTGGAAATGAAGGACATGTAGTTCTGACAGATTTTTTTTTAATCAAACATGAATAAGTAGTGCCACTTACAAGTAGTTATTTCAAGTTCAGTTGTTTCCTGCTAAAGTTGTTTTTCTCTTCAGTTCTTATTAATGGAGAATCCACTTCAAAACAGCAACAGAGTTTCAGTAAGATTTAACAGTTTTGTCAAAATGCAGACCACAAAACACCTTGTGCCATCACCACATTCCAAAATAAGCTTCCAAAATTTCACCAGTGTGTATGTTTGGTTCCCCATAGACATGGAGCAACTTTTTTAAATTAGAAATACTTACACAATCATAGCATTACAGACTTTGAGGGTTAGAAGAAACTTCAGAGCCCTTCTAGTTCAGCCTATTCCCCTCTAAACAACCCTCACTATCACATTCTCAACACAGGGCTAGTCAGCTTCTTTCTCAGTCCTACAGGGAGAAGAAATTCTCTCCCCTTAATTAGCTCATGATTACTGTAAGTAAAGTTGAAAGACTGAGTAGTTATCAGGACAATTCTAGAAAAGAAATAATTTCTTCACAAGAGGAGCCTTGTGAGGATTCAGTAGTAGGAAAATGTCTTTTAGAAGATGGTGTTAGTTGTACTTTATGCAAATTTTAACTCTTAGAATCACAAAAAGGTAATTTCTGATTTCCTCAATTCTTTGACTATCATAATCTGGTTCCATTTTCCTTTTATCACTCAAATGAAAATACATGACATGACTGGAACAAGTCACCATAGCAGGAACAAGTGGCAAGTAGAACTACTTTTTTTGTGGAAAAACTCAACAATTCCCCCTATGATATTCGCATTTTAAAAAATCACTATAAGTAACTTGTTAACTATGTCATAGCTGCATTTATACTGTCTTTATATATGTATATGTATATAAGAATATGTATATGTGTATATATAATTTGATTATTTATTTCATTGTGAAAATCAATGTAGCCAACTGACTTTTATAACCAGTGCTTTACAATCACTTTAGAGATCATTATATTCATCACTTTCTTTTCTTAGTCAGATTTAGAACTAGAAGGACCTTAAAGTTCAGTTAGTCCATTATTGTCATTTTGTAGATCAAGGAATTAAAATGCAAAGGATTTATGTGACTTGCTAGCCACAGAGGATTAGTAAGTTCTGAAGGCAGGTCCTCTGGTTTCAAAACCAAGACTCTTTCAATGGTACTAATCTGGCTCCCTTGTACTTAAATAAAAATTATCATCTTTATCACTTTTACCTTAATTTATCAAATTTTGCTTTCCTGTTTTATACATGAACTTTGAAGAGTGGAGTAACATTTTGGGCCATCAGTATCTAGACTGCAGAGATTGTTTTGCCAAAGAATAAAAGGTCACATTATATCTTTGAAATGAGATTTCTTTGACCAATCAACTTTTTATTGAAGCAGAAAAACCACACTGCTGTCATTTTCTTAGTACAGTATCTCACAGTCAAATTTGTGCATTTGAAAGTCAGTGTTATGAAGCAGACATACCAAAAACTAGGAAGTTTGAAAAGCAATATCACATTTCTAAATTAACTGTGTAGCCTTAAATCACTTGCTTTAGTGGTTTACTGGTTAAACTATCAATGTTTTAAACCTCTTATAAGATGTTTAAAGTCTCTTTAAAGCAAGATATATGAATCCTGCTATTGAAGACTTTCCCAGCCCTTCTCTATTTCTCCCCAACCATTCTACATACATGCTGAGTCTATATGTATGTGAAGAACAACTGATATCAGGGTTCGAACCCAAGTTCCTAGGCAGAATATTCAATACCATTCAACTTTTATTAAGTATTCATAATGCAAAAGACAAATGTTAACAGTAAGAATCAAAAATGATAGATAACCTTCCATTAAATAGCTTGCATTCTTCTAGGAGATATACAGAATTTTATGATTCCCTAACAGAAAATGGTTATATATCTATGTACATTTGAGTCTCAGGTGCTCTATATGTAGAACTCTGAATTTATTGTTACGAGCATGAAAATTGAAATTCTCAGATACTGGTATGCTATATAATGTTCAATTCTGTGTTTCTGAATCTCACGTTCCTTCATCTCAGACTAAGAAAAGATATCACAGATCTCCTAAAGAAGGTAATTTTCACCTGAAAACTACAAAACTTTTAAAACCAAAGTCCCTTCTGATCCATTTATTATCATCACTAACATTTACTGTAAATTGCTCACATGCTCTCCCTTGTGAAATTTAACTCTTTTGATGCCTTTGAAAGTTTACTGTTTTTTTCAGCAATTCTTATTGAACAAAGAAACAGAAGGAACAGATTTATAATTTGCTTTTGCTAATTTCAACTTTCACTGAGAATACCCTGTGACTTTCAATGGATTTTATATGTCAATAAATTTTATTTCACTAGTGTCTATGTAATTATTTCTTAAGTGCACACATGCAATGGTCAGACAAACTTTTTCATCTTTAGCTCTTAGCTAGAAATCTTATAATAAATACAGAACAAAAACAAACAAACAAACATACCCAACAGTAAAAGATTCAAAATTGGGGGAAATTCTTCATAAATAAGTTCTTGTTCTCCTTTGTTCTTTTTAATTTCTTCTTGGAATTCACCAGATCATTTCACGAATTTATTTTCCAGGTAAACCTGCTTCTTTTGTCATGTTCTTTTCCTATTTTATCTTTGTGTTTCATATTTTTCACATTTATCTCTTTTATTTAAATAAGTTTCTCCGATATATATGCTTCTTATATGTTGAAAATCCTCCATTAAATATAGTATATTATTATTATTATTATTACATCTCCTTTTCACTGTTAATTTACACTAAAAATTAAAAAATTATAATCTATAAAATATTTGAGGTTTTCATCATGGAGGTTAGAATTTTAAAATATCATGGATAAAAGTAATAAAAACTCATGTTAACTTAGAGTCCAGCTACTAGAGCACTTCACAAATATTTCCAAACTTTCTATTTTAAGAGAAATCTCCAAGTTATTTGTAAATACTTTAGCTAAATCTATTGAATCAATCTAACATCACACAACTCACATTTTTAATTCCAGACAAATTAATGACTCCTAAGCCCAACAAGGACCATATAAATATGGCCTAAATAATATCCCTTATGAATCTGTATTGGAGACAACTAATAGATTTAAAGGATTTGATCTGGTATTGACAGAGATTTAAATTATTGTACAATAGGCAGCAACATTCCAATCCTAAAGAATAGCAACAGCAAAGAATGTTCAAACTTCTGAACAATTGCTCTCATTTCACACTCTAACAAAGTTGAGGTTAAGATTTTGCAAGCTAAGCTTCAACAATATGTGAACTGAGAATTGAATGTTGGAGGTTATAGAGAGTGGAGAACAGAAAGGTCAGTCATGCTGTGCTGTGGTCCAAGGGACCATGAAGAATCAGACATGACTGGACAACAAGAACAGATCCAATAATGAATCAATTCATGGAGACTGCTTTTGGCTTTTGATCAAAGTCTAGAATCCTCAAGTCTAGAATAATAGTTTGATAAATTCTTGTTCAATTTCATTTTGTTAAATTGAGCTGATTTAGGTTTTTGCAAGGCAAATGGGGTTAAATGGCTTTTGCCCAAGGCCACACAGCTTGGTAATTATTAAGTGTCTGAGACTGGATTTGAACCCAGGTACTCCTGACTCCAAGGCCAGTGCTTTATCTACTATGCCACCTAGTCACCCCAATTGAGCTGATTTAAATCAAGGAAAGAACTCATTCATTTTTTTTTTCATATCAGGATCATTTATTAAGAATTTGCAATGTGCAAAGTTCAGGTGATATCACAGGTATTTTAAATAAAGGAAAAAGAAAAAAGAAAAAGTTGTTGATATCAAGAAGCTTACATGCTACATGAGTTTACAAAATTCACATAGTTAAATCAATACAATTTGAAAAATGAGAAAGTACTTTTAACTAAGGACAGCATGAAAGACTTTCCACTGGAAGTTCTACCTTAGATGAGCCTTGAAGCAAATTATGTATTCTAAAAGGTAGAAATGAGGCTCTAGCTCATTGCAAAGGACCTCCTGTGTGGAGGAAATTACAGGTATGTTGTTTTGGAGGAGCAATAGATAGGTTGACTGGAATCTAGAGTGTACAAAGAAGTAATGTGAAATTATAGGCTGAGGAGAGTATGTATTTTTTATCTTTTGATATTGTTGTTGGTTGCAAGACATAGGCTTAAGTGACTTGCCCAGGTCACACAACCTGATAATTATTAGGTGTCTGAGGTTGGATTTGAACTCAGGTCCTCCTGACTCCAAGGTCGGTGCCCTATCCACTGTACCACACAACTGCCCCTGTATATTTTATCTTAGAGGCAAACATAAGTCCTTGAAGATTTCTGAGAAGCAGACTCTGAACAGTGATTTAATGCTGCCTATGATAAAAATCTTTCTACACTCTTGCTATTACCTCGTTTCTTCACAGTTGTTTTTGCCTTAAAGAAACAAGAACATAAATTCAATTGAATTTTCAATTTGAAAATTGAATCAGGAGATAACTAGACCAGTTTCATCTCTGTTATTAACTAGCTATGTTACTTTGGATAAATTACAACTTCTTAGGATCTCAGTTATTTTATCAGTTATGTGCATACTTTAATTATTAGAGCTTTGCCATGATAATTCTTTTTTTAATTTTTTTGTTTTTTTAAATTTATTTTTATTCTCATTTTGTACAAATGTTTTTTTTACATTAATAAAATATTCTTGTTTACAAGTGAACAAAATACCCCTCCTCCCACATGAATATAGATAGACTTGCTTGGGCGTAAAAAAGTAAAGGGGAGAGGAAAAAATTAAAAAAATAATAGTAATAATTGTAAGTATGGCCCGGTGGTGCAATGGACGAAGCACCAGCCCTGGAGCCAAGAGCACCCGAGCCCATATCCAGCCTCGTAAACCCAACAATCTCCCAGCCATGTGACATGCAAGCCACCAGATCCCCACTGCCCTGCAAAAACCAAAAAGAAGAAAAAAAAGACCCCAAATAAAATAAAATAGTAATAATAGTAGGGGTGGCTGGGTGGCAGACAGAGCATTGGCCCTTGAGCTAGGAGCACCTGGGTCCAAATCCAGCCCCAGACACCCAAAGATCACCCTGCTATGTGGCCCCAGGCAGGCCATCCAGCCCCACTTGCCCTGCACCCTCCCCCAAATAATAATAACAAAAAATGTTCTTAATTCTTTGTTCCAACACCAACAACTCTGTCATGGGTGGATCTCATTCTTTATGATAAGTCCATCACAAAAGTTACTTCCATATTTTTCCACCATTGCCATTGCTGATTGCAACTCCCTCCTTTCTTATTTCTCCACTACCATGTACTCTATTTTCTCTCTCCTTTCACTCTGACTTTGCTGTAGGGTCGTTGACTGGCTCAGCAGACAGATCCCTGGTCCTGGGGCCAAGAAGCCCTGAGCCCCCATACCACCCCTTAGGCCCAGAATCCACCTGGCCCTATGGTCCTGGGCAGGCCTTCCAATCCCAGCCCCTTCCAAGAAGTAAGAAAGAAAATGTGTTATATCTGACCACTCTCCCCCCGTGGTCCATCCTCTCCTCCTTTATTCACATCCCCACCCCTTCCCCCTGCTCCCTCCTCCTTCTTACTCCAGATGTCTATACCCCATTGAGTACATATGCTGTTTCCTCTCCTAGCCATCTCTGATGGGAGCAAAGGTTCCCTCATTCCCCCTTGCCTCCCCCTTCCATATCACTGCAATAGCTCATTGTAATAAAAAAAAGTTATGTGAAATATCTTGGACTATTCCCCCTCTCCTTTTTCTTTCTCCCATTACATTTCCCTTTTTCCTATTGACTCCATTTTTACACCATATTTTATCTTCAAATTCAGCTTTCTCCTGTGCTTCAACTATAAAAGCTGTCTCTACCTGCTCTATTAACTGAGAAGGTTCATATGAGTATTATCAGTGTCATTTTTCTATGCAGGAATACATGTAGTTCATCCTCCTTAAGTCCCTCATATTTCCCCCATCTCCTCCCATCTCCATGCTTCACCTGAGTCCTGTATCTGAAGATCAAACCTTCTGTTCAGCTCTGGCCATTCCAAAAGGAACATTTGAAATTCCCCTGGTTCATTGAAAGTCTATCTTTTTCCCTGGAAGAGGACATTCAGCCTTGCTGGGTAATTCATTCTTGGCTGCATTCCAAGCTCTTTTGCCTTCTGGTATATTGTATTCCAAGCCCTATGAGCTTCCAATGTAGTTGCTGCTAAGTCCTGTGTGATCCTGACTGCAGCTCCACGATATTTGAAATGTGTCCTTCTGGCTGCTTGTAATATTTTCTCTTTGACTTGGGAGTTCTGGAACTTGGCTATAATATTACTAGGGGTTGGTTTTTTGGGATCTCTTTCTTTGGGGGATCGGCGGATTCTCTCCATTTCTATTTTGCCCTCTGCTTCTAGAATATCAGGGCAATTTTCCTATAGTAATTCTTTGAGAATGATGTCAAAGCTCTTTTCCTGACCATGACTTTCAGGTATTCCAATAATTTTTAAATTATCTTTCCTAAGTCTGTTTTCCATATCAATTGTTTTTTCAATGAGATATTTCACATTTTCTTCTAATTTTTCATTTTTTTTGGTTTTGAAGTATTGATTCCTGATTTCTAGTAAATTCATCAATCTCCCTGAATTCTGTTCTTTGTTTGAAGGATTTGTTCTCCTCAGAGAGTTTTCTTATCTCTTTTTCCATCTGGCCAATTTTGCTTTTTAAAGCATTCTCCTCAATAACTTTTTGAACTGTTTTATCCATTTGACCTAAGTTGGTTTTTAGCATGCTATTTTCTTCAGCATTTTTTTGGATTTCCTTGACTAAGCTGCTGACTTCATTTTCATGTTTTTCCTGCATCTCTCTCCTTTCTTTTCCCAATTTTTCTTCCAACTCCCTCATTTGATTTTCAAAGTCTTTTTTGAGCTCTGTCATAGCCTGAGCCCAATTTCTGTTTTTTCTTGGAGTCTTTAGATGCAGGAGCTTTTGCTTCCTCATCTTCAGACTGAATATTTTGATCCTTCTTGGGCTCATTTGCAAAATATTTCTCAATAGTCTTCCTTTTGTTTCTCTGCTCATTTTCCCAGCCTGGGCCTGGTTTTGGGGTGCTTCCTGAGCTTTTGGGACACTCCCACAAGGGTCTCAGTGTGTGAGGCTCTGTCCTCCCTCCTGGTCTGTGAATGACCATAAGCGCCCCGCTCTGCCACAGGGCCGAGGTCAGGGGGCCCTGTTGTTCTATGGGGGGCCTAGACTTTGATCAGGATCTGAATGTGGTCAGAGCCCCAGAGTCCTGTTCCAGGGGCAGAGGACCGAGCTCCCAGTTTCTCTTCACTCCCCTCCCTCAGCTCAATGGGCTCATGCCCTGGGGACTCTTGCTTACTGCCTCTGCCTGCTTCTGTTTCTGTATCTGGGCTGCAGAAAGACCAAGCTGCTCCCTGTGTGCCCCGAGGGCTGGGCTCCATGTGCTCACTCTGGCAGAGGTCCCCTGCTGTTCCCCCACTTTGTGCCCGGTGCTCCTCGGGATGCAGCTCAGGAAACTTCCCCACTGCTGTGAGCTGAGACTCCCAAGCACCCTGGGCTGCCTCCGGGAGGCTGAAGTTCTTTGGTTGTGGTGGGCCACCCCTCTGGCGGGCCGCCTCTCCCATCCCGGGGAGCAGAGCCTTTCTGCTCTTTTCCAGGTTACCTTGAGTAGGAGAACTGCCTCTCTGGGTCTCTTTGTGGGTTCTGTCTATCGAAAGTTTATTTAGAGTCCTTAGCTGATGAGTTTTATCAGAGAGCTCCTAAGACTTGATCCCTTCTTGTCACCATCTTGGCTCCGCCCCGCCCCCCCATGATAATTCTTAATGATCTTGCCTTCTCAGGATTTTCTCTTGTCATGTGTTAAGCCATTAGTTCTATCTCTGGTACACATATTTCTATTTTTTCAGGCCTAGTGAATGAAAGTAGTCTGGAGGAAGTGACTGAGCTACCATCTTGTAGACCATATGACTTGGAAGTGCTCTGTAAAATGAAGGTTTGGAATAGAAAAATTTTTAAGATCTATTCTAGCTCTGACAGCTTTGTCTTTTTGTTATAATTACATGAGGCAGAGGATAAAAATGAAAATGTGAATTGTAAGGAATAAAATTTTCCATCTAAATAGAATTTCAATGAATTTCTCTTGGTGATGACAGTGGTAGAATTTTGAATACAAATACCAAAAGCTCTTTACTTAATGTTTTTTATGTTGCAAATGAGTATGGTACTCAGATATGGAGAGAAGCTGCCCATAGGTGCCCCTGTAGTAAGGATTGTCCTGTTATGACTTGAAAGGAGGCAGAATAGACATGTCTAGCCTTTTCTCCCCAGACTCTTCTCCAAGGGAGATTCTTATTCCTGTCAGAAGAGAAAGTAGAAGATTGGAGCAATAGGTCATTCTTGTCTTCTTAGAGAGAGGAGAAGATGCCAGGCTAGAATTATTTCATTCTCTTTCCTTAAGCATTATTAAATTAGGGAATACAAACAGGTTCTAGCTAAGTTCTGATCCATTTTGTCATTTTAAGGGAACAATCAATTCAGATTGATTATCAATAAAATGAAAATTATAATGAGACATGAACTTATTCTCTTAAGAGAGATAAGACTTTGACTATGTCACTCTTAAACCCAGATCACCACTAATCTCCACCATTTAGATCAGAGCTATCCAACTTTACTTTTAAAAGCTTTTTATTGAAACAATAGAAACAATAGAAATTTTATTGAAACAATAGCCATTTTAGTGTGGTAACTTGATTTTGTTTACTAAAGCATTTTGTAAACTCACAGGTGGTGGCATTTTGGACAGCCCTGAATCTAGATAAATCTGAGCAAATAATCTAAGTAAAATGCAATAAATAGAAATTCACCCAGATTAGATTCTTTTTCCACTTTAATTAGAACAAAGTTTTCCTGTCAGATGGGGTCTGAACAAGATGTTAAATCCAGTCTCACTATAAACCCTTTTTCTTCAGAGGATAGTAGGAAATGAGGATATAGGAAGGTAAAAAATTCTGCATCTCACCAATATTAACAACTGATTATTTTATAATCATTTTTCTCACAATGTGAATATTAGCTACTACTAATGCTTCTATCCTTTGACCATTTAATTGTCGAAGGAATTCATAGGTTGATATCCCCACCCAATATTTTGAAATTATAGGAGAAATAATTTTGGCCTACTTTCTTTAAAAAAAATAGACATGACAATGATAAAGAAAAGGAAACATTGTCTAATAAGAATATTTTCTAATGACTTTTTATTTCTCAATCTCGGAAAAAATGACTTATAAGTCATTGTGTGGAATTAGTAGCAAAGTGCAATCAAATTTGCAATAGTTCCTATGGTCATTACAAAATAAGCTTCATCTCCCTATGATCAGTTGAGAGAGGAACGTGTCTCCCCCACCCCCCCCACCCCACTTACACATCCCAGACAACTCCAATTTTGAGGGAAAAGGGAAAATAACTGATATATTTCTCTTATTTCTATTTGGTATTTTGAAAACTTGTCATGAAGACCTCAATGAGCAACCTTTTTATATGCAACATTAATCTCTCACCCTTTCCTTCACTTTTCTTTTGAGTAAGGCAATACTCACCTAGAATCATGTTTCACTGTAAGTTCCATCTCACCAAATGTCAGTTCTACCTATGATGTCAAATCAAATCATATTGTATAAGGTCCTCTACTTCACCATACTTCCAGTATACCCTGGAATCAATGGATTATGACAGCCTGAGTAAAAATTCAACCACAAAAGGAAGATATATGTGGGAGGATGGTGGATAAAAATTTATAGAACACCAGTTACTATACTGAGTGCTTATAAATATCATCTCATTTGATCCTCACAACAACTTTGCAGGGTAAAGGTTTTATTTTATGGTTGAATAAACTGAGACAAACAGATTTGATTAATGTCACCGAACTAATAAATATCTGAGTCCAGATTGGAGTTCAGGAGTTACAGCATTGTTCCTGTCTCAAAAAAAGAAAAAAAACATCAATCTATCATTAAGTATTTATTATGCAAATGTTATATGCTTGGCACTCTGTTAAGCCCCCAGGACACACACATACACAAAAAGTCAAAAGACAGTCCCTGCCCTCAAGGAGCTTATAGTGTAAGTGGACATTTTGCTTCTTCTATTTAGGAATTTTGGAAGATGAAAGTAGGAAAAAATATGTATATATATATATATATATATATATATGAAGTCCTATTCACAATTAAACTTTTTTAAAGTTTTTTTGCAAGGCAATGGCGTTAAGTGGCTTGTCCAAGGCCACACAGCTAGGTAATTATTAAGTGTCTGAGGTCACATTTGAACTCAGGTCCTCCTGACTCCAGGGCTGGTGCTCTATCCACTGCGCCACCTAGCCACCCCCACAATTAAACTTTTCCTCAATTTTTAGTCATTACTGAAAATTTGAACAAACAAAATCAATAACCATCCACTTTTCACAGCCCTTCTCTATGCTGAAAACATGGCAAATTCATATCTTTGACACTCTCCTATCTCTACCTTGACCTCCAACCCTCCACTAAAAGATGGTCCTGGATCAGTCTAGATAATGTCCCAGAGAATGGCTAAACTACTGGATGTTATTTCAAATCAACATTCAGGAATCTCTCTGAGTTTAGTTCATTTATTCCAAAAGGGTAGGGAAGAAAGAAGCAAGATGGAGCCTTTTAATGATAATTACAAGTTTAGGATAGGAACTTGTATGTGTCTCATGATTGGAAATAGTTATCAGTATTACATACTGACTGAATCAGTGTTCTCTTCTTTCTAGTGATTATAAAGTAAATGCATATGTGTGGGACATCCATTTATATCTGGTAGAAATAACTGAGGGGGGCAAATTGAAAATTGGATGGTGCCATCGGTTTGATAATACCAGGCTGTAATATCAAGTTCTGAGTCTCCAAGTGAACATTCTAGAGAGGACTCTTTTAGATTGCTAAACAACCAAATCTCCAAAGCTGAGGGGCCCTCTCTTTCTCATGCAGGGTTATTCCAGTAGCATCTGTACTTTGACAAATTAACTATTTATTTCCTACAGTGTAAAAGATGTAGACAATTTGGACAATTTATTCCCCACTGAACAAAAGACCTTTTAACCCAATAGTAAGTATGGAAGTACTTAGCAAATGCTAGGCAAACAATTAGTGTTTAATAAATACTAATGTTGACATTATTGTTGCTGATGATAATGATGGAAGCATAAATGGATTTTAGGAATAAACACATAGAAAAAGAAATGATGAGATTTTATAAAATGAAAGATTATACTTTTGGTTCCATAGTGAGTCATTTTGCCTCTCATTATTTGATAGTGCTAGTCTTCAGTAAGGAAAAGCAAACCCTATGGGAAGGCTTTCAAAGGTATGACTTCCACTGCCACAGTACATACTACTAGCTCCCTAATTTCCCTGCCATTATTCTCCTCTCCTTTCTTCACATTCTTCACTCTCCTCTCCTTTTCATACTTCAAATAAAGTTCCTTCTCTTCTGTCAACTCCACCCAAATTGTGAATATTTCAATTCCTAATACCCTTGAAACCATGGGTAAGTCATTTAATAATTATAGTAACTAGTAAATTATACAAGGTGCCTCAGAAACCTTTGTGCAGTTTTAAGTTATTAAAAACTCCAAGCTGCACTAAAAATTTTAGGACCACTTGTATTATCTCATTTTGTCCTCACAACAATATGATGAAGTATGTATTTTACACCCCCTTTTACATATAGCAAAATTAAGAATTTGAGAGATTTAATAACTTGCCCAAGGAAAAACACTCACTGTCTGAGTTTGGATTCAAACCAGATCTTCCTGACTTCATGTCCTCCACTTCCTTTGGTTTTAAAATGGGGATAATAATCCCTTCATAGTAGTTGCTATACAGATCAAATGCAGTAAGGCATGGCAAGTGTTTTGCAGGCTTAAATTTGATATAGAAATGTCAGTTACTATGAATATTTCTTGATTGATTGACAGGAAATCTAAGTCACAAATAGATAAAGTCCAACAGAACTAAGAGGGAATTTCTGGTTTTACATCTGATCACCCTAGTTGGTAAGTTAGTGTTCTGGATGAATGTGATCAGAACTTTCTGTAACCTGACTTCAAACTCACATCTAAGAGGATGAAAGGAAATGCTCACGATTGAAAAAACAACTCATCTCAAGATCTTTATCTGATAATAGCCAAGTGGCACAAGAGATAGAATGCTAAGTTTAGAATCAGAAATACCGGAGTTTAAATTAGATACTAGCTACCCTGGACAAATCACTTAAACTCTCTCCCTCTCATTTTTCTCATTTATAAAATAAGGACAATAACAGCATCGGTCTCAGGGTGTTATTGAAAAGCTTAACTGAGATAATATATGTAAAAATGTTTTGTGTCTTTTAAGCATTATATAAAATGCTAGGTGGCTAGATGCTTCAGTGGATAGAGTGCAAGGACTGGAATCAAGAAAACCTGAGTTCAAATCTACCCTCAGACCCTATTCATATGACTCTGAGTAAGTCACTATTTGCCTCAATTTCCTCAACTGTAAAATGGGGAGAGCAATAGTACTTACCTCCCAATGTTGTTGTGAAAATCAAATGAAATAATAATTGTAGAACACTATATAATAATAATAATAAGATGATGATGATGGGATTTGAAAAGCAATTGATCCTTATTGGGAAGGAAAAAAATACTCCACAAGGAGGCCTTATAAACTATGCAAATCTTGATCACTAAAATTTCTTTAAATCTGTAGGAAAAAAATATATTGAGATTTCAGTAAGGGTGTGCTTACCTTGAGAGAGCTAAAGTAGACTTATAAGGAGCTAATGTTTTAGGGTAAGAGTAATTTAGACAGTGGAATCTGTGAACCAAAATGGTCTTGTTAAAGGTCTTATATTTTATTGATTTTATATTAAACAACTGATTTCAATCAACAAAATACTGAATTCACTCCAGCCAGTCCCCTCAGGGAAGATAGTATTTTTGTTCAAAAAACACTTCTCACTGACCTTTTTACCTTTACTCATACAGAGTCCCCCCAGATGTGAATTTAATGGTTTCAACCTTGAATATTATCAAACTCATAAAGCATGAAACCTACCCTACTGGAGGCAGTCTTCATAATTTAACTGGTTAAGCTGCCTGGGGCTCTTGGGGTTCAGCAGTGGACCTGCCCAAAAAATCATAAAGTTAGCGGTGCTGTTTCTCCAACTTCCAGGGGTCCCATGAGATGACCTCCGAGTCAGGTCCCTTATCCATCTCAGGGGCAGGCATTAGGGAAGAAGAAATTATGACATAAAACAAAGACTATATTATTTGGTCCATGTGTTATGGTTTACTCCATTTCATTTTCTGAACAAGGGATTGTCTGCCTTCAGCTTTTCCAGGCTTTTAAAATTTTTTTTATAGTCTGTTCAGCCAATTTAATGAGGACCACTTGAGAAACATAAGAAAATGACATCATTCTGCTTATGGCTCTCTTTCTTTCTACCTCATAAGGATATGGCTTACTTTGAGCAGGACAATAAAGATATGCTCTTTTCAGGTTTAAAAAGCACACATGGAAGGGTTTGTTTCTGACCAAGCAACTTATGTTGAAATCACTACCCCCATTCATCTCTTAGAATTGAATTGAATCTTTCTGTGTTTTTTGGGGGGTTTTTTGATGCTACAAGATGGCTTCTAACAGAGGATACCATTTGGGTTATAATTTACCCAAATACCTGTGAACCAAATGAAGAGAGTTTAATGGCTCTGAGAAAACAGATAAAAAAGACTGCTTTCCTTGAAAACTGGCTGACATCACAGAAGTGTTCAAGTTACAAGGGTCTTCTTTCACTGCCGACAAAGGAAAAAGGTACAGATGGTTCCAATAGTGCCATACATTTATTTTCTAGAGTAGAAAATTATGAAGCACTCTGACCTGACAGACTTCCAGGTGATCCAGGCTATTTAAGGCAACTGGAAGTCCTTTAGAAAGGAAAAATAAACGATACTGATTACATTTATGTATAACTTTCTAAGACAACATTAGTATTATCCCTTTAGATACATTTCTCCCTTTCCCCACCCCACTTGCCACCCAAAAAATTCTATTTAACTAATAGAGTTATCTTCTGAAAACCACAATGTTCTGAGTTTGAATACATGGCTGCCAACATGAGCCCTACTAAAGATCAGAAGGGATACTATATGTAAAGCATTAAAGTGCTGTATGATTGCTAGCTATTCTTGTCATTATTATTATTACTAGTAGTAGTACTAGCAATATTAGTAGTAGTAGCAGTAGTAGTAATAATAGTAATAGCAGCAGCAGCAGCAGTAGCAGTAGTATTCTAAATATATACTTAGAATCAAACAATTTGAAGCTGAAAGGAACCTTAGAGATTGCCTAATCCAATTTTCTCATTTTATAGACAAGAAGATAGGTTGAGAAAAAGTAGATGTCTTTTACAAAATTTCAGAGCCAGGGCTAGTAGCAGGAGAAGGAATAGACTAATATTTTGACTAGAGTCTGACACTGTCTCTAATATTTTCCTGTTTATAAAATGAGAAAACTGAATTAGATAATTTCTAGTTTTCCTTCCAGCCCCAAACAGTACCAAACTGTTAACGATTCCAACTGTGTCAATCCAAGGCAAAGCTATTTTCTGGAAGGGCTATGTCTCTAGCTAACCGTCTTGTCTTACAGTCAATTAATTAATAGATGATGTTTTGAAGAAACCCTCACATGTGAATTCTATTACAAATATTCAGTGGAGGTCATTGCAAATGATAAGTGTCCTTCAACTAAGGTATTCCTCACAAAAGGCAGCATGTTCATGGGAGGAACAATATTTGTCATGTAGACTGGGCTACTTTCCTTAAAGGAAGGAAAGCTATTTTTTGAGACTTAATTGGTTCAGACAGCTAAAGCTCTAGCTGTAAATAAATCTTCCCAGGGATCTAGGCATGAAAGGGTATATCACAGGATATAATTTTCAGAGTTGACAGATGTCCCACAGATATGAGAATCACTGCACTCAACATTTTGACCAGACACATTTCCAATTGGGGCCTATATCTTCTTGAAGTTGTGTTATGTACTTGCTTCATGTCCTTTCCATTCTATGACTGTAAAAATCGCCTCTTGTTAATTATTATAGGGTTGACAGGGGCAGCTGGGTGGCACAGTGGAAAGAATACTGGACTTATCTTCGTGAAGACTTAAATTCATGAGTTCAAATCTGGCCTCAGACAATGACTAGCTGTGTGATCCTGAGTAAATTACTTAATTCTGTTTGCTTCATTTACCTCATCTGCCACATGAACTAGAGAAGGAAATGACAAACCATTCTAGTATCTTTTCCAAGAAGTTTCCAAATGGGGACATGGAGAATCAGATATGACAGAACGACAACAAAATAGTTGACAAGCATCTCATTTTGATCCTGTCCTAAACCTAAAGCACTATACCAGCAGGACTGAGGTTCAAGCTATAAAAATGTTATAGTGGAATATTAACTTGGAATCAGAAGACTTAGGTTTAAACTACAATTCAAACATTTGCCATCTGTGTTACTTTGGTGAAATCATGTCATTTGCCAGAATCTTGGTTTTTCCCATGTGTAAAATGAGGATAGAAATATCCTTTATATCTATCCTTATATTACCTACCTACCTCACAGGACTGTTGTGATGAAAATTATTAAAGTGCTGCATAAATGAATTGTTAATATTATTCTCCATGAGGTGACTTATTGCTGAACTCACTTTAACCATATTTCACAGTCCATTCATACTTCACTCGAATGTTTTTATGTTATTTTTTCCGATTACCTGAAAAAATAATTTTCAACCTTCAACTTTTTTCCAAGCTTTTGAGTTCCACATTTTTATACCACCTTCCCTCCCTTCCCCCAATGGTAGTGAGCAATCTGATTGTACATGCACAATTATATTTAACTTATTTCCACATTATTCATGTTATGAGGGGAGAATTAGAATTAAAGGGGAAAACATGAGAAAGAAATAAAAACATGAAAGAAGTTTTAAAAAGTGAACAGAGAGGGCAGCTAGGTGGCATAGTGGATAGAGCACTAGCCCTGGAGTCAGGAGAACTTGAGTTCAAATCTAGCCTCAGATATTTAATGATTACCTAGCTCTATGACCTTGGGCAAGTCACTTAACCTCATTGCCTTACTAAATACACATACACACACATACACACATAAGTGAACAAAGTATGCTTTATTCTGAATGCAGACTCCATTTTTCTCTGAATATGGATGGCATTTTTCATTACAGGTCTTTTAAGATTGTCCTTGATTACTGAACTGCTGAGAAGATCATAGCTGATCATCACACAGTGTTACTGTTAATGCAAGCAATATTCTCTTGGTTCTGCTCCCTTCACTCAGCATCAGTTCAAGCAAGTCTTTCCAGGCTTTTCTAAAGTCAGACTGCTCATGATTTCTCATGGAACAATAATAGTATTTCATCACATTCATATACCACAGTTTGTTCAACCATTCCCCAATTGTTGGGCATCTTCATTCACATAAAAGTATCCTAGATATAAAATATATTTCTTTTTTCTATAATTTTTCATTTTCACAATCCCCAAATTTTTATTTTTATAATCATTTATACCATGAATTAATAAGGGCTGTGTTTCAATAGCTCAGGCTCCTTGCTATTGGTTTACAGAAATTGTTCTTCTCTAGGAGGACCCAGCTAATATTTCAGCAGATCCCAGATGCCATTTTTTGGACTTCTTTCTTTTTCTGATCATCTCCCTTCACACATTTCACCACGCTGTTTCTGCTCTTAGAGGGACCAATCTATTCAATATGCACATTGATTATTTTGCCAAGAAGTGTACCTATAGTTTGTTGGTTACAACAATGCCTACCTCCTGTTCAGTAACATAATAGACCCATCCAGTTTTGTAACATTTATAGTTCATTCCCCATTGAGCTATACCTATACCCTTGATGGTATTTTTCTTGTTGAATTGTTTATACATTGACAAAGGGTCAAGAACAGAGATGTCAAACTCATAACCTTCAATGGGAAATGCACTTTAAATATAATTTTAAGATGTTTAACAAAATAAATAAAAAAGTTATAGTTATTTTTCATTTGTGGTTTTCTAAGTTAATATATAACCTGAAAAATTTTGTTTTTATTTGAATTTTATACCACTGGCCAAGAGAACATATACTGTGTTCCCCTCCTCTATCCTTTTGTATTAGTCATTTTGGCAAGTCACTCAAGTCTCTGTCCCTTAAATGAATAAGCTGCCTTGGAAAGAAAAAAATGAGGCTGTGAGGCTGAGGCAAGAAAGATACCAGCAAGTTCTGTGTCATAATTTTTCAATGGCTAGAAGGTTCCAGTGAATCTCCAAAATAATGTTGCAGGAATAAAATGAACATAAATAATACCATTTGATAATTCTAGGTTTTCTGTTTTTATTTGTAATAAATAGTTCTGACTTATACTTTATATTTTTTTTAAAATATATAAAATGGGGGTCCTAAAACATTTGTTTAACAAGGCCATCAAACCAGGATAAAACACTGGTGAAGGTGTTGTCAATAATGATAGTCATATGCTGCTGGAAAGACAAAAAAAATTGATCAGTGATTTAAATCCAGAAAAAGATCATTTAAAGCAAACATGTATCTGTAAGTCTGGTGTAAACAACTCTAGTATAAACAAGCCTTGGAAATTTCTCCTCATTGGTTGAGTTCAGTGAGTGATGGGGAATAGTTGGCTGGAGTGGGAGTGAGAGTTCTGCTCCCTTTCTTGGGTCTTTTGAGTCTCTTTGGACTCTGAAGTCACTGGCCACTTTTGGTTTCCAGTCAAAAGAGAGAAGATAAACAATGCCAATGACACCAGAATGGTGAAGAAAAAAAAACTCTAGGAGGATGTGAAAATGAGAAGAGTTAGAAGCTTCTAATATGTACCCTAATCCTAGCTTGCTATTCTAGAGAATTTAGGAAAGTTCCTCTTTGAATGAAATCTAGGACTTTATGAGAGACAGAAACAGGGACAGAGACAGAGACAGAGACAGGGAGATAAGGAAGGGGAGACAGACATAAAGACAGAGAGAGATGGGGGGGAGAGAGAGAGAGAGAGAGAGAGAGAGAGAGAGAGAGAGAGAGAGAGAGAGAGAGCTGAATTATCTTTCTCCTAAAAGGAAAGCTCCTTCCCTCTGTGTTGTTACTATAGCATCTTATATGATTATTTCTTCTGATTTTTCTTTTGAAATTTACTTAGATAAATGGGTTTCTTTGCAAATTGCTCTGTGTGTCTGTGTTTGCATTATGGAACTAATATTTGTTGGGAAGAAATTCAAGCCTTTGGATATAAAAATCTTTCTTGATCCATCAATAACGAGTGATTCTAAATTTACCATGAATCTGAAAACTACATCATCTAGATTATTAATTTTTAAGGAAGGAAATAGATATAATTCTAGCCCAGTGCATCCCTTTCTCTAAAACCAATAGAATGGTTAGACTTCTGACTCCAATTTACTGCTTCTCTTTATGGCAAAAAATAAAGTGTCCTTTGGAAAAGACTAGAGATGGCTATTTTGTCTCCCTTTAAGTAATGATACTCTCATGCTATAAGTGGGTTTCAGTGTCTCATTATAAGTATATCTAATAACTATGTGACCTTGAGTAAGTCAATATCTCTCTCAATCTATTGTGCTATTATACTATGCCTTAAAAGGTAATACTAGGGGCGGTTAGGTGGCACAGTGGATAAAGCACTGGCCCTGGAGTCAGGAGTACCTGGGTTCAAATCTGGTCTCAGACACTTATTAATTACCTAGCTGTGTGGCCTTGGGCAAGTCACTTAATCCCATTTGCCTTGCAAAAACCTAAAAAAAAGTTAATGCTGTGGGAGGTATGTTAGAAATCTTATGTAGATTTTATATGGATATTTATCTAGCTATTCTTTCATAGGTAACATAAATATACATATACTAATATAGATATTTTCAGTCTTAAGTCAATTAGGTTTAAAGGCTTAATCCTTCCTAAAGCTTAAAGTTATACTACTTAAATATTTTAAGCTATTAAACTTTAAAGCTGCATTAAGATTTTGAAAATATCCTATGAAGATCTCCAGACCTGCCATTTTCTCAATGTGGGTAACTGCCAGCATGGAAACGGTCTTTACTGATACCTGATCAATAACATATCTGTACTTTTTAGTCTTAGAGGGTAGTCAGAAGTGAAGTAACTTGTCAAGGATCACACAGCTACTCACTGTCAAAGTAAGGATTTAAATCTAGTTCTTTCTGACTCCAAGGAGTCAGAACTAGGCACTGAACTAGGCAATTCTTTTAAAACAGAGTTGTTATCATTGTCATTATTGTTGTTATCCTTATTGGAGGCGATATGAAATGATGCATGACAGATGGAATTGGAACCAAGATGACATCCCACCTCTAATACATGTATTTGTTGCATATTGGTCTCTCAATACTCTAGGAAGCTCTCTAGGACTATAAACCGCAGAAAATCTTGCACTGACCAGGGAAATCTCCTTCTCTAGGACTTCCCTATTTCAATAAACCTATCAAATGCCTTTCCCTATCATTATTACAACAGTCTAATCATAATAAAAACCAGTTAATCTTCAAGGACAGCCAGGAAGAGCAGTAGCATTTGAGAACAAAATTTCATGTATACCTGAAAAGGATAAGAGAGTATAATTTCAGGATAGGAACAATGCTGATGAAAGATCACTGTTCCCTTGAGAAAAGTAAGGCAAGCAAAGGTTTTAATCAAATATTTTCACTTGGACAATGTTCAAACTTGGGCTCATAGTCCCCTCAGAGCATTTTACTACCCAGGTCAACTCAATGCTACCCATGTCCTTTCCATTTGGCACAGTTTACATTCACCAATCATGTATTCCATTGGGGTGGGGGGGGCACAGAGAAATCATATTGTGTGGCCCATGATGAAAAACCAGAAGTAGAAGGGGAACAGGTCACTGAGTAGGACAGAAAGCCTCCTTTGCTATTTCTAAAAGAAAATGATGGTGAAGCATTATTGACAGTACAAGAGAATGAAGAGCCCTATTCTCAGAGACAGAAGACCTGAGATCTTGTCTAAAAGTTGCGATTTACTCACTGTGATATTTCAGTTTCCACTTCTGTGAAATGACAGGTTTGTCTTTGTAGATCTTCAAGGTTTTAATCAGTCCTAATTTTGTGTGATTGCCATTCTAAGCTAACATACTCTTTCAAGGAGGAAAAAACTAACTACTTTCTTTTTTAAAATATCCATCTATTTTTAAGAGACCTCATGGAGATGGTTGGGTCCCAAAGATAAGATCACAGCTTCGCTCCAGGATTGAGCTATATGCTTTCTATCACATTTCACTGTCCCCAGGCTTCTAGCCATCTATCTCTTGCTCTTTTTCTCAATCTTTAATTAGTTGTAGTCAAAGATTCATAGTTGTCTTTAGGACAGATACAGTCTGGACCACAAGAGGACAAAATATCCTTAGGGTCAAGACTGATGATACATATTTCAAAGCTCGTAACTTCTTAGCAAGTTTGTCACTTGTGATGAATATATATTGCTCATTGTTTTTTCTAAATATTAGGCTATTTTAAGAAGGCTCAATGACCAGTCATCAAGATTTTGGATTTCACTTCTTCCCTCACTTCTAACTAATGGTATGTTGAATGGGAAATTATGTATGGCAATTATAGTAGGGCAGAGACAAGATATAAGGCAAGAGAAGAAAATAAAATAAAGAAAACCAGATGGATGAGCACAGAAGTGAGCCATTTGCTATGCCCTTAGCATGCAGTTTGAAAGTCAAAAATCCATTCAATTGCAAAAAAAATTGAATCAATAATGCAGACTACCCAGCTGTGAGACATTTTTGTCTAGTGTGTTCTCAGTCATGTCCTCTCAAGTCCATTATTGTGGATCCTTCCAACATGATAGAGGTCTTCTTCACTTTCTCCTAATATTTCAAGAGTAACAATGGAGCCCTGGGATCATACACCCACCAGTCACCATTTGTATAGCCTTTCTTATCTTTCTATCATCTATTTCCTCGATGGCATCCTTTGGTCCTACTTTTCCTGAGAGTTCCTCATTGGTTATATGTCGTAGCTTACTCACCTGCCATGTACCTCTTCACTGCCCTTGGCACGATACTCTTCCTCAGGTCTTCAGAGGTAGCAGTGTCCTATGTTCTGCTACAATACTGGTAACAATACCAATAACCCACCAACCTAATAACTTATAAATATGCTGCTTGATATAAAGCAAAAGCAGTTTTGTATTTAGCTAACAGAAGAATGAAAAAATTTACAACATTTGCCCATTTGATACTTTGTCTATAAAAGGGATTATTAAAAAAAATTTAAAATATCAAATTAACATTCAAATTAAATATGAAAACTTGGCAGATGTACTCTCTTTACAGATTTGGGACTCTGTTTAATCTAAATTTTAAACCAGTCACCCAAAGGGAGGACTTATACATCTGCCTCAAGCTTTACCTTTAAATCTTGTTTAGTACAAACGTTCAAAATCACTTTCTACAAGAGACATAATACTGTCCATAACAGCATTATGTTGATTTTTTTCCAACCAACATACACCCCTTGCCAAAAACCACACAGTAGGAAAAACACAACTCCCTGACACATCACTGGATAATTATTTTTAATGTTCCACATAATATGGAAAAGAAACAATGTCTTCCCTGTGACTGAATGCATATGTAGATGAAATGGGTAGTGTTCTAAATGGATTAATATTGAGCTCAAACTATTGACTAACTCACACTTGAATGAAGCCTAATTTACTGCAGAGGGGGACCCCCCCCCCCAAAGTAGGCTGGAGAGGGAAAAAGAACAAAAAACCAAGCCTAGCCTCTTCTCTCTGTCCTTCAGGCTGCCAGCCCTCTTCCCACTCCCTGACACCCTGTGCCTTTAATCCCATTCCCATGTATACAAAAAGAGGGAGGGAAGCTCATCTGGCTCTGGGTTTGTAATCTGACCTGTTTTGTTAGTAATCAGGAGAACTGTGAGAAGGAGGACTTGCAATGTTGGATGGAATGCTCTCTTTAAAAGATAAAGCCTTCCTAAACTCAGAAGCTGAGGGATACTAATCAACGTCACCTGAGGAGTCTCTATGAGATGGGGGGGGGGGGGGGGAGTAAGTACTTAATTATTTTGTACTCACAGTTCTCCCCTGGGGAACT
This sequence comes from Macrotis lagotis, assembly GCF_037893015.1. Classification (NCBI taxonomy): domain Eukaryota; kingdom Metazoa; phylum Chordata; class Mammalia; order Peramelemorphia; family Peramelidae; genus Macrotis; species Macrotis lagotis. The sequence continues at coordinate 236,870,042 of NC_133666.1, forward strand.
GTCCGCCTAACATCTGGAAGAATTAGGGCCAACCCATGCATGGTGTCTTCCAGTGTTCAACACACACCACTTTTCCATGCTTGACTCATCTTGAAACTGAGTTGTCTCCTTTTGCAGAAGTTAATATATTGTTTTCTTAGTTCTCAGTTTGCCTCCTGCAAGATGACCAAAAGGAAGTCTCAACCTGTCTCAGACTACATAACATGTAAACTGAGTAGGTCAGTAAGTGTCTATTTCATGTCATTAGTGCTGTGTGTGCATATATATATGTTAGTGGAGACACTAAGAAAATACGTCTTTGTTTAGATTCATATAATTGTCTTTTTTTTCAGTAGAAGTACTGATGAATATAAAGCCAGCAGCTTTGGGCTCACATCCCAGTTCTTATTACCTGTGGAGTCTTGGACAACAAAGCCCCCTTACTTCTTTAGAGCTCAGTTTTCTTATTTTTCAAATGAAAGTGTTGGATCAAGGAGTTTCAAAGATCCCATTTAACTCTAAATTTATGATCCTATGATGATTCTAATGATAAATTTTACAGAAATTTTAACAGTTAGTTCCCTTTTCATCAATCAATTTTTTAAAAAAATTTTTCCCCCATCCTCTAAATTCAAGGTATTTCTCAAGTCTCAGCAATTATTGTTTCTCTCTCTCTCTACACACTGTCCCTTGATCAATTATCATCTTTATGTCAATAACTCCCAAATCCATAGATCCATACATGACCACTCCTATGAACTTCAGTTCCACATTTCCAACTTTTTCTAAATATCACAGCATAGGTTCACCCACTAAACATGTCAAATTTAAATTCATCATCTTCCACATAAAATTCAGCCCTCTTTCTACCTTTTCTACTTCTATTGATAGTACTATCATCCTACCAATTTCCCAAACTTGAAATTTCACTGTTAGTTTCCCAAGTGGGAGGTGAAGGAAAAACCACCAGGTCCATCTAGGTCTCTCACATTCATCTACTCATCTCCACTCAAATTGTCATCCATGCAGCTTAAGTGTTCATCTACTTTTCTGGGCTACTTTAATATTGTCCTAAATGTTCTCTTTCAATCTTTCTCATCTCTAATCCAGTCTTCAAATAGCTACAAAAATAATCATCCTAATATATACTACCCATTCTCTCAGAAACTTTTACCTATTACCTATAGACTATAATCTGGCATTGATATAAGACTCCTTTAATTAGGGGAGAGAATAGTTAGTCCATGATCCATACCTATGTTAGGGACAGAGTTGCTGAGAGCTTGGAACCAGAGAGATCCCAGTGCTTGTAGCTTCTGGATTCGAGAGAACACACATGCATACCCCCCCCACACACACACACACACTTCGTTCGGAACCGAGAGGGTGAGAAAGACTCTAGGGAGAAAACAAAATGTAGAGGAGTTAGTGTCTCAAGATAACCTTATATTGTCTAACATTCTCATTTATGTATCTTCTCTGATTTCTCCTTGCATTTTGTTTGGATAAATGGGTTTATTGACTATTTCATATGTGTGACAGTCTTTGTACAATTGGCATTTTGTGGGAAACGAGTCATGCCTTTGAATTTAGCTTGGGTTATAGCTCTTTACCCATTAAGAGATATCAATCAAAAGAGTGATTTGAAACTAAACAAATATTTCACCTAGAGCAGGGGTAGGGAATCTTTTTTTTATGCCAAGGGCCATTTGGAGATTTATAGCATCATTTGCCTGCTATATTTGGTCAAATATTTAATTAATTCACCCATTAAAAGCTCCTATAGTTATTAAATTTCAAGTGCAGCCTTCAGTTGCTGTGGCATCACCAGACCAAATGGTTGTAGGCCAAATATTCCCTGCCCCTGACCTAGACCAACAAGGTTTAAAAGAATGGGGGAAATAGAGATAATTATAGCCTGGAATATCTTTCCTATGAATGCCAGAGTGGACAGCCTCCTGGCCCTGGCAGGACTTAGTCTTTTTGAAGAAGAGTATTTAGAGGGGTCTCTAGAAAGATCTATTCACAACTCCCTGTGAGCCACAACACCCATGTTTTTATAGGGAGTTCAGCACTCAAATATCTCTATGTTATGATACCAGCCTAACTTCAGTTTTATTTAATATTACACCAATTCACACATTGTTGCTCCCACAACACTGATTTACAAACACATCCTGCCTTCTCCAGCTTTGAAAAGTTTATGCCTCTTTCCTGGAATGCATTCCCTCCACCACTTCTGCCAATAAAATAGCTTCCTTTCCTCCAAAGTTCTTCTTGGGTGTCACCTCTTGCATGAATCCCTTTTTGATTCTCCCTACCAAAGGAAAATGGCATCCCTTTCCTCAAGTTTTCTTACAGAACCTTTGGATTTCTCTTTTTGTCCTTCCAACATTCCACCTCATTTCTTCCTTATTTATTTGTATGTTGTATAGAACCAAGCATATTATGAATTTTCTGAGCACAGGAATAATGGGGCTTTTTTTTAGTCTCTGTATTCCCAACAGTTTCAAGAATTATGGAATTTTCTACATCTAATTTGAAGAGATAGCTCATGGAAGCAGCATTTGAACTGAGACCCAAGACCTGGGTTTCTGCTGTTTCCTAAATGTATACTTTTGAATATGTAAAGTGAGTATCTCAAGCTCCTTCCAGATCTAACAATCTTTCATTCTGGAACAATTTCTTCCATTTTTAAAAACAAATCTACTAAGGATGCCCAGTTTAGATAAGGGAAGATTGGAAGCATGTACATGGGAAGAAAAGAGTAGCATGGGAGAATACTGAACTATTAGGCAAAAGATAGATATGGTTGCTTAATATTTTTTTTTAAAAAAGCTTCATGGTTAGTTAATGCAAAGAGGATGTAATAAGACCCATTTTCTTACTCTACAACTAATTGGTTACATATTCAATAGAGACATGCCAAAGATCCCTTAGGGATATGTCAAACTCCCTAGGAGTTTGAGGCCACATCTTTGGCGGTCTGGTACTTATGACTCTATAAAACACCAAACAGTTACAAACTTACATTATTATTCTGAGTTCTCTATTGAGATAAATGAAAGGAACTTTATCAGCCAAAAACTTAATGAAGTGCCTAAGATCATGCTTTATAATAAACCATAATGAGGTAAGGTTCCTGAACAGGGGAAGTTAGGACAAAGAAGTCATATATCTTGGAAAGCAATGAAGGGAAATCTCAGAGTGGATATTGAGATGCATGTCCTAGTTTGGCAATGGTTGGGTTTTTCCATTGCATTGTGTATAGGTGGATAGTTTGCTGAAATGCAATAAAGAAGATCTGACTTTAAATACTGACTCAGACACTAATTCTTTGAATCTTTAAGTTATTTACCTTCTCAGAATCTTAGTCTTCTTATAAAAGCAAAAGGGTTGTACTTAATAGCTTCTAAAGGTTCTTCTAGCTCTAAAACTAGGTATTCTTAACTGCTAATAAGTACACACAAACACGTGTTTGTGCATGTTGCTGATGGTTTCAGGAGTTCATCTTCAGTCTTCTTCCTTTCAAAAAAATGTCCATTGTTCTTACGATCCACATTCCCCATCTCACAACTTTACCAAAGGTGTCTGAGAATTCCTGTGGGAGAACTTCACCAAACCTGGAAATGTTTGATGCCCCTGACTTTTCCATTATTTTGTTCTGTATAAAACCAAAGATTGAATGCTCTTCACTAAGGTAATTGTATTGCCAAATAAAAAGAAATACTATCAATGAATAGAGATGGGAACTTTCCCAATTTTCTTTATATGAGAAGTATCTAACAAGTAGGGTTGATTTTTCATGTATATTCAGAATACAGCAGGTTGGAAAAATATTTGTTTTATCTATTGCTTTAACATTTGCTTTGAAATATATCAAAACTAACTGTGGTGTATGAACATTAAAACTGAAAAGCAAATAGAAGACATTTAGGCTTTTATCTACAATATTCATGCATGGCAGGTTTGATTGCTAAGCACTGGATTCTCTCTTTAGATCCAAGTACTTAATTCTGGCTCTCCCCCTAAGTCCCTGTGTAAACTGGAATATCACAACCTTCCTGGAGTTCAACTTCCTCATTTATCAAGAGAAGGGTTTGGTGGAAATCATCTCTAAAGATATCCTCCAGATCCAACAATCTATGAGTCTATGTTTGGAAGAAAAGTGAACCATATTCTCTTTGGTTGTCTTCTGTGTTTAGACCCCAGATACCTTTCTGGGAAGAAGAGGATGAATTCTCAACACTTCCTAAGTTATTTTGAATCTAAATCAAGGATTTTTACTTTCTTTATGCTATGAATCCATTGACCATCTGGGGAAATCCATACATCCCTTCTCAGAATCATGCTGCTGTCTACATTCATAATTGAAGACAATGGAACATTTCAGTTAAAGGATAATGAAAATAAAGAAGTAATTTTTTCCCCATACAGTTCATGGATGCCTGAAATCTATCCCAATAATAACAACATGTGATCTACATTAAACCAATGACATGTGATCTGAGACCAGTAAGAAAAACATAATAAGTTTTTATTAGAGTTGGGAGGCTAGGAGGAATGGGACTGCCATATTTGTTAGACAAGGTCTTGGTTTCCCTGCCTTTATCTTCTTCAGGTATAAATGCTTGGGGCTTCCAGGGGAAGAATGGAGGGAAAGAAGGGAAGCTGATACTCTGGTCTGATTAGTGTTGGACTTGCTGCTGTCTAGAGACTGCTGACTCATCTTGCCTTCCTTAAATATAAGCACTGGGTGATTCTGCCTGAAATAATGCCTCAGGGATTTTGACCTTCTAAGGATCTCATTCCTTGAAAAGTCTTGTCCTGCTTTTAAGAAAGAGTATCAGTCCCAGCTCTAAATGAAAGAGGTTTGGGGGACACGAAGGGGAATCAAAGAGCTGCCCACATCATAGAGGAAGTAAACATCAGAGTCAGGATTTGAAAAAGGAGCTGATTCAAGAATGAGTGATCTTTCCACAACACCCCATTGCTTCAGCAAGAGACAGAATCAAAGCATGTAATGTTCACAAAAAATAGAAATAAGAAGTGTTAAAGTTAAATTTTGTTTCCCAAGTTAGCTATCATGGGCTTTATTGTAGTATCTAATGGTTCACAAAATTCCATACCCCATGAAACAGTCATACTAAGAGAGTGGAGATCTCTTGGCACAACTTCACCTATTCCAGAAGTTCTGTGCTCCATAGACTGATCAGGGAAATAGTCAGAAGAAGAGCAAATGAGATAAGGTATGACCCTTTTTTGAGATCCTCAATAATTTTCCAAAGAAAAGGTAACTTAAAATACAATTCTGGCAGCATAGGAAAGTGTTATCTGTTGGTTTCAATGACTGAATGAAATGCCAGTGAGGAAATATCTTCTGGAAATACAGAGGGCTAACTGGTCAACAATTGGATCTAAGAGAATAAAGTTCTAGGAGTTTACCCAGTGTCACCCAGTCTATTTGTGTCAGAGAAGAGATTTGAACCCAGGTCTTTCTGACTTTGAGATCAGTTTTCTAATGTGTCATGCTATTTGTACAAATAAAACAAAGCTAAAAATTGAGGCAATTAATATGGAGAAGGGGAAACTTTATATTCTTCTCATTTATCCAGAAAAGTCTAATTAGTTAAATTAGTTGAATAAATGAATGCATGAACAAATGTGTGGATGGAGGGAGGAAGGGAGGGGGAGAGAGAGAGAGAGAGAGAGAGAGAGAGAGAGAGAGAGAGAGAGACTTGATTTCTAAAACCCTCACCTGATATGAACTTGCCAGAAAATTAACTTCAGACCTGTCTTTAAGAAAATAGCCCTCTTTTATCATTCAGTGTCTTTCTTCTTTTATTTTGTTTTGCTTGAAAATGCAAAACCTGCTTCTAGGGGTAAAGTTTTTGTTGTTTTTACTACAGTCTGCAAGGTGGTTGCATGAGAATGCTGCAAATAGTGATGTTGACACAAGAACCTAGTATTTAATGTGACCTTATACATTGCTAGCTCTTTTCTAAACTAACTTTATTTTAAAATATCACATCTTCATACTGTTATCTAAAGTCTATTGCAGTGATCAGAGATACAGGAAGCAGTAGCTGTCAAACAAATACTCAGATTTTACAAAAACCTTAAATTGATACATAATCATATGAGATTATAAAGCTAATTATGTTTGTGGGAGTGTCAGTGAGAGTCAGTGGGAGTCATAGGGATCTTTTTGTGTGTCTATAAGTATTCACTGTTTTGTATTGATAATAATATAATGATGTTTATAGAAATTTATTAAGAGATTTAGGAGTTGGGTGGCTTGGTGCAGTGGAAAGAGCACCAGCCCTGGAGTCAGGAGTACATGAGTTCAAATCCAGCCTCAGACACTTAATAATTGCCTAACTGTGTGGCCTTGGGCAAGCCACTTAACCCCATTGCCTTAAATAATAAAAAAAAAGTTTAAAAAAAGATCAGTAGTCATGACAATAATAAATAAATAAACTTTCCGAAATAAAACCAATCATGTTTGAATAGGATGAGGCACACTTCATTTGCATTATTAGAGTACTATGTGTGCCTTCAGGGATCCTAAAGAAGATAAATTTCCAAATTCAATATGCTTCCTTCTCCTATTCCCAAATCCCCCCCCTCCCAAAAGGCAAGATAGACTGGCTGTCTTAAAGCAATTAATTATTGTATCTCATTGGATATGATTTTTAACTTTCCCTACCTAACTTAGCTACTTTCCTAACCAGTAGACATACTGGCAAATTAGTTCTGCAGAGGTTGTGACTGTAACTCCCAGAGGTGGGACACTTTGCGGTGTTGAACTTCAAACACTATAACCCAGGATCCCCTACAGTAATGTTTTTCATTAAAAATCAGCCAATAGGGGCAGCTAGGTGGCACAGTGGATAGAACACTGACCCTGAAGTCAGGAGTACCCGAGTTCAAATGCAGCCTCAGACACTTAATGATTACCTAGCTGTGTGGCCTTGGGCAGGCCACTTAACCCCATTGCCTTGCAAAAAAACCTTTAAAAAATCATCCAGTAGATACAATTGACTATTAGAAAATGCATTTACTAAGTCAGCATGCTAAAAACAGTAGTCATAAAGCATCTTCTGCCCTGGTTCACTGGGGTGCACTCTCCTAAAACATCTTGTATACACATGAAAAGTGGGCACAAAATTTAAAGTGCAATGGTAGTGAAACATAAGTATGGAACACATGGAGTCATGACAAGTCACAATTAGAGTACTTCTCAGTCCCATTACTCCTTCTACCTTTTCTGTTTGTCCTTTATTCTGGAGGAAGACAACGACATCAGGGAGGTGATACCATGAAATGCAAATGAATTAGATTTGAATGAGGGGGTCAGTCGCCTTGGAGTTGTCCATGGAAGCCAGTGATGGGACAAGAATCAGGATGACAAAATGTTCCTGCATGCAGAAGACCTAGGTTTTCCCAGGTCACAGTCTGCCTGAGGCAACACCCATTTAGTCTTTAAGGTAAAGTCTTCCTTTCACAATTCCACCTCAGGTGAGACATCTCTGCTGGGTAAGTTACTCTGCGGCTTTCAGGGTCTTTTACATACTTTACAAGAGACAAATGAGTTTACTTAAAACTTTATATCCTTTATAAGATACAAAATGATCTGCTGACATCCTTTAAAATGTGAAAATTCAATCTTGTTAACTTAAACATTTTCTGTCTCCAGAAAATCAACTGGGATGTGAGGAAGCATATTTATTTCTAGTCACAAATTCTAGATAGCTCTCTAATTACAATAGTTTGTAGGTGGTTGTGAGTAGACACATTGAAACATATCTCCCTTATGAGACTATTAAGTTCCCCAAATACATGGAAAAAATATATATATTATATATATATATTCTTTGCTTTTATCACTAAATTATCTGTTTCTGAAGTTCAACATTTCAACTCTCCTTTCTATTACTTCTTATACTTGGAATAATCTTTTTCTTTCCCTTCATCTCATAAAATCCTAAGATTCCTTCCAACTTTAGTTCAGAAAATGTTACTGGAATTCTTTCCTGATCCCCTTTTCTACCCAGTTGTTATTATTTCTACATGTACTCAAGTTACTTTATTTTTACTTAAATATGTAGGCACTATATTTTTTCAGTAGAATATAAGATCTTTGAGATCAAAAACTGGTGTGGGGTTTGGGTTTTTTGGTTTTTGAGGAGTTTTGGGTCTTTATGTTCATGGTGCCTAGAACATTTTTTTTTCCACAGACTAGGCACTATATGTTTGCTGTTTGAAGATGAATTTATTCTTCACAATTCACTGATTGACTTGTACTCCCAGTTAATTTTACTATTAAGCAAAGTAACTGATTGCCTGTATTGTGTGGGATCCCTCCCCCAAATATAAACTTGCTGAAATCCTACTATTGAGGTTCATCTCTTTGGGCTAAGATAATTGGCCCCTGTCTTTAAAGGAACCAGTTATATAGTTAAGACATTAAATTATCCTAAACTATTAATGAGTGAACATGAAATAGGGACTAGAGAGCAAACCAGTCAGGAAGTCCAAGTGCTGCCACTGACTCATACTGATCTTGGGCATGTCTTTAAGTTGATTGGAAGATACTAATGCTTTAAGATTGACTGGGTTTTCATCATCATCTCCAGAATAACAACTAGATAAATATATAAGGCATATCTAGGAGGAAAGCAGGAAGATAGGGAAAGAGAGAAAGAAGAGAGATACTCAGAACATAGGGTTCTGCTGCATGAAAATACTGAGTTCTTGGGTGAGAAGAAAGAGTTTGCCACAGGAGAGGAGCTAGAACCTATCAACTTTTCTGAGGGAGAGTGGACTCTGTTCCCTATTAAAAATAATTATGCTCATTCTGCTCAGTTTCAAGAAACAGAGTGAAAAGAATGATTCCATCATGTGCAAACCAATATATTTGCTCTCCTTAGTCTGTGGAGAATCCCAGAAGAAAAAGGAAAGTAATTGCATATGCTGAGTAAGTATAAGAGATTTATTTAGAGCATGGATAAAGCTCAAAATTTATTATAAGCTCTCAGTTCAAGTCCCAGGACCAACTAGTCAGCAGATACTGTTAAATGATTTGGTTCAGTAGAATCTTTTAATAAATGTCAGAGAGTTACAAAACAGTTTCCTCAGAAATAAAGTCAAATCTTAACAGTTAAATAAATATTAATTGTTCATGGGTAGAAGAAGCCAATATAATAAAAATGACAATTCTACATAAATTAATTTACTTATTCAGTGAAATATCAAACTACTCACGAAATGTTTTATAGATCAGGAAAAATAATAACAAATGTCATCTGTAAGAACATACTATTTGACAAAAATTGCTGGGAAAACCGGAAAGCAGTTTTGCATAAATTAGGTATAGATCAATATGTCATACCAGATACCAAGATAAAGCCAACATGGGTACATGACTTAGACATAAAGAATGACAATATAAGCAAATTCAGGGAGCATGGAATATTTTACTTGTCATATCTATGATAAGGGAAGTATTTATGGCCAAACAACAGAGCAATTTGGAACTATGCCCAAAGGACTGCAGAACTATTTATACCCTTAGTCCTAGCAATATTGCTACTGTCTGTATTCCAAAGAGATCAAAGAAAAAGGAAAAGGACCTATATTACCAAAATATTTTTAGCAGCTCTTTTCGAGATGACAAAGAACTGGACATTGACAGGATGCCCATCTGAACAGGTTATGGCATTTGAATGTAATGGAATAATATTGTGCTATATGAAATGATAAGCAAGATGGTTTGGGAAAAACCTGAAAAGACTCACATAAACTAATGGAAAGAGAAGTGAGCAGAATCAGGAGAACCTTTAACATAGTAACAATAATATGATATGATGATTAACTATCATTGACTTAGCTATTCTCAGCAATACAATGATCCAAGACAATGCCAAATGACTTATGATGAAAAATACCATGCAGAAAAAGAACTGACGAATTCAGATCAAAGCATTTTTAACTTTATTTCTTTAAAAATATCATCCTCCTTTCTTTTGTAACATGGCTAATATAGAAATATGTTTAGCATGTCTACATGTGTGTAATCTAGATAAAATTGCAAGCTTTTTCATGGAGGGAAGACAGGAGGGATGGAAAGAATTTAGAATTCAAAATTTTAAGAAACAAATGTTAAAAATTGTTTTTACATGTAATTGAGAAAAAATATAATTTTTTAATGAAAAGAAATACCAGAAAATGTTTCACTAAAATCAGAGACACAGTGAATATAATATAAGTCCAGAGGATATAGACCTGCAAAGGAACTTTGAAATCCACTAGTTCATATGGTTACCCATTGAGTTGGAAAATAACATATTAACACTATATATGCTCTACTGTATTTTTAATTAGTTAGTTAAATATTTTCCAATTATATTTGACCTGGTTTAAGCTCACTGCCCACTAGTGAGCTTTGAGTTTCTTCTCTCTGTTCTAATCCATCTCTGTGCCTCAGGGGGTTAATATCTCAGGAGATAAAATGATTGGCCTGTAACATAACTTACCTAGAGAGTTGGAATTACAATATAGATCTTCTAATTCCAATAAATTTTAGATTTTTTTTCCAGATCATGGAAAAATCTTCATTTTATAGACAAGAAAACTGAAACTGAAAAAGATTAAGGTGACTTTTCCAAGTACTACTAGTAAGTAAATGAGACTGGATTTGAACTTAATTTGAACTCATTTTCCAATATCTCATGCTACTTTTCTCTGGTCAGCAATTTTAGTAAAATCACAATATGACTGGAGAATGTAGCAGAAAGTACAAAGGTGCTAAATGAGTCATTTTTCAGCCACATCCACATGAAGCTGATCAAGAAAGATTTATCAGAAAAAAGAGGGATCTAGAAATTCATAAGTTTCATGGAGAATTGAGGTCTAAGGACTTCAAGAAGATTCAAGAAGGAGGAAAAAAAAATAATTGGAAAATGTAAGGGACTGTTGTGTGTAGGAGTATTCTAAACTTTCATCATCTGGTGTCCTGGAACACCAGAGTCTTATTTAACTGCTTAATTGTAGAGTGCCACAGGAGTGGGAGTGGACCAGGGACTAGAGAGGATATTTAAGCACTTGTATTTGGTTTAATAAATGGAGATCTTGGATATCTTGGAGAACTTGGAGAGCTTCTAGGACAATGCATCTCCCTTGTCTCCCATCCCTTCAACATTCACTTGGGTAAGGATAGGCTAGCCAGCCCAGGAACTTGCTGAGCAGCTAGTCTAACAGGAATATAACAGGCAAAGGAGCTAAAAAAGAAGCAAGGAGATTTTTCCTTTTTATTTTAAGAGAAGAAATCAAATGGGTGTAGAGAATTATTGAGGGTGACAAGCTGGTGAAAGAGGTAAGAGAGTTCAGGAAAGGAGAAAAGGACATAGGGTGTGATTTTTGGAATTGTTGAGGCTAAGGAACGTGAGTTTACATAAGGTCTGACAAACCACTAAGAGATGCTGACTGACTTTAAACATTTAATGCAGAACTTAGCAGGTAGCTATGAATTCCATTGAGGACATCAAAATAAAAAACACAACCAAATCTGAAATCCTCAACCAATGTGGAGAGGAGGGATGATGTTGCAATGACTTGAATGGAGTGGGCAATATTTATATTTTTGCTACATTTCAGTGAACCTGATCTATATTACAAGTGTAACCCAATCATTCTCTTCAGGTGAAGTTACTTGAGGAAGACCTAGATTGTAAGAAATCATGATATATTCATAAAGGATATACAAGTGAGCTAATCTAAGTGGGAGGGAGGAGCATCTGAGGTGAAGAAGGTCAAAGACTGGAAGTTTTACAAAGTGAAAGAGGAGTCAGAAAAGGTCAACTGTATTCTTAGAGCTAAACACAAAGCCAGACTTGAGATATTTCCTCAAGAGGAGGGAGTTGAATGATCTGAAGAGGAACCAGCTGCTTGTTCTCCAAAGAAAGCTATTATAGAACCACAAGTGAGATCATGGACTTAAGGGTCAGAGGAAATCTCTAAAAGTAATGGCAAATGGCAATTCCCTGATCAGCAGGACAGAGGCTGCTATTATAAGGCTTATGACAATACTAGAGAGTCTTGTATTCATAGAATCCTATGAAAACCTCTAAAGACTTGTCAAAACGATGGATAAAATCTATTTCAGGTAACTTATATAGGCACAACTGATACTCTCAGAAGGAATTTAAAAGAATTGTCAAAAATTAAAATGTCTGGGTTAAAATCAAAGATCAGAGAATTACAGGTTGTATTTTTATTTTTTTAGGGTTTTTTTGCAAGGCAAATGGGGTTAAGTGGCTTTCCCAAGGCCACACAGCTAGGTAATTATGAAGTGTCTGAGACTGGATTTGAACCCAGGTACTCCTGACTCTAAGGCTGGTGCCCCATTATTATAATTGCTCATTATTATAATTGCTCATAAGAGATGCAGAAAAAATTCAAAAAAAGTGAACAGGGGCTAAGAAGGTGGTATCTGTAAATGAGATTTGGACTTCTAAACCATGGTTCAAAATATAGGTGTGACAGTTTTCTGGCCAGGGATGAAGTATACTTGACAAAAGATAGTAAAATTGGTGTCTTAGTAAAATTGCCTGGTGTCTTAAAAAACTAAGCAAAAAAAGCTGGAAGAGTATGGGAAAGAGAGAAAGCTATGTTTACCCACAAAACTAGATCTAATGAAGAATAGCTTCAATGGAAGAAGAAACTATAATTTTATACATGATAAAAATCAAGAAAGAAGCTAGGAGAAAAACTGATAGCTTAAAAATACTACATACAAACAATTAAAAAAATTAAGCAACAAAAAAGATAACCTAGAAGTCCTGATATGAGGGAGAAATTTTGATATCTTGAGTAGGATGGGCATCAGAAATTAAATGAGAATTTTTTTTGGCAGGGGCTTTTCACAGAAGCTGCAAATAATATACGAAGGCCAGCAGATGACATAGAAAAAATTACAAATGTAGAAATGCATAAAATATGTCTAATATTACATAATATCTAAATATTTTATCTTTTAATGCCATAATTATTCAGAATTCTCTGGTTCAAAGGGCCAACAAATTTTAGGCATATTATCCAGATCATGGGGAATCTTCATTTTATAGAGAAGAAAACAGAAACTGGCAAAGATTAAGTGACTTTCCCAAGATCATAATGCTAGTAAGTAAATAAAACTAGATTTGAACTCAAATCTTCCTCATTTCAGGTCCAGTACTCTCTCTCTTTTTTAAAAATTTATTTAAGGCAATGGGGTTAAGTGACTTGTTCAAGGTCACAGAGCTAGGCAATTATTAAAACTATATTTGAACTCAAATCTTCATCATTTCAGGTCTAGTACTCTCTCTCTTTTTTAAAAATTTATTTAAGGCAATGGGGTTAAGTGACTTGTCCAAGGTCACAGCTAGGCAATTATTAAGTGTCTGAGGCAATTATTAAGTGTCTGAGGTCAGATTTGAACTCAGGTCCTCCTGACTCCAGAGCCAGCGCTCTATCCACTGTGCCACCTAGTTGCCTTCCCCCCCAGCCAGTGCTCTCTTACTCCTATCATGACCTGGATAAGGGCAGAGATTGTATGCTGATCAGATGACACAAAGCCAGGAAGATTAGCTAATAAAATAAATGACAAGTTAGATCCCAAAACCAAAATTTTGACAAGTTAAAGCATACAGATAAATCTAACAAAATGAAATCCAATCAGATAGTTTTGAAAGAATTGAAACTGGGTTTTTAAAAAAAATTCACAATTATTATTATAAATGCTTGGGGCTTCCAAGGGAAGAATGGAGGGAAAGAAGGAAAGCTGAGTACATCTATAAAAGATTAGTGGAGGAAGGGTTCAAAATGAGTAAGAAGTTTGCTACGGCAGCCTTGAAAGGTAATACAATCTGGGGCTGAATGAAAGTAGAACAGCTTTCAGGAATGAACAGCTAATAGTTCCACACTCTTTTTAGCCCTAGTCAGAAAACATCTAGATAAATTGAATTAAGTTCTAGGTACTGCAATAAGGAGGATACCGATAAGTTGGAGTGTGTCTAGAAGGCCATGAGTCCATGACATCAGAGATTTGGTTGACCCAAACATGGAATGATTTAAGATTTGACTCAAAGTTGGAAATGAGAACTGTCTTCAAATATTTACAGGACTGGCATGTCAAAGAGTAATTGGTTATGTTCTGTTTGGCCTTACAGGGTAGAACAAGGAGCAACGGATGAAAGTTTGAAAGTAGATTTAGCTGCCCTATTAATTAGTTACACAAATACAAAAGAGCTCTTCTCCTTTGGAGGTCTTCAAGTTAACTTAAGTTCCTAAGGCCTGACATTGCGAGTAATAGGTATACTTTACTCACTTGATCTTTCCTATATAGAGAGTCAGGTCAAACTCTTGAGTGGTTATGAATCTCTCTAAGGAGACTCAGTAAAGTTCTGGGACTCATTGAAACCATAACAATGTCATCCACAAATAGGAATATCTGGGAACACCTCACCATCAACAGGAAATCTTTCTCAATATGGACATGTCTTTGATCTTCTCCACTATAAGTGGCAAACATATTGTGGGCAAAAAGCCACTTTACATGCTTTGCCTGATCTTCATAAACAATATTACTGAACATGTTTATTTCTGTTATATCTTTCAGGAATTTTTGAGTGATTTTGATATATGGATGAGAGATTTTGTTGGAAGAGAACCTTTTAGGAGGTATTTTGGTTTACCAAATACAATACTTCTTTTTGTAATCAATAAACAATTAACACAGGGGGAATCTCATTTCCTACATCTTTTTGGCATTTGTGAAATGGTAAAGATGTGGTCCATTGTATGTTATCACTGACAAAATCTTGTTTGTTTCATAACAATGCTCTTATCCAGGATGTCTTTGATGTGTATATAGATGAAACTGAGCATATATTTTATATAGACAGGAGATATACATTTGATTAGTTATGTTGCTCTTCCCATTTTTGCTCTTGTTTAGTATAATTTTCCTCTTATATAATCATGTGATGTTAGAGTAGCCTGACAGCCAAGAACACAGAGTCCTCCACCATTGTTTACAGTAAATACCATACCATTCATATGTGGAACTACCGATAACAGCAGATAGAAGAATTTTGAAAACTATGGATAAATTCATCTTCTGTGAAAGTACACTTTCCAAGAATGTCCATATAAATGATGAGGTTGATGTACACATTTCCAGAGCAAGCTCAGTGTTTGGGAGTCTCCAAAAAAGTGTGGGAGAATAGACTATTAGGCTGCCTAGCAAATTGAATGTTTGTGCTGATTTCATTGTTTGTACACCTGTGAAACTTGTACAGTATACCAGCACCATACCAGGGAATTGAATCTCCCCATTGGAATTAACTTAGAAAGATTCTGAAGATTATTTGACAAGGGGAACTTCTGGACACTGAGATCCTCTCTTGAGTTGAACTGCCAACCACTCAGACTCTCCTGCAGAATGTACAGTTCCAACAGGTTGGCCACATGGTTTGGATGCCAAATGTACATTTACCTAAAAGACTTCTTTATGGGAAACTCTCACAAGGCAAGTACTCACATGGAAGTTGAAGAAATAGTAAAAGAATACTCTCAAAATCTTTCTGAAGAATTTTAATATCAATTGTGAGACATGGGAAATGCTAACACAGTCCAGAATTGTAGCAATACAAAGAAAACTTGAGCTACACAAATCTAGAGATATCTTCATACCAAATGTTCAAGTAGACTACTTGTACCCAACCTGTAACAAAGCCTTCTGGCTTTTATTGGGCTGAACTGCCAATGTCTTGGCCCCAGCTGTATCTTGATCCCAGCATGATGCTACTGGTCCTCTTCAAATACAAAGAAAGAACAATAACAGTGTTATTAGAATCCAAGTGTGGTAGAACTACAATACTGAAAGATGAAAGCAGTTTATTACAAAAACCTGTGCAGATCTTTTCCATTTTTTCTTTGTTGTCTTCCTTTCAATTTCATTCTGAAATCCTCTGTGCCTGATTTCAAAACAATGTATCTACATTGGGTACTTTCATGTCTCCTTACCTCTCTTTTCTTTTCAGCTCCCCGTTTTGTATTGTATTCTTCCCCTACCCCATTTCTTTTTATTTGCATCCCCAGAGCTTTAGAACAGAGTCTGAGACATTTAATAAATACATGTTTCCTTTCTTCCTTCCACAGCTGGATCTCTTGCCAAGAGTTCTTTAAACTAGTCTTACCCTCTACTGCCTGTTTCTGCTTCTTGAGGCAATAATGCTTATAAAAATCCATCTCCCATCTGTTTCATTTTATAATGAGTTTATATCCTGTTGCCTTTGGCTTCCATCTCTTTCTGCTTGGAAGGTAATTCGTATTTTCTGACTAAACTGTCTTTTAGGTACTTTTAGTATCCTTGTTATAACAATCAATTTTCTTCTGTTAAATTTCATTATAAAATTATTATAATTGATGTTCAATATCATTTCTACTATTCACTACCAATTTTCCACTACCAGTTACTAGGTTGAGTTATTTTTAGTTGCATGTAATATCTTAATATTAATATATTAATATTAATACATTAATATTACTATCTTAATATTCTTATTTTTTCTAGATGTTTGCTAATTCCACCTTTGATGTACCAAAAATCACATAGCATATGTCACAATAATGATAACTAACATTTCTGTAGTGCTTTACAAAGAGATTACCATATTATTCTATCTAATCCTCAAAACCATCCTATGAAGTAGGTATTATTATCCGTATTTTACACATGAGGAAACTGAGACTAAGAGATTATTTATTTGTCCAAAGTCATGTAGTTTGTATCTGATTCTTCACAGGGTTTGAAATGAGGTCTTTCTAAAACATATGTACCCTCATACATATGTAGTAATACTTTTTTCATTCTTTTCTCATGAAGAAATAGACATACCTGTTTGATGATTAAATTTAATTAAATGGTCAGAAAATCAGGTAGATCATTGTGCATGTGTATTCCTTTCCTTCCTAAAGAGAATATGTATTTTTAGCTTAATTGTCTGACTGGGGCACTAGAAGAAAACTGAATTCTCTTTCACATCTGGATATCTTTATGGTAATTAAAACTGTAATTCACCTTGCAACTCAAATATGAGACTCTTATTTATCTCCTGATCATGGCTTCTGCATCACAGTTTCAGGAGAAGTAGGAGGGAGAGAGTAGATGGGAAAAGGAAATAAATAAATAAATAAATAAATACATGAACTTTTTCATTGACTTAAGCACTTCTGACCCTGGTTGTACCATATGCCTTCCAAAAATAATGCATGCACATCGCAACCATGGGAAAGGATAATAAGGTTAAACAAGACCTTTCTTCTCCTAAGCCTCCTCGCTCATCAATGTTACATGAGCATCTTTAAGTCATATTGAAATACTTACAGGCATGTAAGGGGAAGACTTCATGAAGTGTACAAACCTGGCAGACTCTGAAGATCAAGGTATTTCTAGAATAGGAACTGAAAGGGTAAGGAATTCGAGACAAGTGTGATGTAACAGAAAATTTATAACCTCCAGCTTAGGACCCTGCCATGTTTCTACAATGTGGTTTAGTAGAGTCTGAATCACTCATCATGTTTCCTGGACAAGTGACCCTAGACAGTGCTAGAATTGGCCCTGTACTCAAAAGTGTCCTTCATTCCAAGAGAGGATCAAAATGACACCACAGTGTCAGAGTATATTTGACAGAAGCTTATCAGTCAATTTGAGCTCAGAAAGCTCTACCACAGGTCAGGCACAAATGGTCCATGTGAATATTTGGGAAGGAGATGTTTCTGACTTTGTGCATCTCATTCTTTTGAACTGAATTCAGAATTCAATTCTGTTTTGTTCAGCACAGCACCTTCTCTGATGAAGGTATACCATGCTGGGCAATCCTTTGTAAGTCCCATATCAATACAATAAATTCCAAAATATTTTATTTTTTTTTAGTTTTTTGCAAGGCAATGGGGTTAAGTGGCAGCAGTCAGATTTGAACTCAGGTACTCCTGACTCCAGAGCTGGTGCTCTATCCACTGTGCCACCTAGCCACCCCCAATTCCAAAATTCTTAAGAGAGACCATGAGAGTGGCCTTATATCATTTTTTTTCTGAGCATCACATGAGTGCTTGCTCTGTGTGAGTACTCCTTAAAATAAGTTTTTTGATAAATATTTGTTTGATATTCAAACATGACCAGTCCATCATAATTTGACTCTCTAGTAGAGTTTGATATTAATAGTCCCATCATTTACCAAATTTCTCAGCCTATTTGATCAGAAAGAACACAGAAACATTACTAGTTCATTTTTTCTTTTCTTTTCTACATTCAGTCCTCTCAAATTCATACTCTACTTATCTGCCAAATCAATATTCCTAATGTATGTCTGATAACGTCACTCTTCTGCTCATGAAGCTTCAGTTGCTCCCTCCAAAATACTATACAAAGTCCTCCATTTGGCACTTAAAGCCCATAATAACTTTCATTTCCTAAATGATTTCACCTTGCTTCCCCTCATTCACTGTATGTTCAAACCAAACTGGTCTACTCTAAGTTTCTTTTGATTCAATACATCTCATTCCTCTGCACGGACTTCTCCTTATGCTTGGATTGAATTCTTTCCTCTCAGGTACTTCCTGAAATTCACTTTTTTCTTTCAAAGTTTAGCTCATATTTGCTTCTTTTACATTAATTGGGGAGCATATTGCTTCCCCCCAAGTAGAATACAAATGTTTTGATGTCAGGAATGGTTAAAAAAAATAAAATATAGTAGGCCACTCCCTCAGGTACTATGTAATAGGTATTCTTTTGAGTTCCTGGTGGGAAACAAAGGAAGTAGAAAAATATGTTCATGATTTGTAAGCATATTATCAGAGGACAATATAAGAAACAATTAGAGGACTAAAGACTCAAAGAAGCAGCTTGAGGTACTAATAAGAATAATAGAAGAGATGTCAGAAGATCTATATACAAATACAATTTTTGTTATTTACAGACTCTTTGATGTGGCCAAACTACCTAACCACTTAGAGCTTCATATTCTTTTTCTATAAAATAAAGATAGAAATATATAACCTATCTGTTCTACAGTGTTTTTGAGTCTGGACCAAATGAAATAATAGACATGAGATCTTTGTAAATTGTAAGATGCTATAGAAATGTAAGACATTATTACTATCAAGGTCTCAAGTTCCCCTTAGGCAGGTCTTCAAATCCAAATACATGATTGAAGATCAGAAAGAATAAATGAGAAAATGCATTAATCTTCATTATGAGTTTTTTAAAGTTCAATTTAATATTTAGGATAGTGGGCAAAACTGCAATGTTCTGAATAGAAATATAAAAAGTTTCCCTCCAAACTCCCAAAACAAGGAGCAAAACATAATACTTCAGAGGAATTAATGAATACTTGTAGGTATGGAAAATGTTAATGGAAAATCTTAATAGAGGAAACAAAGGATCAGGAGATGAAAGTTAAAATAAAAGAGCAGATCAAAGAATTTTGCAGGGAAAGCACTGTGCTGGGGATGAGGGAAGGCAAATCATAGTAAAAGTAGATCATCACTGGCTGTATTAGCACAGGTAAAGTAAGTGAAAGAAGAAAAAGTAGATGGATAAAAATGCATAAATCAAATAGACAAAGGAAAAATGAGAGCAAGAAATGAATTAGGAGAGAAACAGGAAAAGAGAAAGAGAAGACAACAGAGATAAAGACAGAGAGACAGAGACATAGACAGAAACAGAGAGATTAGAAACTGAATGATGCTGATAGTATTTCAAGAAGATTTCTTAGGATTATAGAATATCAAAATTAGAATGGACCTTAGAGGTTAACTTTGTGGTTGTCTGGGAAAACATTTAGGTTTAAGGAACCCTAGACTTTCTTATGACTGAATTGAATTTTTTTCTGTACTAGGCACTGCCTGACCTTCTCTTCTGTCTGGATTCTTTTCCAAGATTGACATCCTCCTGTTTATGACATCAAAGATGAGAAACTAATTATACATGATGGAATGATGTTCTGTACTTCCCTATAAACATTTTTCTTCTTCATAGAATGATTTTCTTGCTGGGACTGACTCAGGCATACCTATACTAAATTGGGCAGGATCATTGATTCCTGTCTTCCTGCCATGATCTAAATTCCTCCACCCCAGACCCTGGCTAGTATGATCCCTGTTTTCCTAGTAACATGCCTTTACTGTTTCTTCCAATATCCCTCCATGCTCTCAAATATCTCATATTAAACCACAAACCTTCCTTTAAGATTCAAAATACACCCTTAATAAAGTCCTATTATTTTGCATTAGAAGACTAATGCTTCTGTGAAGACCCCCTTAATATCAATAATGAACTGACATAATCTAAAACATAATAACCCCACTGTAATATTCTACAAAGTGGTCATCCAGACTTTGCTTAGAGGTTTTAAGTAAGGACTGACCCTATACCTCCAAAAGACAATGCCAATTCTATGTTTGTATCTTCAATTACACAAGGATTAAAAAAAGAACAAAAGAAATGATTATTCAGAAATGAAATAGTATCATTTACTTTGATTAGAGTGTATTATTCCTTCAGACAAGATTAATGATATATTGACAGCTATTCCAAAATAAGTATATTCGTTGGTGGGTTTTTTAAATGAAAGAGTTTGAGAAATGTAACATAGTATAAGAAAAATAATGGCTCTGATGAAATTATTCCTCAAAGGATTATAGTAAATTAGTGATGATAAGTACCTGGTATTTTTCCATAAAATTGAAAGACATTATTTGAGAGGGATCTGATTAAGTTCATTCTTAGTAACTTCTGTTTAAGGCAAATTCTAGTACTAACTGTTCTCATTTTAAATGAAGGTTTGATTAGATCACAAATTGTTTTGAATTAAAATTCACTCAACAAACCATTTTTCAAAATCTATGAAGTTATTTGATACTGAAGAGTCTTTTTACTTTGGCCCAAATATCTTTCTAGTGTAAGGAAACATTTGATTAAAACTCAGTTCCATGAATCTATTTTAAGTGTTCAAAGTTAGCATAATACTATCCAAGCCAAATAATACATTCATGGAATGGAATTCTAACTGAACTTTCATCACAGTTATATTCCTTTGCCACTACTGTGATTTTTCAAATGAAATTTCCCCTCTCTTTTAGTTCACTCTTTAAGTTCAGTATTTTTAGGTTTAATGGCATTTTTTCCCCTTTGGAAATAAATAGTCATACTCAGAAGGGTAGGTCTGTGAGATAACAATAAATCAGGGGATATAAATTAATACATTTTATTTTTACAAATGAATGTATTTTAGTATTTATTTTGCTCTCCTACAATAACTATTTTTCCTGGTATTAAGTCAAATTAATGAAGACCTAAGTGATTGTGGACGGTGAGGTCACAAAGGAGGTACTTTTCCAATTGGAAAAGACCTTGCCAATATCAGGTATATTTTTGGATTTTTTTGGGGGGGGTGGTCATCAAATGTATTTCAAAGACTTTGTGCACTTAAAGGTCTATGACTGAAAATGAATGGGAATCCTATAATCTCTTTCAACTGGAAGTAAGCATGAATTACTTACTTCAGATTTTTATTCTACTCCCTAATTAATCACATTTTGAATGCAAGCGTATTATTGAATCCAAGAGTACCTTCTTTTTCTAAATCACTTTTCCCCCAAATCTCAATGATTCTACTTTGTTTTCTATCATTAAATAAGTCATTCTCTTAACATTTATTTTGCATAGACACATACATATGCTGTTTCCATCACATCCTCCTGTCAATCCAACAATATTTATTGGACAAATACTTGCAATTCACTGTCCGAGGTACTGATCTTTATATGAATATGTGATGTTATTGATATGGAAAATCTGTCTAGTGTTGTAGATAATATGCACTCACGTTTTCTCACCTAACCAATATTTTTTTCAGATTTTCCCATAACAACTCTGTTATTGGAAAAAGATGAGATAGTCAAAGAGAAATAGATAAATCAGAGAGTAGAAGCATAAGGATATATGTATTATAAGTGAATGAAACAAGGTATTTAAGAAAGAAGAGGTAGTCAGTATGGTCACATATAAGTAAGAAATTTTTCATTAACATTATATTTTCACAAATGATGGTGTCTTTAAAGACAATCCTGTGGAATGGTTATGAAATTTGGGCAAAGGCTTGTGTTTTAAATTTTTATCAATCTATCATATTGCCAATACCTCCAGAGGAGAAATATCCAGTTTCCACAAGAGATCACCCATAGAACTACCTTCAATGAAATATTTGTTGAATTTGAAATGATTTAAATTTGTGAATAGGCATAAGGAACATAATCAAGGTATTGGCAGAGGACACAAGCCACACCTCCTATATAACTTAGCAATCACCAGAATTTTCAGGGCCAAGAGGAAAGGAGGCTCCATATATTGACACACTCCCCACTTCTGTCCCCAGGATCACATTGCTATTGCCTTTTTATATAATTCTCATATTTTTTTTGCTTTTGCAAGGCAACGAGATTAAGTGACTTGCCCAAGTTCACACAACTAAGTAAGGATTAAGTATTTAAGAACAAATTTGAACTCAAGTTCTCCTGAATCCAGAATCTGGTCTCTATCCATCCTGCTATCTAGCTGCCCCAGTTCTCATAAGTCTTGAGCTGGAAATTACCTCAGAGGACATCTTATCCAATGATCTCATTTGACAAATGGGGAAAACTATGGAGATAAAATGGTCACAGAGAAAGTAAATGTCAGAGACAAGATTTGAAGCCAAGTCCTCCAATTCCAGTGACAGTTATTTTCCCACTATACCAAACTGGTTCTCTTGTACAAGTCAATTATCAGCCAGGATACAAAATAATGATAGGTATTTATATAATGTTTTAAAGTTTTCAAAGTACTTTACTAATATATCATATAATCCTCTCAATAATCTAGAATGACAAATGCTATTATTAGCCCCACTTTACATATGAGGAAACTGAGACAGACTGAAGTTGAGTGACTTTCCTAGAGTCACACATATAATATGTGTCTAAGGTCAGATTCGAATTCATATCTTCTTGATTCTAGGTACAGCAATTTATCCTGCTGGATATGTTACCTTGCTGCCTTTTCATCAAACAAGATGCTGATTGCCTCTGTAACTTAGACCTCTGGTGACTGGTGTATCAGGGTGAGTTTTATAGACAGAAGCAAACATCAGATAGTCATAATTTACCCTGAGCCTAGGAAATGAAGAATGTCTCCTTACACATCATACATTTATCTGGGAATTTCATTCCCACTTATCAATGTACAAATCTTTATTTCTTCCATGTCTCTAGGACATGTCCCAGAATACTATCTATTCTTTCTGTACCAATGAGGGATCAATTTTCTAGTAGAGACCTGCCATCTATGTTCACCTGTAGAAAAGGGGAAGGAGTCTGGAGACAAAGTAAAATCATACCAAGTTGCACAAAGAGCTCATGAAGGCAATAATAAAAACTCAGCTACAAATTCCATTCCTCTGTGAAGGATTAAGATGTTGTTTTCAAGGTCTTAGCCTATGCTTTGGAGATTCCACACTGGTGAAGTGAGCAGTCCACTGACAGTCACTAGTGGAGTCAACTGCCAAGAATTTTTTTTTGCTCTGCTAATGAGAAGGAAAGCCTCAGAATAGTGAACTTAAGTTATGGTCCATGTCAGATAAATTTGGAAACTTTATCAAGTGATTTCAATAGTGGTTTTTGACATCTGATTAACTCCTTTGAGAGGGCACAAATAGTACCAGAGAACTCTCGATGTATAAGTTTGTGTGATTTCCTAGAATTTCCTTGGGATCAACAACTGAAGGGGTTTGGCCCAACTGACTTGGTAAGAAACATTTGAGTTCCTGACTGTACCTATGAAATTCCCAGGGGAAATCACTTAAATTTATACACAGGATGGACAGGTGGAATCTTAAGATTGCCATGAGTTTATGAGTCACTCTGGGTCAATATAGTTCAGCAATATCCACTGAATGGACAGATTTCTGAAATACCTGGAAAGACTTACATGAACTGATGCTGACTGAAATGAGTAGAACCAGAAGAACATCATACATCTTAATAGGAATACTGTATGATTCTCAACTATGATAGACTCAACTCCTCTCAGCAATACAGCAATGACAATTCTAAAAGACCTGAGATGGAAAATGCCATCCACATCCAGAGAAAGAGCTATGGAATCTGAATGCAGATAAAAGCATATTATTTTCACCTTAAAAAAATTTTTTTTTGCTTTTATCCCCCCCCATTTTATCTGATTCTTTTTCACAGTGGGGCAAATAATATAATTGTGCATGTATAACCTATATCAGATTATTATCCCAAGAATGGAAGGGAGAAAACTTCACAAAAATGAATGTTGAAAAGTATCTTTAAATATAATTGAAAAAATAAATTAAAATAAAAAACAAGAGCTGCTATAGTAAGTCTTCCTTCCCCCAAGGGTAATCTCTCTGACTTCCTCAGTTTCAATGACTGCTATGTGAGCTACAATGATGGATTTGTATTCAGGAAAGCCTGAATTCCAATCCTATTTCATTAGTTATTAGTAAGAAATTACTAAGAAAAAAATTACTAAGAAACTTTCCTGATCCCATTTCTACATCTGTAATGTAAGCTTAATATTAGTACCCACTTTTCAAGATTATCACAACTATCAGATGAGATAAAATATGTGAAATGGTTGAAAAACCTTAGTATGGCTGATACTATGAGACAGCTAAATGTCCTCTTGGCTAGAATTCTAGATTTGGAGTCAGGATGGTTCAAATTCTGCCTAAGATACTTATTTGTTATATTTTCCTCATCAAAAAATTAATATGGTAACAATATTTCTCAGGGTATTCATAGAAGTTAAATGATATTTTACATATATACAATATATTTGTGCTTATATTTGTGTACAAGTATATGTATATGTGTATGAACACAAACACATCTGCACATAAATATAGCATGTTTCATAAATCTTAAGGCTCAACATAAATGTTGTTGTTATTATTACTATTATTATATAAGCACTGGTAAATGGGGACTCAGTCCTTAGAGTATATGTGAATTCTCTCTTCCTAGTGGGTTACAGAGAGCGTGTGCAATATTTTCTGCGTGCTACTAATTTAACATGTGAAACTTCAGTTTTTGGAGATGATGTTTCATGTTTTAGAGATGATGACTTAGAGTTAGTACTGTTTGCCTCTGGCTATCATGGCTATTCACAGGTTTTCTGCCTCCCGGTTTATTTCCTATCCTATTGTGTAGTCATTCTGAACTCTTGTATTATGAGTGGCAGGAGACACGAACTCTAACAATAACTGCAGGACAAAAACTTGGACACCTTCTCCAAACCACCTTCACTTCCTAGAAACCCCTTCCATGACCAAAATAAGTACCTTATGTTTCTTGAGTGAGGTTCACACTCTCTGTCTTGATTCTACCTATGTCAATTAAGTGTCACTTCCACTGTTGTCCCAGGCATAGCATTGATGTGGTCTTTTTTTTTTTGCAATTTCCTTTTTCAACTCATTTTACACGTGACTTGCCCAGGGTCATATAGCTAGCAGATGTCTAATACTGGATTTGAACTCAGGAAAAGGAGTCTTCCTAACTCCACAACTGGCACTCTATCCAATGTGCCATTTGCCTTTTCCATACCAGATATATAGTTATAGATATAAATATACAAATATGTGTAGGGGTGTGTGTGTGTGGGGGGGGTGTGTGCACATTTATTCCAGCCACTGTCTATTATGACCTGAATGACCAACAAAATAGATATCTACATTTTATTCTCAACAGTCAGAAATATTAATTTCCCCAGGACCAAGGGGCATAAGGTCACCATGAAGCTACATATAGTTTCCATAGATTTGACAGTTTTAGGAGGAATTTGTTTGGTTACATGTTTTTACCCCTAACCCCTGCTAACTGATGGTAAGATATTGCTGCCTCTAGTTCATATATCTAGCTCTGGAAGGGATAAATTAGTCCAAATGAAGAAACTTAGGAAAAGATAATGTCTTATAGAAGACAAGTAGTTAGGTCATTTAAGACTCAAACCCATATCAGTCTGACTTCAAATTCTGTACCCTTCCACTCACTTATTTACTGGGTATCTAAGTACATGGTTGAATTGTGATGGAAATTTTGACCAAGGCTAGGTGACACAGAGGAATTCTGGGCTTATAAGAGTGAATTCAGTTTGAGATAATTTTAAACAGTCTTATCAAAGACCTGAAACTCTATTGGGCCAGATGGCCTCTGCACATATTTATGGCCATAGTAATCCAGTTAAATGATTAAACAAAAGAATAACAAAGGAACCTAAATCATAAGTTCCAAGGAGAGAATGTAAAAGATAAGACCTAAAGTAGAGCAATGTAACTAGGGAACAATGAAATTGGCTATCATTTAGTACTCTTTACCATATGACTGACAATTCCAGAGTAATCCTGCAGATAGTCAATCTTACCTATTAAGACTAGAACCCTGGTAAAAAATGTACCAGAAGGGATCAACATCTCAGAAATATATCCATAATGCTGATCCTGTTTTGAACCTGCTATGGTGCAGTGGCTAAGTCAAGGAAGCACATGCATTTGTAAAATTGAGAGTACCTAGAAGTAGACATTCAAATATGGGCATTATGATAAGATAAAACAGGTACCTGCCAATAAAGGGAAGGAGACCTAATGTAAAAGGAAACCATTCTACTTTCCTGAAGCTAGAGGGCCATAAAACAAAATCAAGATGTGATCATAGACAATGGGGTATTGCAATTGGAAGAGTTGAGGAAAATAGGCTTATTTTATGGTCCTGAGTTATCTCTTAGAAGCTTAGACATACTCCATAATACTGTTGACAGAAATAGTAATATCTCTATGGAAAAAACTCTTAGATTTATTCATTAGATATTGGAATCTACAAGATATGATTGGAAAAGAAAGGACTAATCACTTCCCACACCACCATCAATATGATTGCCCAATGAAGTGACTATTTGGGGTTTATTCTTGCATATGAATTTATTTGCTGATTTAGACACTAATAGCCTTTTCAGAGTATTTACAGAAGTTTTTAATATATCTTTCCTCATCTCTAGCTATGCTATGTTGAAATTTTTTGTTTGTTTGTTCTTATGGTGGGAGAATGGATGGTTGGTTAACAAAAATATAGTGGAAATTAGGATCATAGAAAAAAGGCAATGTAATATAATAATAGTAATGTATAACAAATAATGTTATATAATAGTATAAAATATAACAAGACACCTCTTTTACTCTTGTCTCATGATACCCCAGCCCATATTTTTTTATAGTATGTCAAATTCCTCATCTACTTTTTTTTTTTTGCAAGGCAATGGGGTTAAGTGGCTTGCCCAAGGCCACACAGCTAGGTCATTATTAAGTGTCTGAGGCCAGATTTGAACTCAGAGACTCCTGACTCCAGGCCAGCACTCTATCCACTGCATCACCTCGCTGCCCCCCCCAATCTACTCTTGTTAGAGTGCAAGCTACTTGAAGGCAGTGGCTTGGTTGTTTCACCATCTTTGCATCTTTAGCCTCCAGCATAGTACTTTTGCATATAGTCAATTCTTCATAAAATACATGCTGAATTGAGCTACTTAACAGGTCTCTAGTGTCAGTAAAGAATGTTCAGGTTCATTTTGATGCCTCATTGGACAGCCATCTGGATTTATTTCACACCAAAAATCTAATCTATTGGAATTGTTATTATCCTTAGCAGATCATTTATATGGTGGGTATGTTCTGGGGTACAGATGCTACTAAAGTATCAAGAGATCATGGAGAACACTTAGAACATTAGGAAAGTCAATTGGGAAGCTATATTGGGGGTGACTAAAGTTATCATCAGTTCCACCTTCATCTTGATCTGGGAGATTGACCATTGCTCTTTCCATGTATGATGGAAATTTTCATTCCTTTATGCCACTTTCCCTATCACTTTCCCAAGTTTGAAGGGTAAAATTTACTAAGATCTCTTTCCCCCAGCATCCAAATACCTTCCTAGTGCTACACTCATGAAACATTAATGCCATCATATATGAATGGATATAGTAATAGCATCTAAGGTGAAAATTACCATGGCATAATGGATAAGAGGATTGGCTTTGGAGCCAGGGTGACCCAAGTTCAAATCCCAGGTATAGTATACCATGGTTAAATGATGGTAGGAAAGTCCCATAGCCTCTCAGAGCCCCAAGGCCATTCTACAAGGCTGTAGAACAGTCGCCAATGTGAATGTATAAAAGGAGTTTTCATACCAGAACTTCCTTGTAAGGATCAAGTTCTAGAAGACTCCAGAGCCACAAGATAATAAATTCAGTCCTAGAATTCAGAGAGGCTGGTTTCTAACCATAACTCTAAGTTGTCACGAATATGCTGTGACTTCACTTCCCTGGGGCTCAGTTTCCTAATTTGTGAAATAAAGACCCTGGACCAGAGAATCTCTAATGTCTAATGCTACTACCTCTAAGGCTAAAGAAAAAAAAAAGAAATAATGATATTTTCATATCAGAGCATACTCCCCAAATGGTTAAAATTAGGTCTCTTAGAGAGATTAACTCTCTAAAGTGAGATCAGTGTTAACAGTTTTTGGAGTTGGCCCCAGGTTTCTATGGAAGGTGTATATTTTTTTCCACTTAACCTTAGGCAGTTTCAGTTCCTTGATTGGGAATGACAGCTGTTCCCAAATTGTAGCTAGGCTATGTTGAGTTTTTTTAGAGACGTCTAACAGAATAGAAAGGCTCATTCAGTTCCAGTTCATCAAGCTCCTAACATGCAATTAAACATCTGTAATTAAATCTCCATTTACTCAGTGGACCAGAACAGCTCATTCAAATTCAGTCGTCAGGGTAAATAAATAATAAGCTTTTTAGAAAACTGCATTCATTAATGCTGATAATAAGGAATTTAACAAAAACAATAAAAAATAAATGTGTTTAAGAGATCTGATGGCATTTAAGGTCTAGACAGGCTTAACTGGACTCAAATTAATAAGCACCTGCAAAAATAAAATAAACACACTAAAGAATTAATGTGCATTTGTTTTAGCTCTGGGAGAGAGTAGCGATTCATGTGGGCAAGAAAAGGAGTGGAGAATGAAACACCTGTGGGTATTTAAAATGCTAAAACAAACCCTTAAAACGGTTTGTCATTATGGACTGTGTCTAGGGGCATGTGGAAGGGGAGAGATTTATAGTGTCATAAAAGTAAGAATGCTGCACAGGAACTGGTCCTGTGCCACTGTATCACTTTCCTTCTTTGGGAGACAATTATACAAGATAGGGCTCAAATTAGAGACTTCATATAGTAAGAGACTATTGCATATGGACATTGAATTCAAAGTCAGAGTGCCTGGGTTTGAATCTTTACTCTACCTTTAATAATGTATTCTTTTTCTTTCTTTCCCTACTTTTTTCTTTCCTCCTTCTTTCTTTTTTCTTTCTTTCATCCTTACTTCTTTCTTTGTTTCTTTCTTTCTTTTTCTCCTCTCCATCTTTCTTTCCTCCCTTTCTTTTCCTCCATTCTTTTTCTTTAGTCCTTCCTGCTTCCTTTCATTCCTTCTTTTATTTCCTTTTTTTTCTTTTTTACTTCTTTTCTCTAATCTGCTTCTCTCTGTATCTCTCTGTCTCTCTCTGTTACACACACACACACACACACACAATGTGGTGACAATGAGAAAGTTGCCTAACTTTTCTGGGCCTCAGTTTGTCTCTAGTAAAATTGAAGAGGCTAGGTCAGAAGGTTTTTGGATCTTTTATAAATCTAAAGGAAGAAAATAGTAAAAAGAAGACACTTGCCTGAGAGCACCAAGTAAATGGCTCATATGGATTAATGGTAGCAACTCAATTGAAGGTTTATGAAGCATTTAGTTCATGACCACCTTGTAAAAACAGGTAGTATAAATATTATTACTCCCATTTTACAGATGAACAAAAGATGGTTCTGTAAGAATAATCAACTTGCCTAAGGTTATATAGCTAGGAAATACAGTATATGAGATAGGATTCAAACTCAAGTTTCCTAAGTACATACTAGCCATTTAGTTTTTTGTATGCTCCTACCTCCAAGTATCCTTGTCTGCTCTTAGACCTCATCCTGGTACCTAACAACATATGAACAGTTCATAAATAATGCATCATAAAAATGTTTGCATAATTACTGAGGCAAATATTATGGGTCTCCTTTGATCAATATGTACACTCTCCAGAGAATGTGTGATTTTCATTTTATATATTATAGACTCATGGAATCATAGATTTTGAGCTGAATGGGACTTTGGAAGTTGTCTGATCCAATATTTGATTTTAACAATGAGCAGTTTGAAGCCTGGAAACATTAAATGACTTAGATGGATTCACAGATTTAGAGTAGGTCTCAACTTTTATTGTGTTATGAACCCCTTTGACATTCTAGTGAAATGTAAAATAATTTCAAAGAAGAATAATTTCAAATATATGAAGAAAATAAATTATATTTCTATATTATTATTAAAATATGCTTCTCTCCAAGATCTACCCTTGAACCTCCAGATTTTCTATCTCTACTCCCAACAGTCTCCCCACCCTGGAGAGGCCTTCCATCTTTTGGGCCTCCTCCTCCATTTAATGAGGTCCTTCCCAAAATTATTTTTGAAAGGGGCTTGTTCAGGCCATTCTTGACAGCTTCTCTTCTGACTCTTTTCTTGCTTCTTGAGTTTTCCACCTTATTCTTCAACTTCTAGCTCCCTTTATGTGTTGTCTTCCCTCATTAGGATGTTCAAAAGTAAAAATTGTTTTCTTTTCTTTTCTTTTTTGGTTTTATTTATGTTCTCAGTCTTTAGCACAGTGTTTGCACCAAGCAAATGCTTAACAAATATTTTATCTATCTGAAAAATCAGCTTGCTAGCTATCATTTTTTTTTTAGTTTAAAAATTCTTGGTAAGAGCCTTTACTTTAGAGGCCTTTATTTAACCTAAGAGGAATATGCGGGTTAGAGATATTAAATGATTTAACCAAAGAAACACAAACACTGAATGATAGAGGAAAGATTTGAACCCAGGACCTTTCCTTCTAATTTTAGTTTCCTGAGCTACAAAATCCCTAGTCTTCGGTAGCCCAAATAGAACAAACCTGCCAGACATTCTAATCTCAGTTCTCTGAGTGACTAGTTAGTCTCCACAACCATTACAATAATTTCAATGATTTTTATGTATGAAGAGGTTAGAAGTGAAACATATATAAACATCAAAAAGGAAAAAAAAATCCAATCCCTTACTGCTGTAAACAAAGGAAGTCATGGAGATTAGTTACATACCCTTAGATTTGTACCACAGGAATATCATCAAAACCACAAGTCAACTGGCTGACTAAATGTTATTTCTAGAATAACAGCAGTCCTTCATAGAGTTGACTGTAAATTTTTGAGATAACAATAAATTTTCAACTTCTGAGCCCACACCTTGTTGTGACCTCAAAAACTTCTTAGTTCTGCCTCTGGTCTGAAAAAAAAAAACTAAGAAAGCATTACTTAGCCACAAAACTTAGCCAGCCACCCAAGCCGATTCAAGCCTTCTTTCTGATAGGCAATCAATGACTAAGTACCTAGAAGGCATTACTATGAAGGGAATTCTTTTCCTGAGAAACCTAAACTGTGAGCTAGAGTTTGATATTCGATTCATTCAGGATCATAATAGGGCCTTATAAGAATCATCATTCACTATCATAATCATCTCTTTCAAGAGCTATAATAACAATAATAATATATAATAATGATACTTCTGACCTCCACAATAATTGCAAGCCATCTTCTCCTACAGTGGAACAATAGAAATCAGAGGTAAGGACTGAAATCTGAATAATTCATGAACCAGTGCATAGTACTTGTAACTTCTATTTCTGCAAAAAAAAGAGTGAAATAGTACATTAGTAATGCAAATTACTTTTAAAAATAGATTTTTATGTTAGTTTATAGATTTTGCTCAGTCTTTTAAAATAAGTGCTATTCTTTTTTTGTAAATTCAGATCTATAATTTCATCTATGTGGGGACCTCCCTAAGTGTCAAAACTCCCTCCAATCATGCAGACTGGGGACTGTTTAGGATTTGATAGTCCTGAGAGTTTCTTGGAATATTGAGAAATTAAGTAACTTGCCGTAGGTCACAAAGTCTATATGCCTTAGAGGTTGACTTATACCTACCTGGGTCTTCATGACTTCAAAATTGGCAACAGTTTTACTGAGCTAAGTTGCTTCTCTCTGTTACTAGTAATAAACTACTTTTTGCATCTTTATAACTTCTAAGACTCATTGTGCTTGAGTTGGCCAAGGATATAGGTCATTAGTTCTATTAAAAAAAGTATCTACATTTGAAAAAATGCTCCAAATTATTACAGATTAGAGAAATGCAAATTTAAACAATGAAGAGGTACCACCTCACATATATCAGATTGATTAAGATGACAAAAAAAGGAAAACAACATTGGCGAGTTTGTGGGAGGATTAGAACACTAATGCATTGTTGGTGGAGTTGTGAACAGTTCCAACCATTCTGGGGAGCAATATATAGAACTCTGCCCAAAGACCAATAAAACTGATTATATCCTTTGACCCAGCAATTGCAATTCTAGGCCTATATCCAGAAAAAAATCATAAAAACTAGGAAAACTTCCACATGTTCCAAAAATATTCATGGCAATTCTTTTTGTAGTGTCAAAAAATTGAAAATTGAGGGGATACTTATCAATTAGGAAATGGTTAAACAAGTTATAGTATATGAATTTTATGAACTATTATTGTTCTGTATGAAACCATGAATGGCTGTACTCTAGTGAAGCTTGGAAAGAATTGCAGGAACTGATGCTGAGCGAAGGGAGCAGAACCAAGAGAATATTGTACACATTATGAGTTGATCAACTTCAATGGAAGCAACTCCTCTCAGAAAGTCAGAGAGCAAGGACAACCCTGGAAGACCTGCTATGGACAATTCTGTCCTCATTCAGATGAAAAAAACAAAACCAAAAACCTCCCACAGAATCTGAATGAGCACATCATTCACTTTTTTAAAACTTCTCTTATGTTTTTCCTTCATATTCCATGGTTTTCTTTCTTTTTCCCATAGTACTAATCCTTCTTACAGAAAATGACTAATACATAAACATGTTAACCACAAATGTACATGTACAATGATGATTAGACTGTTCTATGCTGAGGGGAGGCTGGTGAAAGGGAGGGTGATATAAATTTAATGTAACAAATATGCATGTGGATGAATGTTGAAAAACTTCCATAACATGTAATTGAAAAAATTAAATAAAATGCCAATCAGAAAAAAACATAAAAAAAGAAAAGTATCTAGAGTTTTATGGGTATCTTCTAAAGCATAGACTGTTTCTCTGAGGCAATATGGTACATTGAGCACTTAATTTGGAATTCAAAGACACGAGTTTAAATCAGTCTTTTAATATATCACCCACGTGACACTGGACAAGTCACTCTTGGGTGTACATTTTCTTATCTTACTACAGTTCCTCTCAGGTCTAAATCTGGCATCCCATGAATATTAGTATTATTGCTTATATCACCTTCACAACCTCTCTAAAAGATTGAATTGTATCCATTTCTAAAGCAAGGCAAAAGAAGAGAAAAGATAGCATTCCTGTATCATTGATAGGTTTCCATTCCATCTCAAAATAGAAAATATTTGCCATTGCTCTTTTAGGGAATCTGCTGTCTTTCTATAAAAATCAATTATGACTATTCTCTAAATGGTCCCTTGCCACATTTACAGCAATACCTTCACTGGAATCCTGGGAAAAATTAAGGAGAAAAGAACTAGACCTGAAGTCAAGAAATCTAGATCAGAATTCTGGCTCTGACACTAATTACCCTAACTTGTACAAATCAACCTCTTTGACCTTCAATTTATTCACCAGTAAAGCAGAGTTGATAATATTTGCTATAATAACTATCTCCCAAAGTTCATAAGACATAGCTCTAGGCCTAGAATGAACCTCAAAGATCATTAGTCCAATCCTCTCATTTTACAGCTAAGGAAACTGAGGCCCAGAGAAGTTAAGGGCCTGGACCCAGGCCACAAAAATTTTTAAAAAAAGAACAGAGACAGGATTTGAAGCTGTTGGCTCTAGCTACCAAACCTTTGTTTTCCATACCAATAAAGTTCTTTGAAAATGTTAAAGCATTATATAAATGTAAATTGTTATTATGAAATCTGTTTTGATTTCTCTGTTCTATTGAGACAGGTAAATGACACGTAGAGTATTGGATCTAGTCAGGAACATCTGAGTTCAAATCTGACCTCAAACACTACCTGTTACCTTAAGTCATTTAACCTCAGTCATTCTCCATTTTAACCATAAAATGGGATAAAAAGAGCAACTTCTCAAGGTTGTTGGAAGCATCTGAAACAGCATTTGTCAAACGGCAAATAGAAGGCACTTATTAAATTACAGGTTGCTTCCTCTCTTTCCTTTCATTGACCCTTCCCCAACTCTGATAAGGTTCATGTCCTCCTTGTTCATAAGGGAAACTTTTTGATAAGTTTCTTTACTCAGGTATTGAGGACTGAGTATCCCAGCAATATTGTTCTAAAAAGATTCCTCTCTAGATTAGTCAAGGACTTATAATAAAATTTCAGGCATTATAGGGAGAAATCTTTGGACAGGGACCTTCTTAGGAAACCTGAGTTCCTATTATAGAGGACTCTATGCTTCCATTTCCAAATAAGTTGCAGTGTGAATTTATTTGCTGCCCCCATCTACCACTTCATATATCTCCAAATCTAAAAAACTAGCCTCAGATTTTCTGATTTTCCTTATGAGTTAGTTTCACATCAGAATTTCAGTACTATTTAGTTCTTTGAATTTTATTTTGCCTAAAAAGATATTTTTCCCCTTAGAAGGATAGGAACAGCATTGGTCACAAAAGAATTCAGTTCAGGAAAATCCGTTCTCCACCAATATGTAAATCATAGAATAGTAAACAAATGTGAAAAACTCGTGGAAATCAGGATCCTCTAGTTCTACTGGGTTCCATCTATCCCAGATTTTCTTCAAAAGGAAAGAATTCATACTGTTAAAAACACAATTTTATTGCACTTGATAATTTACAAGCTTACAAATATTTCTTTATTAAATCCTATGACAACTACTGAAGTAGGCACTTTAGATATTATTAGCTACCTTTTACAAATAAGGAAAATCAGACTCATGGAGGCTTGATGAGTTGCCTGAATATAGTCAGAGGTTTGAACCTAAGGAGCTCCTGACACCAGATCCAGTTTGGTCCATCATATAACCTATTAGCCTTTAAACTTAAGGCACTGTCTCCAGAAAACCCAGACACTAATAAGAGAAAATATCACTTGGGAACTAATGACATTCATTTATTGGCATAGCCAGATGATACCTGGTTGAAAACAAAACTTATAGAAAATAGGACATAAGGCAAATAAACTGTGGTAGAAGAGTAAAGGTCTAGGAAAAAAACACACATGAATCTGACTAAAAATATCAGAAGGGTAGTTATGGTGGAACTAGGGCAATCAATTCATAATCACTTATTAAAAGCCTATTGGGCATCAGGATCAGGTTTTGTGCTAAGTGATGGGGGTGTAAAGAAATGTAAGAACATATCCTGCTTTCCCTTACCCCTGTTTTAATGGGAAAACATTGTAAATTACTATTCATGTGCTATAAACACATGAAGGCACATATATAGTCTACATGTAACAAACATGTACATGCAACACTACATATGCATGTGTGCATTATGTGACACTGTGCCCATATTTACATGTATGCATGTTAACATGTGTGGAAATATATGCATGTGTGTGGAGAGGAAGAGTCAGAGAGACAGAGACTAGATATAAGATAATCTCAGAGGATAGAAGGCAATTCCAGCTGGAGAAAAAGGGATGATAGGTAGAATTTGAACTGTAACTTGAAGGAAGCCAAGGAAACCAGGAGTTGGCCCATCTCAAATTAACTGAGGGATGTGTATGAAGGAGTGGGAGTGGGAAGGGCAGCAGGAGGCTTTTATTTACTCATAGGACTTTTATGTTTTAAAAACTTCACGTCAAATACAATAAATTTATCTCTTTCTTGGAAGGAAAAAAAAATTCTAGGCTAGCCTGCCCTCTAGTGTAGCTTTCTGTGTCCCAGTCTGAGATGAAGTGAGGATACTGGGTGCTGCACCAGTAAACCGTGAAAGGTTGTAAAGATGACAGGCTGCCACTATCACCATAGCCAACTTATAACAGTCCTTTCAGGTAGAACACTATACTTCCCTATTCATCTGATCATTGTTACTCGTTTGAATCTCAATACCCTTGGCCATCTGCCTCTCTGGTCTAGCCTTAGACTAGCCTGTTCAATACATTTCCATGCTAAGTTAATAGGCAGCAGAAAGGAGAAAGTAAAGATCTTAGAATCTAGAGTTGGCTTTCTATAGTGAGAACCTTCTGGGAGTGATATTTGGACAAGAAAAAACATTGGGACATGATAGTTTGAAGGAATGCTTGTCTTCAAGTCTTGCAGATTTCTTTATAAAATGAAGAATTGTTGCTTGGGCTGTTCGCCACCTCTGTATGCAAAGGGGATGATGCATATCACTACCCAACTCATATGTCCTTTTCCAAGAGAAATAAATGTTTGGAAGAATTGTAGATTAATGATAGATTGATAGATATGTGCATACATACATGCATGCATGCATATATACATATATATATGTATATACATACACATACATACACTAAGATACATACGGATTTCTGGTAGCTTTTTCCATTACAAACTTTTTTCAAAACAACATAACCCTGATTCCAAAACAGGCACACTCTTTTAACTCCTTCTGATCAAGGTTCTTCTTAGATTTATAGCTAACTCCAAACAGTCCCAATGTGGCCCTGCAATTTATGCTGACTTATTGCTCAAATATTTGGCAAAATCATGACAATCCTCTTCTTTCTGTAGGCAGCCAAACATCGTCCTTCATCAAGCTCTCTCTCTCTCTCTCTCTCTCTCTCTCTCTCTCTCTCTCTCTCTCAGTGTGTGTGTGTGTGTGTGTGTGTGTGTGTGTGTGTGTGTGTGTGTGTGTGTGTGTGTGTGTGTTTGTGAGATCAAGTACTGGTGACAAGAGTTAAGGTGAAGAGAGATTTTATTATTTTGCAGTTTCCAATTTTGAGAGATTCAGATTCTCTTCATGGAGAGAGGTACCTAAATGGAGAGAAAGACTGGAAAGTAGCTAACATTTAGAAGAGCCAACTGCTCAATCATGTCTCTATGCTCAGCTCACTACCCTAGAGATTTAAAGGAATTTTACCTCAGTTGAAATCTGGGACTCTCTCACTCTCTTAGTTGACCTGAGTTATTTCACTCTAAGTGGGAGCATCTGTTAATTGGGTATTCCAGAAAACTAATTTTTATCTATTAACTTCTTTGATTTCTTTCTGCTTTTGGTTTGGTTAAATGAGTTTACTTGCTATTGCCTACATGTGCTCTTTGTGTAACTGATATAAGCAAGAAGAAAATCAAGCCTTGGGGGTATGTCTTGGAGCACTCCTTTCCTATTATTTAAGGGATAGTAATGAGGAGTACAACTTTAACCTAATAAAATTATCTCCCTAACATTAACAATATTTAAAGAATAACTAGGTGATGCAATGGATAGGGGGCTGAATCTGGAGTCAGAAAGACTTGTGTTCCTAAGTTCAAATCTGGTTCCAGCTATGTGACTCTGGGTAAATCATTTAACCCTGCTTCCCCCAGTTTCCTCATCTGTAAAATAAATTGAAGAAAGAAATTGGAAATGATTCCAATATCTGCCAAGAAACTACAAAATTGAAACAACTAAACAGCAAGCAACATTTAAGGGGGTGAAGACTGATATAATTCTTGTCTAGTTTCTTTGTCTATCTGTGCATCTCTCTCTCTCTCTCTCTCTCTCTCTCTCTCTCTCTCTCTCTCTCTCTCTCTCTCTCTCTCTCTCTCTCTCTCTCTCTCTCCCCCTAACCTCCCACCCCCAGATCAGAGTGACCAACCTCATGGTCCCAATCTCCTGTTTCCTTTCCGGCTTGAAAAAATTTCCCTTGGAGAAGACTTGGATGATGAAGTCTCTAGAGATTCATGACATTTTGTGATACACATCTCAT
Source organism: Macrotis lagotis (assembly GCF_037893015.1). Lineage (NCBI taxonomy): Eukaryota > Metazoa > Chordata > Mammalia > Peramelemorphia > Peramelidae > Macrotis > Macrotis lagotis. The sequence continues at coordinate 236,908,256 of NC_133666.1, forward strand.
ATTCATTTTGATACATGTAACCTATATAAGTAGCATACACATCCTACATATGCATATATACAGATATCTATGTATCTTATTATATATATAGTTTTATTTGTGTGTATATATGTATGCATATATGCACATATCTATCAACCTATCATTAATGTACAATTCTTCCAAAAAAATTATTACATTTATCTCCCCATTGTATGTATCTCTCACACTGTACATACATGTGTATTTGCATACAGGCATATATTTATTTAGCTATCAATTCTATGTGTGTACACTTCCCTTGAAATGCATTTTTGACCAGATTTTGACAGATTTCATCGATGTATATTATATATATATATATATATATATATATATATATAGTGCTTACTCAGACAATCCCTCTGTACTGTTCTATAGCCTTAGATATTTTCTTGAGGATGCTGATAGGTAAATTGATTTACTCATGGTTATATAATAAGTATGTATGGGAAATAGGTTGAGAACCCAGGTCTTCTAGATACTGAAGGAAGTTATCTATCCACTATACCAATAGCTCTCATAAAATGGTAAACAAAATATAATCATCTATTTTTTATCACAAGGTAAGCAGAGATATAATTAAGAGCTTCTTTAACAAAATCAAGCACAACAAAACCCACTCAGGCAAACTTCACAAAAAGCTCTGTTTAATTGGGGCCAGGATAAGAGATGTGGGGCAGAGATAAAAAAAAATTTACCCAGTAGTTGGTAAGTTTATAAGATTTCAGTGACTGGAAGTCACTGCTGGAGAGGCCACCACAATAGGGAGCAGGACATGTCAGGATAAGAGCTCAGACTAGTGCACCATCTGTTAGTTTGCTCCTTTATTTTTGTTAAGTCCTAAAACTTTTTCCATGCTGATGAAGGATGGCAAGAGTTATCAGTTCATCCTGAGTTCAGTACCTTAGGGCAAAACCCCAGTTGCCTCATCCTAGTTCTGGTTCTAATGATGTAGTATATATTTTTTAAAAAACAGAGTTAATAATGTCCTCACTAAACTTCTTTTCCTCACTCCACACCCTGCCCCCCCAGTGATTTTTCTCCCAACTTAAATCTTCTATATAATTCCATTTGAGCCTCTACTCTGCACTTAAAGGATAAATTGCATTACATTTTTTTTTGTATAACATATGTTAGTCTTACCTTTCTACTAAATTTGAAGTTTCTTGTGAAAAAGATTTTTTAATATTAGTTGTTCTAGTGTTGAGTAAAGAATATTGTATATAAACTTAGTGATATTTCTTAGGAATATGTAAGAAATCCATAAATTAGAATCTTCTTTTCCTTTGTGTTGTCAAAGCAGTATGATTCTTTGAAATTGTCATAGATAAATGAAGAGGGGTTTAAATTTAAACTCTTGGGGACAGATAGGTGGCATAGTGAATAGAGTACTGGCCCTGGATTCAGGACTTGAATTCAAATTCAACCTCAGACACTTAATAATTACCTAGCTGTGTGACCTTGGGCAAGTCACTTAACCCTATTGCCTTACCAAAAAAAACAAAAAAAAATTAAACTTTTTTATGTGATTTTGGTATCTGGGCTCAAAAATGTTTTAATATATTACCAACATGTTAAAAAACAAAAGGTTTGACTTAAATTTTAATGTCTATCAATGCATTAATAAATATTTATTAGACATCTATTATGTGCCAGGCACTATACTAAGCAATGAAAATATGAAAAGTGTCAAAAGAGAGCCCCTAACCTTAAGGAACTTACAATCTAATGACAGAGACCACAGGCAAACTGTAATTATATATACATATAATTCTAATTATAGCATAAATATATTTTCATAAAGTATATACAATGCATATGCAATATATATTGTAGAAATCTATAAAACAAACTATATATGCAATAAATATGAAATAAGAGAGAAAGCATAAGAAGTAAATGGGTTTGGGAAAAGTTTCTTGTAAAAGATTAAATTTTAGCTGAAATGGAAAGGAAGTCAGTGATGTCACTTAGCAGAGTTGAGGAGGCAGAACATTAAAAGGCATGGGGGACTATTAGAAAAAAAATGCCCAGAAGTTAGAGATGGAGCATCTTGCTTGTGGGACAAAGAGCTCAGTATCTTTGGATTGAAGTGAATATGCTGGTAAGGTATAAGAAGAATGACAAATTGCAAAGGGATCTGAATGTCAAACATTGATCCTAGAAACAATATGAAACCACTTAAGTTTATTGAATAAGGGAGTGAAATGATTGGACTTACATGTTAGGAAAATCACTTTAGGGCTGAATGGAGGATAAATTGGATCAGGGAAGAGACTTGAGAAAGGCAGACTGACCAGAGAGCTATTGCAACAGTATAGGTGTAAGGTGATGAGGTCTGTACTAGAAAGGTAGCATTGTAGGATGAGAGTAGGGATGTATGCAAATGTTATTGCAGGAGTGAAATCTTGGCAATAGACCAGAAATAGGAGAGGGAAGGAAAGGAAGATAATAAAGAATCAACGATAACTCTAGATTGGGAACCAGAGGATAGCATTGCCTCTTATGGTATTATGGAAGGTAGGAAGGGGAAAGCTTGTAGAGAGAAAGATAAGTTCTGTTTTAAACTTATTTAAGTTATCTACTGGAAATCATTTTGAGATATCTGAAAGGCAGTTGGAGGTGTAAGATTAGAGGATAACAGAAAACTTGAAAGAGGATAGATAGATTTGAGAATTGTCCACAGGAACTGAAGAGATCACCAAGCAAAGTAGCATGGAAGAAGAGAAAAGGGCTCAGGATAGAGCCCTAAGGGACACCTGTGTTTAAAGGGCATGATCTAGGTGGGAATTCAGCAGAGACCAAGAAGGAATGGTACAGTGCATAGGCAGAAGAATCAGGAGAGAGTAGTTTCCTTAAACCTAGAGAGAAGAGAGTATCAAGGAGGAGAGACTGATCACCAGTGTCAAAGGCTGTGGAGAGATCAGGGAGAATAAGAATTGAGAAAAGGTCTTTGAATCTGACAACTAAGATCATTGGTTACTTTGGAGAGAGAAATTTCACTAGAATAATAAGGTTGGAAATAGGATTGTAAGTGGTTAAGAAGAGATTAAGAAGAGAGAAAGAAGAGGCACAGATTGTAGATAGCCTTTTTGAAGAGTTTAACTACAAAGAGCAGGAGAAATAGGATGACAGTTGGTGGGACAGAAAGATTAAGTGAGGGTTTTTTTTTTACAGAATAGGGATGACATGCACATGTTTGTAGGCTGTAGGGAATGAGCCAGGATTCAGGGTTTTTCATTTCAATGACTATGTTTCAGAATAAAAGTATTAAAAAAAAATTCATTAGCGAACTTTGCTTCCCTGGTAGAGATATGGTCAAAAAAGGTAAACACATAGTTGAGGCTTAAATTGGAATAAGTGAAACCTCCTAATATAGGGGAAGGAACACAGAATCAACAACTCAGGTAAATTCTACTCCACTCTATTATCAATATAACCTTCTGACCTTGAATAATTCATCTGCTCACAATGAATCTTTATTATTTCAGCTACACTATAAGAATATTAAACTATTAAATTAAATATTAAATATTAATATATATAAATAAAATTTGTTGAAATATAGTAATTTAAATAAAATTAAATATTAAACCTCCTTTTCATAACTTTTTATATTTCTTTATAACATTTTTTATAACATTTTTTTTCTTCCAGGCAACTGGATTTAAGTGACATGTCCAGGGTCACACAGCTAATAAATATCTGAAGTCATATTTGAACTCAGGTCTTCCTGACCCTAGGATGGGTGCTCTATCCACTGTGCCACTTAGCTACCTCCTTTTATTAAATTTTTTGATTGCATATGATTTAGTGAAAATACCCTGAAGTCTTGAATGCTGGAGAAACCAGTACTCAAATCCTGCATTTACACACCCTGAGCATGTATATCAAGAAGATAAATTTTAGTCCAAATAAATGACACAAAGTCAGTCATAAGCTCTGATCACATACGTGATACAATGGTAAAGGCATAATTTTGCCTAAAGGTCCACTCAAGGAAAGACAAAAATATTTATACATTATGGAAACCAGGTAGCACAGTGGATAGAGTGTTAGGCCTGGACTCAATCCAGCCTCAGACACTTACTGACTCTGTGACCCTGGGCAAGTCACTTAACCCTGTTGGCCTCAGTTTTCTCATCGCAAAATGAGATAGAGGAATATCTTTGCCACAAAACTTCAAATACAGTTACAAAGAGTCAACACAACTGAAACAACTAAACAACAGCAAATAAAACAGATTGTGCTGTTTTTACTTCCTTGGATTTCTGGAATTTATCAAAGTCCAAAGGCTCCTTTCCTTTAGGCCTGGATATGGGCAACTAGGTGGCGCAGTGAATAGAACACCAGCCCTGGAGTCAGGAGGACCTGAGTTCAAATCAGCTCTCAGACACTTAATAATTACCTAGCTGTGTGACCTTGGGCAAGTCACTTAACCCCACTGTCTTGCAAAAACAAACAAAAAAAGGCCTGGATGTAACAACATTAAGAACCTATCAATAAGGGGTGGCTAGGTGGTGTAGTGGATAGAGCACTGGCCCTGGAATCAGAAGTACCTGAGTTCAAATCCGGCCTCAGACACCTAATAATTACCTAGTGGTGTGTCCTTGGGCAAGCCACTTAACCCTGTTGTCTTGCAAAAAAACAAAACTAAACTAAAAAAATAAAGAGCCTACCAATAACTGAGATGCCTGCATCTTGTCTCTTCAAAGCAATTTCAATGCCCAAAGTCCTGAATTATAAATCAGAAACTGAGAAATAGAGATACAAGTCCATACCCTAGAAGAAGAAAAGAGGACCAGAGATTGATCCAGTTTCCAAATTGCACTTTCCAAGTAAGGCTTTTATTTTTCCTAACCTGTGGGACTGCACAGACACACCTAGAAGCTATACCTTTCATGGAATTCAGATAAATATTTATAAGGGGAGGTTCTTTAGATTTTGAGTTCTTTGGGGGCAGGGACTGCCTTTCCCTGCCTCTTTTTGTAGTCCCAATACTTAGTAAAGAATCTGGTACATAGCAGGTGCTTAATAAAGGTTTATCAAGTGAATGGAAAGTCAAAAGTTCTTACCAGGAACAAAGGTTGTAGGATTTATTTATCTTCTGATAGGCAGTGGAGCAGAAAAGGGAGCTGTCATGGGAATCAGGAAGATTCAAGATTCAAGTCTCACTTCTGACACATATTTTTAGTGTGATTCCAGGCTAGGACTTTAATGACTATCTGCCTCAGTTTCCCCAACTGTAAAATGGAATAATAATGTAATCTACCTCCCAGTAATGCTGAGAGAATCAAAAGAACTATTTGTAAAGTGTGTGGCATTTAACAGGCCCTTAGTAAATATTTTTTCCCATCCCTTTCCCATATAACCTATCAGTGCTCCCAGGAAACCCTTTAACATTATAAGGTATTTCAAGTTGCTCATTTGCTCTGGTAGTTGAAGTTTCTGAAACCACAGGTCTGGGATTATGGCTATTGTTGAATAGGAAAGAATTCAATGCTATGATCAAAGTCTGTGCTGCATTATTTCTATGGTGAATGAAAAACAGTATTTCACTAAAGTGAAGAGTTTGAAAGAAGAAGGAAATGACCAATCTTTTCACATTAGCAGAGCTGGCCATGGGGCCTCCTTTTCACAAAGGAACTGGGCTGTACTCTCACCACTTTAGAGCAGTAAATTCTGTCCTCTCTCTGTATTTAAAATTTCCTTATCTATAAAATGGGGACTATGATACTTTATATAATTTTATCTATTTTAACTGAAAGGCAGTGTAGTTTGTTGATCCTGACCCTAAAATCAGCAAAACCTGAGTTCAGATTCCACTTCTTGACACATACTAACTGTCGCTCAAACTCAAGTGTTATCTCTAGGACTAAGTAACTCTATAAGACTAGAAGTCACAGAAAAGGTGCTGACCTTATGAAGGAGTTACCTAGTTAAGACTCAGGTTTGATGCCTTTCCCTTATTATAATCTCATCTGAAGTTCACTTGAAAACATGGGTTAAATAAGCCATAGTACTAGATATGTCAATCCAATGAATACCACTTGAATAGTTTGTTTACTGGGTTGTTTGTTTTTAATTTTTTTAGGCTCATCTACATTTGTTATTCTTATAATTACAGGTTTTCTTTACTCAACCCTTGATTAGAGGAGGGGAAGGAAAGGAGTAAAATTGAAAATGAAGCACTGTCAAAATGAAGGTTTGATTGATGTTCTGAATTTTTTTCCATAAGAATATGACAAGCCTAAAAAGATCATTTTCTTGCTTTCAGGATCTGTATTTATTCCTTGTGTATACTGACAAATGATTTCTACGTAATTTTTAAAACCTAAAACCTGTTAGAGATTTAAGATGCCAAGACCTGCACTTCTCTAGATTTGGTGAAATGTCTTTTTTAAAACAACAAAGGCTGTAAATGGAAATCTGCTTTCTACTATATAGTTCTACTCTATTCCAACAGAAAAATGCAAGACTTCATGACACCTTTGAAGAGTTCTCATCTTTTAGAGTTTTTTCTGAGTACTTGTTCCAACCTTTGTTCTGAGTGCTTGTTCCAAACAGCAGATGGTCTCTACATACTGAGAATGAAATTGTATCTACTATAAATGTCTTTGAACTTTGTGGCTTCACATACCCTCTCCATTCCTGCCATTTTGTGCAAACAAATGAGTAATCAAAACTCAAGCATTGGCATCCATGCAAAATTGAACCCACCAACAGAACTAGTCATTCAATTTATGTACTTTCTAATGTAGGTGAAGTCTTTGGATAGGGTTATTATTTAAGATAGCTTCTGGGAGTGGCTAGGTGGCACAGTGGATAGAGCACCAGCCCTGGAGTCAGGAGTACCTGAGTTCAAATCCAACCTCAGACACTTAATTACCTAGCTGTGTGGCTTTGGGCAAGCCACTTAACCCCATTTGCCTTGCAAAAAAAAAAGCTTAAAAAATAAGATAGCTTCTGAACAAGACTATTTCCAAAGGATTTATGCTTGAGTTTCTCAGTAAGCATATAGACAAAGATAAAACCGGGGGGCAGGGGGAGCAATGGAGGGAAGGGACAGGAGGAGTGGAAGACAAGGTCTTGCCCATGAAGGAAACAGAAAGAGTGCCACAATAGAACACTGTCTCTCTGTGTGTGTGTGTGTGTGTGTGTGTGTGTGTGTGTGTGTGTGTGTGTGTGTGTGTCTATGTGTCTCAGGCAGAAAGTACTTAAGATCTGAGACTTCCAGAAAACCTATCCTTGGTCAAACTTTCCAATACTGGTTTCATCTTCTCTCATATACCTAACATACTGGTCTCACAAAGAAAGTCTGGATAATACTGCTTCCTAGTGCCACTTCAAAACTATCCCTTTGCCATTATCACTTAGATTCACTGTATAGAAATTCATCCTTCAATCCAGATCCTGGTGGTGATTATCTTTTTGGCTCTCAGTTCATTTTCTCTCCTTTCACAAGCAGTCCGGAGCTGACACAAAATATACCTTTCCATTTCAACTCCTACCTTTGTAAAAGTGTTCTTCAACAAACATATTGATGTTCCCTCAAATATCCTAACTTTCCAGTTTTCTCAATTTACTCAAGTTCCATGACTTACTCCTCCATTCCTTCTCAGCACAAAGATGGTCATTCTCTTGAGATTGCCATTATTCATGGCATGATCAAGTAAACTATAATTGCTTTACCTGATCATAACCACTTATTCTATTTCTCCATTTAGCTTACTTCACTCAAATATGTTCATCATCACCATATCTTCCAGTTCTTCTACCCCATAAGTAGAGATCTACTTTCCAAAACTATTAAGTGTATTCTGGTTTCATTTGCCTTCCACAATTTTGACCCTTTGATTAATCAGTCATCCTCACAAATTATAGACATCATTCACTCTTCTCTCCTCCTTAACTCCTGTCTTTGATAATGAAATGACCCTTCTAATCTACTGTAAGTGCTCTGGATCTCATTTTCTTCTTTTCTCTCCAGCAGATTGATATCCAATCATTCCTTGTCTTTTTAAACCTCAATCTCTATACTGACTGTCATCTACAAATGTTTCAAGTCTCCTTTATCCTTAATAAATATTTCATTAGATTTTTCTTGGCCAAGATCCAAGAAAAAGCAGTCTACTTTATTACTAATATATTTCTGGAAATATTAATTATGGAAATAAGATATTGAGGCAAATATAGGCAAAGAGAAAATTCCATTTAAAACAATTACAGAATGTATAAAATATTTGGGAAAGAAGTTTGACAAAACATTAATCTAGACTAGTATATTGTATCTTATGGTGGAATAAGTTCCCAGAAAATGATTGATATACCTATGATAGGCCCCATCAAAAAAGATTCATGTGTGTAAAAAAATTTATATCAATAATTTTTTGTACTAGTAAAGAACTAGGAACAAACAGATGTCCATTGATTGGGAAATCAATCAATAAATTATGGCTTATGAATGTAAAGGCTATTAAAAAACAACAAATGTGATGAATTCAGAGAATTTTGGAATCTCTTGTATGAAGTGATACAAAGTGAAATAAACACAACCATGTGAATAACATATATAACTACAATAATATAAATAGGAGGAATAATAGCCACATAATCGAAGTTGAATTAATTATAAAATTATATCAGTATTAAATGCAGAGAAAAGAGATACAATATGAGAAGGCACAGGAATTAAATATTAAATATCATATGTTAATGTTAGACATTTTTATTAAAATCTCCCCCTTTTTTCTTCTTCAATATAAGGTCTGGCTCCTTAGGATAGGATGGGAAAGGAATACAAGTAATGTATAGCAAGAAGCATATGTAATTTAAAAGTAAAAGACACAAATAAGCATTTAAGACTAATAAAGGATAATTTCATTGAACTTTTCCAAGCTCTTTTTTTTATGTGAATAAAAGATTCATGATCACTTCAAGAGGTTCCCGATAACTAAAATCCCTCTTTGAAAGTATTATCAGCAATAACTTTTTTATTTAAGAAATGAGAATGTAATGTAGTTCTTCTCAAAGCAATATTAGTGAATCAGTCAATAAATATTTGATAAGTGCTTAATATATGCCAGGTACTGTGTTTGGGATACAATAAGAGGCAAAAAAATCAGCCACTGCTCTCAAGGATTAACAATCTAGTAATTAGTCCACAAATAGGTATCATTTATATTCAAATCCAAGCAAAAAGTTGGTGTCCAACAACTATGTGATATCCAGCCCTTGTTCCTACTATCATAGCCTATGTCCTGGCATTCTTCAATCTCTCAGGTAGCATTGGAAACTGGAATGACTCATCACACTCCCATATAATTCTCTGCTGTGGAGGGAGGAAGGGGAAAGGAATTCTTCAAACTAAATCATCAGTATTTGAAGCACTGGTTTCCTCAGGAGATTAAATTTTTGAGGATTGTAGATTAGACTTGGAACAGATTTAATATACTATAGAGTCTAACTATTTTACAAATGAACCAAGTTTTAAGAGATATCCTCAAGGTCACATTGGTAATATGCCCAAGGTAAGATTTGAATTTAAGTCTTCCAATTTAAAAGTCATTGTTCATTCCAATACATCTTGCTGCCTTTCGGAACCAAACTACTCTCCAGTGTAGCATTATTCTTCATTATGGAACATACCTTTAGCATTTTTAGGCCATTGACTTCTCTACCTCAAAACCATGACAACTTGGGCATGACTTCATGTACTTAAAATGATTAGAAATGTCAAATGCAGTACTTGTTCTATTTGTTTTAGCTTCTATATTACCAAAGAATAATACAAAATAAAAAATGAGTCTTATATGGTAAGCAAATATTGAAGGGACAAAGCTTTCACATTACAGAGATCACAGATGGCAGGGTATACAAATTATTTAAAGATAGAAATGGAAGTCACATAAACTAGTCAAGTGCTCTGTCCTACCCTTAACACAATGCATGTAATAAAGTTTTTATATTCATCTCTTGTCTTGAGCTTTAGCTTCCTCTTAACTGAATTGTTTTAGTTTTAAGAACCTTTTGGGATAAGGTAGATTAGAGATAAAGGTGAATTGTTGTTATTTTTCTTGTCTGGCTGTGGGAATTTTAAAGAGTGGAGTCCCTGCATGAACTGATGCTGAGTGAAGTGAGCAGAACCAGGAGAACATTAACAGCAACACTGTGAGATGATCAACAATAATGGACACAACTCTTAGTAGTTCAGTAATCAAGGATAATCCTGATGGACCTGTTTAGGAAAATGCCATCAAGATCCAGAGGAAACCTATGGTTTCTGAATGCAGTGCAAAGCATGCTATATTCACTTTTTGAAACTTGCATTGTTTTTCTCCTTTCTTTTTCATAGTTTTCCCCTCTTAGTCATAATTTTTATTTTACAACATGACTAATAGGGAAATATGTTAAATGCAATTATAAATGTATAACTATATCAGATTGCTGCCATGGAAAGGGGGAAGGAAGGGAAGATGGTAGAAAAAATGTTTACAGTTTTCCAGAGAGGCTGTAGAGAATAAAATCATTTGTGGTGACAGTGTGACTGGGGACCCTAACGGTGACTCAGGGGTGAAAAGGGGGTGCTCATAGTTGGGCCCTGTAGACAGAACTCAGAAATAACAATAAACAGGACCTGAGGCCTAAGATATCATTCCACATAACTCAGGGTTAAAACCTGATTAAAATAACCAACTGCTGAAAATAAAATAAAACAAAACCAAGCAAGTATAGAAGAATTGAATAACAGACAACTTCTATGATGATAAAAAAAAAGATCTGGGCACCTGGGTTGGTGGAAGAGGGGGTGGTTTCTAGACCTCCTGGTCCATGTATCACCTGGAACAGCTTGAAGGTGTGGTGAGAGAATTCTGCTGCACCAGAGTGAGTGTGGAGCAAGCACCAGCCTCAGAGCAACCCTGTGGTAAGAACCTGCAGCGGGAATCAGGGAAGCTAGCCTGCACCTCCAAAGTGCAGTCTGATGATGGTAAGGGGGTCAGGGGAGATTGCAGAGGTCTCTGTGCTCTCCTGGGGGCAGGACTCAACTGTTTGCCCACACTCAAATCCAGGTTCCAGTTTGGGCTCAGAGTCTCTCATAAGACTTTGTAATATTTAAGGTCCCTCTAGGTTGTCCCCAAAACTCCCCAAAGCCTTGGAAGTGTGGCAAATCAGTCATAGGCAGAAGAAATGAGCAAACAAAAGAAAAAGGAGAATCTGAGCATAGAAAATTACTTTGGTCCCATGGAATATTCAGAACATGATAAAATTGAAGCTTCTATACTGAAAACTTCCAAGAGAAATAGAAAATGGGCTCAGGCTATGGATGAGCTCAAAAAAAGACACTGAAAAGCAATTAAGGGAGGTAGAGGAAAAATTGAGAAGGGAAATGACAGCAATGCAGATAAATCATGAAAACCAAATCAACAGCTCAGTGAAAAACCAGTTTAGGCCAAATATAAAAGGCAACCCAAAAGGCAAATGAGGAAAAGAATGCCTTAAAAAAGCAGAATTGGCCAGCTGGAAAAGAAGATCAAAAAGATCTCTAAAGAAAATAATTTCTTCAAATGCAGAATGGAGCTAAAGGAAGCCAATGACTTTGTGAGAAATCAGGATGACATAAGACTATTGCAAAAAAGTACCCTAAATTAGAAGAATATGTGAAATATCTCACTGGAAAAACAACTGACCTCAAAAACAGATCTAGAAGAGATAATTTAAAAAATTTTGAGCTACCTGAAAGTCACAACCAGGAAAAGAGCCTAGACTTCATTTTTCAAGGAAATAATACAGCAAAATTACCCTGAGATCCTTGAAGCAGAGGGTAAAATAGAAATTGAGGGAATTCACCAATCACCTCCTGAAAGAGATCCCAAAAGAAAAACTTTCAAGAATATTATAGCCAAATTCCAAAACTCTCAAGTCAAAGAGAAAATACTAAAAGCAACTAGAAACAAACAGTTCAACTATTGTGTCTCTATAGTCAGGATTACACAGGATGTGGCAGCATCTACATTAAGGGCACATAGGGCTTGGAATATGATACTCCAGAAGGCAAAAGATCTTGGTTTACAACTGAGAATCAACTTCCCAGAAAAACTGAGCATCCCCTTTCAGGAAAAAGATAGACTTTCAATGAAACGGGACTTTCAAACTTTCCTATTGAAACAACCAGAGACAAATAGAAAGTTTGATCTCCAAGTACTTGATCTCCAAGTACAGGACTTGGGTGAACAATAGAGAGGGTGGATAAGAAGGACTAATTATGAGGAACTTAATGATATTGAACTGCTTGTATTCCTGCATGGGAAGAAGATACTGATAGCACTTATGAACTTTCTCATTTATAAGAGCAGTGAGAAAGAGCACATATAGACAAGGCACAGGAAAGAACTGAATATAAAGGTATAATATAGTAATATAATAATAATATAGTAATAATGGGTGATAAAGGAAAGTAGTGGGAGGAAGAGAAAAGAGAGGAAGAAGGGGTTAAGATATTTCACATAGGAGTCAAAAAAAAGCTTTTTACAATGGAGTGGAATGGGGGGAGGTAAGGGGGAATGAGTGAGCTTTTCATTTTCATCAGAAATGGCTTAGAAAGGAAATAACATACACACTTAATAGGGTATGGAAATCTATCTTACCCTAGAGAAAAATGAGAGGAAAATTGTGGGATAAGGGGCAATGAGGTGGGAGGGAAGGGGGAATAGGTGATAAAAGAGAGGGAAGATTGAGGGAGAGGGTACTCAGATACAACACACTTTTGAACAGGGACAGGGTGAAAGGAGAGAGAGAGAATAGAATAAATAAGAGTGGGAAGGAATAGAGTGGAGGGAAATACAGCTAGTAATAGCAACTGTGGGAAAAATATTGAAGCAACTTCTTTGGTGGACTTATGATAAAGAAGGTAACTCATCCAAGAGACAGAGCCATTGGAATTTGAACATAAACTGAAGTATTTTTTCTCTCTCTCTCACACTATTCTTGAGGTTTCTCACCTTTTTGGGGGGAAGGGGAGTTTATATTATTGTAATAATATAAAATAAAAAATATACAAAGAAGAACTAAGAGGATGAGGTAGAGGATAAGTGAGGAACTTTTAGAGGGGAAAGTAAATTAAGGAACAGGAAGGCAAAGTAATGGTTAGAAGAAAATAAGATACTTTTGAAGGGTTGGCATAAAGAGAGTGAGAAGAAAAGTGAGGAAGAATAAAATGGAAAAGAATGTACAACTAGTATTTATAACTTTGAATGTTTGTGGAATAAATTTACCCATAAATCAGAAATGGATATCAAAATGAATTAAAAATCTGAAGTCAACAATATATTGATTACCAGAAATACAATTAAAATGAGAACTACAACCAGAGTTGAAATAAAGGGCTAGAGTAGAATTTCTTATGCTTCAGCTGATGTAAAGAAAAAAGAGTAGTAATCACAAACTCTGACAAAATTAAAGATAAACTGATTTTATTTAAAAGTGTCACCAATATTATTTTAAACATTTAAAATAACTGCAGACAAGATAAAACATCTAAGGTATATCTGACAAAAAATAAACAGAAACTGCATGAGCATAATTATAAAACTCTATACAACAAAAAAGTCAGGTTTAAATAATTAGAGAAATATTTGTTGTTCATGGGTAGGCAAAGTCAATATTAATTTTTTCCCCCAGCTACATGCAAAAACAAGTTCACCACTTACTTCCAAAACCTTGAGTTGCAAATTCTCTCCCTTCCTCCCACCCCACTCTACTTCATTGAGAAATCAAGTTACTTGGTGTAAGCTAGAAATATGTAGTCATGAAAAACATTACTACAATAAAAGTAAACATAATCCCATCCCCCCCCACAAAAAAGATAAACTTCAAGAGGAATAAAGTGGAGAAAAGGATGCTTCAGTTATGTCTTTGGGATTCATAGCATTTTTTATCATATGTCCTTCAGAGTTCTCCTGGGGTCACAGCATTTCTGAGAAAAGATAAGTCATTCACAGCTGATCATACTGCAATATTGCTATTATTTTCATCAGTTATAGTTCCCATTGCATCTGCTTATTTGTGTGTTTTTTATTGGAGAGAATAATGTCCATCATTTCCCAAATCAGAACAGTGTTTCATCTCAATCACATACCAAAATTTGTTCAGCCATCCCTTCAATCTCCAGCTCCCTGCCACCAGAAGAGAGATTCTATAAATATCCCTACACATATTGATTCTTATTTTCCCATAGCATATCTCTTCTGGAACATAGAACTAACAGTGGCACTGCTAGACCAAGGGTAGGCATGGTATTATGGCCCTTTGGGCATAATTCCAAATTGCTCTATTGAATGATTTCACAACTCCTCCAATGTCTCAATTTCCCTATATCCCTTCTAACATTTGTCATTTTCTCCTTCTTTCCTATTAATCAATCCAATAAGTATAAGGTAGTACCTCAGAATTGTTCTAACCTATATTTTTCCTATCAATAGTGAGGTAGGTTATTTTAAAATTTTAAATAGATTGCCCAAAATAATTTTTAAAATGACAACTTTACATAATTTATTATTCAATGCCATCTCAATTAAATTACTAAAAAAAATTTGCAAGCTTAGAAAAAATACTGATACAATTCATTTGAAAGAACACAAAGTCAAAAATTTCAAAGAAACTAATGAAAAAATTATAAAGGAAGGAGGCACTTCAGCAAGAAATATAAGATCTCTGTGGTATTGCCTAAGAAGTAGAAAGGTAGATCAGTGAAACAAAGTAGACATATAATACATAGCAGTAGATAATTATAATAATCTTGTATTTGAAAATATAAAAATTAATTTTGGGGTATAAAAAAAACTGATCATTTCATTAAGAAATATTTCTGGAAATGTTGGAAATCAGTTTGGCAAAATTAGGTATAGACTAATATCTTAAACCATGTACCAAGGTAATGTCAAAATGACCTAAATATAAAGGGAGATTATCATAAGAAAATCAGAAGAATATGGAGCATGTTACCTATCAGACTCAAGGATAAAGGAACCATTTATGAATAAAGAAATTGCATTGTGAGGTATAAAATATATAATTTCAATTATATTAAATTTAAAAGTTCTTGTACAGATGAGACCAATGTAACCAAGATTAGAAGGAAAGCACTATTTTTCTATTAGAAACCAGGAGGGATGGGAATTCAGGGAAGCCTGGAAAATTTGCATGAACTGATGCTGAGCGAGATAGAAGAACCAGAAGAACATTGTACACCCTAACAGCAACATGGGGGTGATGGTCAATCTTAATGGACTTGTGCATTCCATCAATGCAACAATCAGGCACAATTCTGGGGTATCTGTGATGGAGAATACCATCTGTATCCAGAGAAAGAATTGTGGAGTTTGAACAAAGACCAATACTATTTCCTTTAATTAAAAAAAAACATTATTTTATTGTGTAATTTTGCTATCTCTTATACTTTATTTTTTTTTCATTAAGGATATGATTTCTCTCTCATCACATTCAACTTAGATCAATGTATACCATGGAAACAATGTAAAGACTAACAGCCTGCCTTCTGTGGGGGGTGAGGGGAGGGAAGTAAGATTGGGAGAAAATTGTAAAATTCAAAATAAACAAATAAATAAATAAATTTTAAAATGAAAGAAAGAAAATTGGGGATAGGGAGAGGGAGATTTCACAGAAAGTCTCTCAGATGAAAATCTCATTTCTCAAATATATAAAGAACTTTGTCAAACTTAAAAAGAATATGAGTCATTCCTCAGTTGATGAATGGTTAAACAAGATTAACAGGTAGCTTTTTGATGAAAAAATAAAAATTATATAATCATTATAAATACTCTAAATCATTATTGATCAGAGAAAAATAAATTAAAACTACTTTGAGATAATTTTATCCCTATTAGATTGATTAAAATAAAGACATCCTTCAATTAGGGAATGACTGAACAAGTTTTGGTATATAATTATGATGAAATACTATTGTGCTATTAGAAATGATGGATTGTTTGGCATTAGGAAAATTTGGAAAGACTTAGACCTACTGGTCTAAGTCTTTCCAAATTTTCCTAATGCCAAACAATCCATGGAATCAATGTAAAGAATAATATCCATTTCTAGACATCAACTGACAAATAGAAATATGTATAATATTGTCTTATTTGGATATAGGTATGTGTGTATATGTATGTATATAGACATTCACACATATGTGTATTGCATATAAATTTATTTGTGTGTATTTTATATATATATATATATATATGTATATACATATATACTCATATATCTATGTGTATTTTTTAATTGGAGCCTGCTCTAGGGTAAGTTGAAGAGGGAAGGAGAAAAAGAGCACAATAGGAAAAAAAAAGAAAATTTATTAAGGAAGCATAAAAATGCTGGGTAATGTTGAAAACAATGTGTAATATTTATTACACAATTTTTAAGGTACATAGTCTGAAATGGAAATTATGATATTTTTAAATGAATATTTAAATCTTCAATATTTAAATGAATAATTATTTTAAATGTGTTAGTTATATTCTTGATCATTTTTCACCAACCTAAGTTCATTTTGGGGGGTACAAGTTCTTACTGTATTATTTTTTCTAATCAGTTCTTCTTTATTCAGAATTAAATCCAGGGGAGCAGTTTTCTTTGTTCCTCCAGTTTCTAAGCAATGAAATTATCAGAAAATTTTAGTGAAGAGTTTATCAGATCCTCTGTTTTGAGGGAAATGAGACTTTCAGGTAGGTGAATAGCTAAAATTCTACATCCCTAGTATATCTCATTTAACATACTGTCATGATGTAAGAGAGAAACATGACTGAGTATGGGAGATTGATTTGGAGATGTAGGAGAAAAGTGTGTAAGAGAATATAGAGACTGTGTATACTGGAGATAAAGTATCAATCTTACCCCAACCCTCAATTCCAAAGGGGAATGATATGTGCCCTTCTTGTCTCTCTACCTCCCTTTATTTAAGTCAAACTTACAAATCAGTCCCTTTGTGCAGAATGTTTTCTATGTCATGACATAATTACTGCTCAGTATACCGTGAAAGTTTGGAAAATGATATAAATTAATTAATTAAATACAAGGAAGAACGGCTTTGAAATAAGATAAGGGTACCTGGAGGCTGGTAAATCTCCTCAATGATTAAGAGGGATCAGGAGGTATATCATAAAGATTTCTGCTTTAGACAGTGACATTTTTCTATTTTAAGAATATATATTTATTATTATTATTAATAATCCTCCTCTCTTTGAGTATTCCCTGAATATTTTTTCCAGCTTGCTAGTGTCAGCTCTTATACTAATTACAGCCATTTGAGACCTACTTACTATTTATGGTTAATTACCTTAGACACAGTATTGTGCATATCATTAATGTATTAGATTAAATTTTACTTATGAATAGAGATTAGTAGAGTGAAATAACATCATTCATAGTTCTCGTTGCTGTTTGCTCAGAATCTTTAAAAATGAGAGGAAAATGGATCATAGAAAGTTGAAATTAACCATTTAAAGCTATAATTCCCAAACCTGGTTTTATCTTCTTTTGTTTATATAGCCAGGGGTATCTTTTTCATATAATCAAACAATACTTTAGTATTCTCAAATAAATTTTTATACCCTTTCATTTATAGACATAGCACTGAATCTGGGGTTTAGAAAATCTACATTCAAACCTAACCTCTGACACCTGCTGTGTAACCTTGGACAAACCACCTAATCTCTATTTTTTATAAAATTTTATTTATTTAAGGCAATGGGGCTAAGTGACATCCTCAAGGTCACACAGCTAGGTAATTATTAAGTGTCTGAGGTTGGATTTGAACTCAGATCCTCCTGACTTCAGGGTCAGTATTCTATCCACTATACTACCTAGCCACCCCCCCATATCTAATCTTTATTTATCTCTTCTATAAAATAATGATTTATAATAACTTCCCAGCACTTTTATGGCATTGCCAGAAGTGTTCAGAACCTACTACTGTATTCTCCAAAAGTAAGACTGGATCTTATATTAATTTTTTGCTTCAAAAGATACATTAGGGCTTATTTTCAGGAAATTTTTTATGTAAAAAAATCTACACTTTTTCATATACAAAATCTACATTTATTCAAATATAGTCATGTCTTCTTCTTCTGCAACATTGTCAAGACTCTCAAAACTCCTGACCTGAATTTCTTGTGATTTCATTTCCTGCAGAACCATTGACCTGGATCTCTCATGTACAAAAAAAAGAGTTCTCTTTTAATGCACATTTCTTATCCATGTAGCCTGCTCATGGTGCATGAATTCTTCACCTAAGTCACAACTTCTTGTAGGCTTGGCTTCACAAAGTTTCATATTGATTTCTCTATTTTCAGTATATTCATTGATTCCTTTGTACAAGTGGTCCTTGAATGGCTTGTTTATTGTAAAATATCAAGAGTCTGGAGATAGGCAGACATTCCTGCAGGGATCATTACTTGATCTATTCTTCCCTGCAAGGCCATTCTTCATGACTTTATCACAGTGAGTACTGGCTGAATCCCATACTAGGAGACCTCTTTGGTCACCCCACAAAACAAGCAGGAACATTAAGTCAGTCCACTTCCTTATAATTGTTTATGTACACTAAGCTTTTTAGAAATGCCAAAACACATTCAGTCTTAAATTTCTTGCCCTTTATGATGATTTAGAGGCAAGGCTTTCTTTCCATCCAGACATTATCAAGTGCCTACATTATTTGTGCTTTGGGTCTGTACTCCAATTGGGGCAGCTAGATGGTGCAGTAGATAGTGCATTGGCATTGGAGTCAGAGGAAGGGAGTTTGAATTTGGCCTCAGACATTTGACTCAATTGTTGTGTGACCTTGGACAAGTCATTTAACCTTGAATACCTTGCATCCAGAGACATCTCCAGTCATTCTGATTCTTTTCTGGCCACTGGACCCAGATGACTCTGGAAGAGAAAGTGAGCCTGGTGACTTAGCCCAGCACCCCCTCAATCAAATTTGATTCATTTGCTTATCATAGCATTACCTCCTTGATATCATAGTCTTCTTCTAGATTGAAGGACTAACATCATCATCTTCTATATGCTGATTGGTCATTTGGTAATAAGTTTCCAGTTCATCTGTTTACATAGGCATTTACCTCTCATTGCATATTTTCAAATGCTTAAATATAATTTATACTATCATTTATTTTGAGTATTGATGTCAATAATATCATTTATTTATATTTAATTATACATATTAGTTGTATTATTTTATAATAAAATACATCTGTCATATGTTGCAATAGACATATTAAATGCATCTGTCAGACTGACAATGTTAACTGGGGCTTACTTTTGGAGTGGAATTTATATTACAAGCATTCTAAAAAATCATCTTAGGTCTTATTTTCAGGGATCAAGTATTATACTGGTTTACAAATATATTTTTCCCTTTGTATCTTTGTAGGGGCTGACTCCCACAATAAAATCTCTCCTCATTGCCTTCTCTCAGGATCCCAAGTTCCTTTCAGAGTTCATTTCCAGTGCAATCTCCTACATGAGTCCTTTCTTGTCCCAAGGTTCCTTCCAGCTATTAATTCCCCACTTTCAACAAGTTCTTTGGGATTCACTTTGTATCCATTTGTTATCTGAGAAGCAGGGTGACAAAAAGGATTAAGAGATAATCTAGGAGTTTGATAAGACCTGGATTCAAGGGTAGACTCTATCATATGGTGACTTTCTAACAGTAGGTGAGTCTCCAACTCTCTCCTACCTCTAAGTTCCAGAATGGATATCAATCTGACTTAGTAAAGGGAGTGTCACATCTTTATATTGATGGTTTTGAAAATCCAGTTCAAAATATAAAGCAATTCACTTTGCATATAATTGCATGTTTCATTTTTTTCCTAATAGAATGTAAGTCCCTTGGAGGCAAGGAATTGTTTTTTTTTTTCATCTTTGTATCCTCTAAGAAAGTACCCAGGTCAGAGTAAGTGGTTAATTGTCGTTTGTCCTTCATTTCCAAGAAGTGATGCCATGACAAGCAAGTGAACTGGATTTGAGTGAGGGGTGCTGTTCAAAGTCAACAGTCTCACTTTCTCCTCCAGAGTCTTCTGGATCCATTGACCAGATATGAATCAGCATATTTGGAGATGGCCCTGGAGGTGAGGCAATCAAGGTTAAGTGACTTGCCCAAGGTCACATAGCTAGTTTGGAATCAAATGTTCTGAGGCCAGATTTGAACTCAGGAATCAGTCCTGGGGCTGGTGCTCTATCCACTGCACCACCTTCTTGCCCTAAGTGGTTATTAAAGGAAGAAGAATTACATATGATAGCAATATAGAGGACAGGGATGTCAAACTGAATAGCTTTTATTTTCTTAGTAAACTATTCAGCAATATCATCATCTGAGAAAACAAGAATAGGTGATAGTGTGAGGAAAATTTGAGAAGTTTTGGATAAGACTTTATGAGAAAGGCAATTGAGAATAAATTAGGGAGGAGTGAGAGGATCTCCTTGCTGCAGGCAGATATGATATGAATTCAAGAGAACCAAAAAAAATCTCCTAACATACACAGTAGAGTCTCTTTTCCACATTTGAGTATTAAAAATGTATTGAATTCATTAAAGAAGGCCAGGAGTCTAAAATTCCATTTTAAAAATAGCTTTACTTAGGAAATGGTTGTGTTAGCAGTTTTACTGACATAGGCACTATAGCAAATACATAGTCACTCTCATAGCTGCCAGTCTATCTATATTACCACCAATCAGACGACCCCATTATATTCCTTTGGGAAAATAAATGATTCCTAAAAGCTGCTATTTTGTGAATCACAGGACAAAGGAATAGTCTTTGCTAAATTGATGAGATGGAGGTTTTTTTTTTAATAAAACCAAAATCTCCTCTTATTGCAAGATAGTATCCCATAAATTACAGTTTATTAGAGCTCTAAGGAACTCCACAAATCATATGTTCTAATGCCCTTGTTTAAAAAGGGAGAAAATTGAGACCTAGTGAAATGAAAT
The DNA here is from genome assembly GCF_037893015.1 of Macrotis lagotis. Taxonomy (NCBI): domain Eukaryota; kingdom Metazoa; phylum Chordata; class Mammalia; order Peramelemorphia; family Peramelidae; genus Macrotis; species Macrotis lagotis. The sequence goes on from NC_133666.1 coordinate 236,929,289, forward strand.
CCCTTAAGAACCCAAGGTCTCAGACTAAGTCAATCACAAATCCAAACCTAGAACCAGGTCTCTGGGGGTGCTGGATCAACAAGATGGTATGAATATTCAATTGCAAATCTTCCATTTGGAGTGGAAGGCAGTAATAATATATTTTTAATGATTAGATGAAGTTCCTTTCCCCCACTATTCCCAAGCCACTATCCTACAGTATTGAGGTTTTATATATATATATATATATATATATATGACAGTTGTTAATAAACCTCCATTTACTTAAAGGAAAATTGATTCTGAGTGATCAGAACAGATGGTGGAGAGAATGTGAATGCTGTAACACAGATGGAGAGACATTTAGGTATGCAATAGCAAAGGATTAACAAAAGGTATTCTAATATGGTCCAATTCTCATAATCATCAGTTAATTGTAGAAAGTGATGGCCTCATGATCACTTGGAAGGTTAGGTACCAAAATGCTGAGTAATGATGTGAGGACAAATAATCCTTGATCTGTAAAGTAAATTACAGTGATGATTTTAGGTTTCAACAAGACCTTTCCTTATATCTTATACCATAGGCTACAATAAATTCAAACTGGATAAGTGGCCTGAAAGTGTAAAGGTAATGATTTTTAATAGAAGAGAATAAGAACACAGATGCATATTTTTTTAGTAATGGGGTTACGTGGCTTGCCCAAGGCCACACAGCTAGGTAATTATCAAGTGTCTGAGGCCAGATTTGAACTCAGGTACTCCTGACTCCAGGGCTGGTGCTCTATTCACTGCACCACCCATCTGTCCTACAGGTGCATATTTTTTATAATTATAGCTGAAGAGAGTTCTTAACCAAACAGGATAGATTACCAACCATTTTTAAAATAAACAATTCTGAATACACAAAATTTAAAAATCATTATAGTGATAGAAACAATAAATATAGATTCATCAGAGAAATGACAAATTAAGGAAAATATTTGTGTGACACATCAATGAAAAAAATTGGATATCCAAAATATATGGGCAAATGGCATTAAGCCATTCCCAATACATAAGCAATTCTTAATGTGCCACTAAAATTATGAATAATTTTCAAAAGGAGAGATTCAATTTATAAATGATCACATGAAAACATGTTTCAAATAACTAAAAGTAAAAGAAGTTCAAATAAAGCGATTCAGATTTTACCTCTGATCATTTAAACCAGAAAAGATGACAAGAGATAGGAATATTCTATATTGGAAAAGCTGGAGAAAGAAAGTCACATGAATGCATTATTGACTGAGCTGTAAATTGGTTCAATCATATTGGATTTTAATTTGGAGTTATTTTTAAGGGTCTAAACTATGGACACCTTTTGACCTTAAAATTTTAATAGTAGTCTTATATTCCAAGAAAGTGTCAAAAAAGAAACAAAGGTATCAAAATATCCATAGCAGAGCCCTATGCTAGCAAAGAACTATGAACAATGTAATTTTCCATTGATTAGGAAAACTCTAATGAGAATGATATATGAATGTATTTGAATATTATTTTACATTAGGAATTGATGAATATGACAAATATGGGAAAATTTCTATCAACTAATTTATTTTGTTCAGCTAAATAAGTAGAATGATGAGAACAAAATACAGATTAACTTCAAGGTGCAAATAACTGAGTCACTGAAAAAAAACAATTCAAGTCCCTGGGGGACAGATAGTTATAGCAAGCACTTTAGCAGAAAAGAGTAGTACCAGGATAGAAGGTAGTAAACATTCTCAGATGTGGTTATTGTCTCAAAGGTTTTGCTCAATCATTTTCAAGGGAGTATTCAGTCTGAAAGATTATGGCAAATGACTGGTAAAAATAAAAGAAGCATCAATTGAAATGATAGATTGTGAATTTTTTGAAGCAAGTAGTTTTCACTTTTCTTTGTATCTTCAGTGATTAGTAAAGGGCCTGGTATATACTCAGTGTGTGATACATACTTATTAACTTGATTAAATAACAAGAGTCTTTAAAAATTAAGCATCTAAAGTGTCACATTTAAGGTGATTTCCAAAAAAATGCTCATGCATAATGTTTTGTTAATCAAATTGTTGATTAAAATCCCCCCCAAAAAAATGGTCCTGAAAGATTTTACCTAATATAATTTTTCTTCCAGTAGTAACTATTTTGAGGAAAAAGAGGACCATTAAAGGATATGCCCTTCTACCTTTCTACCCTTTTGCAATTATATATCAGAATTTTCTCCCCCGTTCCTCATCTTCCTCTTCCTCCTTTCCCTTTTCTTGTGATACTCTTTCATATTATACCATATGGTATATAACCATCATCTTACTTTACTCTTCTTGTCAGCAAGTTATATGGCTATTTCTTAGACTGCAGTTGAATACCAAAACATATTTGAACCTGAAAAGTCCCAAAATATAATTTATTCAAAACATACCACTTTAATAATAGCATTTAGAATTTATATTCTGTACTTTAAGGTCTGCAGAGCATTATGATACAAATATTATCATATTTGATCCCCATTTTAAAGATGAAGAAACTGAGACAGAGAGGTCAAGTAATTTTCCCAGACTAACCCAACTAGCAAATGTCAGAGACAATTTGAATCAAGACTTCCTAACTCTATTTCTAGTACTGTAGCCCCTGGTGCTATTTAAATGTCTTCTAATACTTTTCCATGTTGCTTCACACCCAATTCTTTGGATGACTTAAAAAAATGAAAAGAAAAAACAAACCTAATAATAGAACCAGGGAAAGAACATAATGATAAAATCTCTTTTTGAGCTTTTGGGGAAAAGTAAACTTAGGTGGGAAGAGAAGGTTCTTTGCCTAATCTAAATATAAGAAAGGTCCCATATCTAAGATTGGAAATCAATTCACTTCAGAATGAACTTGAAAGAAATTCCAGCTAGTTTCCCCATACAGGTAAGTAAACAGTATTATATTATTTCACCAGCAGAACTAGTCAGCTAGTAGAATAAAAGAGCATATCAAACAATTTCATCACAGCTAGCATTATATAGAATTTTAAGGTTTGCAAAGTGATTTGTACATGTCATTTCATTTAACCCTCATCATCTCTATGGGGTTTGTGGATAAGGAAATTTGTATACTTGCAAGTAATAAATCTCTAAAGCAGATTTCAAATTCATTTCTTCTTGATTTCAAGTTCCATACTCTTTCCATTGCACTATTTAGCATAGGAAATATATATATATATATATATATATATATATATACATATTTGTTTGTTTTGGGAACTCCTTTGTCAGTTTGATAAAGCCTAGGTCCATTTTTCAGAAAAAATTATTTTAAATACATAAAGTAAAATTTATAGGATTTCCAAGAAAACCAATTTTATTGAACTACAAATGTCAAATTTTTAAAAAATTAACTTCACAGCATAGGGGAAGAAAACATTATTGCTGTTTCTTAACAGTTTTCTAAGATTGTTACCCTCAAATTGTGTATTAAGAAGAGTTCTAACAAATTCTCCTCCTAACCCAACTTCATTGCCAGAACAGTGGATGCTGATCACACAGGAGAGTCAATAGGAAAGTAGACTGCTAAGATATGAAACTGATAGAGCATCAAATGGGTACAGACAAAAGGAGCATCTTTCATGTCCATGTAGCTTTTGAGGATATTTACTTTATCCTTTTCATTGCTGGAATGTCCCAACTTTCAATTTTTCAATTCTTCAGAACATCTGTGTACCTTTTCCAAAGGGAATAACTTCGATCTTCCATTTGTTGTATTTGGTGCACTGCCTGTTTGTGTGTGTGTGTGTGTGTGTGTGTGTGTGTGTGTGTGTGTGTGTGCACGCCCTCAAAGAAGTATAACAAGGAGGAGGTATGAATGAGAGACTTATTGCTGCAAAAATAGTTCCTCGCAGGCAAACAAGATTAACATTCACCTTCCCAAAGTCAAAATTGTCTTCTTTCTTTCATGAAAGAGAACTGGAAATCCCCAAAAAACAATGTCTTTGTACTGATAGATTTTGTATGGACAAAAGCATATCTTCACACTTTTATCATTATATTTATGGACTGAAAATCCTTATTTTGTGGAAGAAATCCAGGATCTCAAAGTCCTAAATCAGCTTGGTAAAGCTCCAACCCCAGGAGCTCAATTGGAGCAAAAGTCCCTTCAATAACCTGAGATTATACAGGGTGATGTAGGAAAGAAAACAACGAAGGTTTCAATATACATTTCTTGTGTCCCTAAAGGCACATCTTGAGAATCAGTTCACATGTGAAAGGAATAAGACTGAAAATGCATTTTCTGTGTAGCCCCAGTTCCAACTGAATTAAACAATAAAACAAAGAGATAGTCCCACAGGAAATTAACTTTGGGGCCACTAACAAATCCGCCATTGTTTCCATAACAGAATATCTTTCTTTTTCTATCAGTGGATTATGATGTTGGAAGTACAAGTAAATATTTAAAAGGAGGAAAAAGGTTGTTCAAAGACTCCATTTGTATTTGCAAAGCAATTTGCCTAGCTGAACCACCTCCACACCTCACCACCCCTCCATAAACACACACCAAACCTATGATCTCTCGGCTTCAATACTAAGTAAACAGCTGACCATATCATTCCATTATTCAAAACTATAGTGACTCTCTATTACCTAGGGTATCAACTACAAATTCCTTTATACAATATTTAAAGTCCTTTACAAACTAGAACCAAGCTACCTTATTATATTCATATATTCAGCCTTATTATACAATTTTCTCTATTCATACACTCTACAACCAGCTAAATTGGCTATCTTGCTTTTCTTTTCTTTCTTTTTCTTTCTTTTTTCTTTTTTTTACAAGGCAATGGGTTAAGTGGCTTGCCCAAGGCCACACAGCTAGGTAATTATCAAGTGTCTGAGGCTGGATTTGAATTCAGGTCCTCCTGACTTCAGGGCCAGTACTCTATCCACTGAGCTGCCTAGCCACCCCCTTGCTTTTCTCTTTTCTATGCCTTTGCCCAAGCTGTTTCCCATATATGGAATGCCCTCATCATTGCTCACTTCTATGACTTAGAATCCTTAGTCTTACCTAAAACTCAGTTCAAATTTCACCATCTTACAGTTGCTAGTGCCTCCCTTGAAATTACCTTTTTTTTAATCTTGCATATATTTTGTGTATCCAACTTAAATAATCTATGGTTCAAGCCTGGACATTTATTTAAGACTCTCCTAATTGGTGAAAAGAAGTATTATTCAATGTTCCGTGCCTATATGAGGGGTGAAGCTTTCAAAAGGAGGAAGTCTTCTGTCATATGGCTTCAAGAGAAGATCCATACACTTCCAGATTCTCTACAAGAAGGGAGAGAATTTTTTTTATTAAGTTAGGAAAGGTAGTCTTTTTTTCTTTTTTTAATTTATTTTTATTAAAGTTATTATTTGAGTTTTACAATTTTCCCCCAATCTTGCTTCCCTCCCCCCCACACAGATAGCACTCTGTCAGTCTTTACTTTGTTTCCATGTTGTACCTTGATCCAAACTGGGTGTGATGAGAGAGAAATCATATCCTTAAAGAGAAGAGAATTCTAAGAGGTAACAAGATCAGACAATAAGATATCTGTTTTTCTCTAAATTAAAGGGAATAGTCCTTGCACTTTGTTCAGACTCCACAGCTCCTTATCTGGATACAGATGGCACTCTCCTTTGCAGACAGCCCAAAATTGTTCCCGATTGTTGCACTCATGGAATGAGCAAGTCCTTCAAGGTTGAACATCACTCCCATGTTGCTGTTAGGGTGTACAGTGTTTTTCTGGTTCTGCTCATCTCACTCAGCATCAGTTCATACAAATCCCTCCAGGTTTCCCTGAAATCCCATCCCTCCTGGTTTCTAATAGGACAATAGTGTTCCATGACATACATATACCACAGTTTGCTAAGACGTTCCCCAATTGAAGGACATTTACTGGATTTCTAATTCTTTGCCACCACAAACAGGGCTGCTATAAATATTTTTTGTACAAGTAATGTTTTTACCCTTTTCCATCATCTCTTCAGGGTATAGACCCAGTAGTGGTATTGCTGGGTCAAAGGGTATGCACATTTTTGTTGCCCTTTGGGCATAGTTCCAAATAGCTCTCCAGAAGGGTTGGATGAGTTCACAGTTCCACCAACAGTGTAATAGTGTCCCAGATCTCCCACAACCCTTCCAACAATGATCATTATCCTTCCTGGTCATACTGGCCAATCTGAGAGGTTGTGGTGGTACCTCAGAGAAGCTTTAATTTGCATTTCTCTAATAATTAATGATTTAGAGCATTTTTTCATATGGCTATGGATTGCTTTGATCTCCTCATCTGTAAATTGCCTTTGCATATCCTTTGACCATTTGTCAATTGGGAAATGGCTTTTTGTTTTAAAAATATGACTCAGTTCTCTGTATATTTTAGAAATGAGTCCTTTGTCAGAATCATTAGTTGTAAAGATTGTTTCCCAATTTACTACATTTCTTTTGACCTTGGTTACATTGGTTTTATCTGTGCAAAAGCTTTTTAATTTAATGTAATCGAAATCATCTAATTGGTTTTTGGTGATGTTCTCCAACTCTTCCTTAGTCATAAACTGTTCCCCTTTCCATAGATCTGACAGGTAGACTAATCCTTGATCTTCTAATTTGCTTATAGTATTGTTTTTTATGTCTATGTCCTGTAACCATTTGGATCTTATCTTGGTAAAGGGTGTGAGGTGTTGGTCTAATCTAAGTTGAAAGGTAGTCTTTATTAATAAAAACATGGGACTTTGATTAAACACACATCACAAATGAAATACATCATGGAGAAAATACAAACGGGGTGAGAAGCTTTGCACAATGCCCCCCTGAGTTGCCAAAGAGCTCATGGGATGAAAGCCCAAAGATCAACAAGTTCTCCATTCAAATCAAGACTCTAAGAAATAATCACTATTCCAGATACCAGTTTAGGGGAAATATATCTAAAATGCTGAATTGTTGCCCCCCCTACCTTTATCCAATTTTAAATCTAACTAAAACAAGTTTTTAGAGTGCAAATAATTTTCTTTTGGCCAAATAGTAACCCCAGTTCCTAAAGCATATACCTTGTCATGACAGAACATTCATTTCAATCAAAAAAGACAGGAGTCTAAACAAGGTCAGTAGACACTTAAAACTGGAAACCTAGAAAATAACCAAAAATTATTTATTTTCCCTTTTATTTTTAATTTTAACAGTGCACCCCAGACCACTGAGAAAAAGCTCAGAAAGAGAAAAGAACAACTCCCAGAAAATATGGCAAGAAGCAGACATCTTCAACTGTCCAGTCTTCTTAGTAATGCCAAATATTTCAGAATTCTGGTTGTTGCTGTGGAGAAACAGTATCACTGGCAACTACTATTTATGGCATTTTGGATTATGCTTGATGTTTAGATATTCAAAATCATACACACACATTAATATGCTTAGAAACTAGCAACTCAACATTCTAAATAAAATAAGATTTCCTTTTTTGGTTTGACAAAAATGCTCTTACAAGGCAGCAGTTTTTTTCTGATATTGTTTGAAGAGCAAAGTTATAACTGCGTCAGTAGCCATCTCCCACCTCCACTGCTACATTTGTGGCAAATAGCTTATATCTAGAAACATAGGATTCCTTCTTCCCTGTCCCCAAATGGCTCACCTTTTTACACAGACACTACAATACACTGGATAGCTTCTCTATTTATTCAGGGTCTCTTTTGTGGTGGAATTCAGAGGAACAGGGTCACAACATCTTTTTAGGGAGAGGACAGGCACAGTTTTTCATTCTCAGAGCTCTGCGTGCTTAAAAAGTCTGAGTTGGCATAAGGTACTGGAGCCACCCTAGAAGATGCAGTGCCCAGCAGATGATATCTACTGCTGCTCCCAAGTGCATACAAGGCTCTGCTTTAATTCTTAAGTTCTGACCCATCAGAAGCATCATTATTCAGGGCAAAGTTAGAAACTTTCAAATGGTTTGGGAGGACAGTGAAGTCCTTCCATTTCTCTTCTAAAAAAGATGGAGTGTATCTACTCATGGGTTGGGTTCATTAAGTTTAAAAAACAAAAAAGAAACCCAAACCAAAAACCCAATTATTTTCTATGAGGTAGCTAAGGTCAACTCCCAAGTCCATAGTTTAAACAAAAGTGTTTAATCAATACTCAGGCATTTATTAATGAACACTGTTCAGGCACTTAAACACTTTCTTTGGGCACAACATACAGATCCCTACAGACACATAGGAATCCTAAGAGAAGCCTATTATAGATTGAGGGTGAAAAATAAACCTATGCAAGAAGGAGCCTTTGAGGCGGTCCTGGTGACAAGGACTGTTATACAACCTCCAAAAGAATTCTGAGTGAGCAACCTGCTCAAAATTGCCCTAATTTCTCAGAAATACCTGTACTGAGCCACTGGTTTAAAGACACCCCTCTCCATCAGCAGGTTCAATGGCTCAAGGATAACTGGAGACCAAATAGGGAACACGGATGCTCTTCTATCTCATCTCTTTCTTCCCCTCTGGCATCAATCCTCAAATTACCCAAAACAAGGATCCCAGAGAATCACACCACTCTCTCTAGCCCTCTAATTGATGTTCTTGAGTTTTTTTAATTGTCAGCTCTCATACATACAATGCTATCTTCTTCCAGAGGTTTTTTTGGTTAATGAATGGCTTAAATATTTCTTCATAGAGGCCTGGACCCACAAAAGCTACTCATGATTCTAATACTGGTGGCATATATATCTATATCTATATCTATATATATATATAGATATAATATATACATATATATATGATATCTATATATATATACTCACACATGTATATAATAATCATCATATATACAAGGACACACATTTGTGTACACACAACAGACACACATACATGTGTGAGTATGCACACACACACCCCTCCCCTCCATAGCAGTGCACTGTAACTGAGCAGCATTGAAGGGAGAGAATCTTTGGGAAGAGGCTGATATGTAGTAAAAAAACAGTGCCTAAAACTTTTTCCTATTTCCAGTTTGTTGCATTAGTTACTTTGGAGAATCCCTGAAGCACATGGATAGTACAATAGATAGATTACTGGGCCTGGAGTCACGAGCACCTGAAGTCAAATCTGACCTCAGACACTGATTAGCTTTATGACCTTGGGCAAGTCACTTAACTTCTGCTTACCTCAGTCTCTTCATCTATAATAATAGTAGCACCCACCTCCCAGGGTTGTTGTGAGGGTCAAATGAGATAGTTATTTGTAAAAATGCTCTGTACAGAACCAGACCATTAATAGACACTATTTAAATGTTAGCTATTTTTATTACTTTAAATACCTTGTTCTTAGTGGGAAAACCCATTCCTTCTGGGTATTATTTGATATGTTTTAATTTGTATAATTTATCTGATTTCTTCTTGCCATCACTCTGGTTTATTTCTATTCATTGTTTATGATAGTCTTCCAATAATTGCATGGAATGGGAAGATAGTCAAGCTTTCATATGTAGTTAGGACACTTCTTTCCTCATTAAAAGACATAAATCAGGAACATAAAAATCAATTTCACTAGACTAGCAATATTTAAGGGAGCAGATAGATAGCTTTAGTATAATATTCCTTTCCTAAGGAAAGCAGTGGTTCAACTTCATGGACTCATTATCTTGCTTCCTTCTTGATAGGAATGACATTCATCTTTGGAAAAGGATAGGCAAGACTCCAGAGATATCTATTCATACCTTCCTACAAGATGCATTTCAACAAATCCTTACAAAACCTACATGGTAACACATACCTGAGATTTATATATGTATGTGTGTTTGCTAATAGAATATAAGCTCTTTTCTCTCTTTAAAAAAATTATTAGCCACCAGCACAGTTCTAGATACACAGCAAACATTTAATAAATGTTTATTGTCAGTCAAGTAGCATTTTATAAAGAACCTTCTATGATCCAGGAACAATGCCAACAATGTTTAGAGAAACAAAAAATGTCAAGTCTATACTCACAATGAAATGGAGAAAGACAATATGGAAATAACCATGGATACTGAAGAAATAGTGCAAATCGGAAGCAATGTCAGAAGAAAGGCAGAAAGATTAAGGACTGAGAAAGGCATCTTGCAGAAAAGAGGACTTTATCTGAGACTTGAGGTCAGGGAAGCCCGGATGTGGATCTGAGGAGGAAAAGTAATCCAGAAATGGCTTGACAATCATAGGAAATGCTGGAAGTTAAAAGATGTTCTCATTCGAAGAACCTCAAGGAAGCCAGCGTTGCTGAATTACAACATATCTGGAGGGAAGTGGGATCTTATTGTTGTTTGTCCTTTGTTTTCAAAGAGGACTAGTGAGTGATGTTTTGACTTACACATGAATTTAAATGTGGTGGAGTTACACAAAGTTATCAGCCTCACTCTCTCTTCCAAGTCATCGAAGTTCAGAGGCAGGAAAAAAGACAGGATGACCTTGACACCTTCAATTCTGACCAAACTCTAAGAGCTCCATAGGGTCTGCTTGAGTCACCTTCATTCACATTTGCTCATTCTGCCAGGAGAGGTCTTCACTTGCTTAGGGTAGACAATTCTCTAACTCACAGATGGGTTTGGGGTCCACTAGTTACCCTCAACCAGGTTTGGACCATATGCCAAGGTGGTTTTACCAAGCTGTGCCTGTTTTGCATGTTATAGCTTCTGGGAACTACAGGTAGCAGGTGAACACCAAAGGTAGATGGGCAGCCCTCACAACAGAAATAACCTCCATGAAGACTCTATATATACATTGGAAATGTGGGAAAGAACCAGGTTATGAATGATATCTAGAACCTTCGTGATAATGACTACAACATTCATTTATTTTGTATGGCTCAAAATACAATGCCTGTCAGTTTATCTTCTTTATAACAACTGGTCAACCACATACCAGCTCCTCACAGTGATGGTTTCTCAACATTCTTGGCTTCACCAGCAGTTACCTAGCAAGTAGTCTACTTCATGGTAGCCAATCCAAACACTTTATCTTTGAAAGAAACAAAATCCCAACAACCACAGTTCTTAGGAATGTGAATTTTATTAAAGCCTGTGCCACAGACATTATAAAAACAGAGAAGGAGCAACACACAGAGTCATTGACTGAGGCCCATTTCAAACAATTTCCACCCATGTCCTGAGTAATGACTAATGGAATTATGACTTTCATGAGACTCCAGGTTATGGAGGGATGTGGAAAAGCTCAGAATTCTGCAACTTCATAGAAACATAGATCTTGTAGGGTCTGTTATATATATAGTAGATGGGAAGTCTCTGAATACAAGAATGATCTAGCAGAGGTAGAGGCAGAAGGTATACTTATCCCCTCAGTGGGGAGAATAAATAGGAATGAGAATGAGGAATTATGAATGTCTTTCCTTCTCTAATATATAATAACATCTCTGGGCCCAGCTACCGTGTTTTACAGTGAAAGTCGATCTTCCGCTATTTAATGTCAATAACAGCAGTATCCTGGGTTTCTTTTACTTGTTTCCAAACTTGTTCCCAAACTTGAATAGAAGCCTTCTCTACCAAAAAAGCTATTATAGAAGTACATAAATTATAAACTGTTTATGCTTTTCCTGCTGTTTTCAGAGTGTTGGGGAATGTCTTGATCAACTAACTGAAATCCAAGTCTGGAAAAACATTACCCTACATATAATTTGGTTTACTCCTCCCAAGCCTCTTGACATCTTCAGACAGCATAGAGGGTGATTAAAAAATAGATTGGATTTGAAAATAGAGGTCCTGGTTCAAATCTCATCTCTTACACTTACTGATTGTGTGAACCTAGACAAGTCTTAATTTTTCTGAACCTTGGTTTCAAAAAGACTGATTAGATTATGTGATGCTTAATGTCCCTTTCATTTCTGGCATTCTTAGGACCTGTGATCTCTTATTTTCTGTGGAATTACCACCACAAATGTTTCAAGTAGTACAACTATATAAAAACTATCTATACCTTTTGGAGGACTACCATATGCCAAGAAGATAAGTTAAATTTTAGAATGAAAAAGACAGTTGTATGTGGAGAAGATATAATAATTGTATGGTAGATTGATACCATTAATTGTCACCTGGGTATTAAAAGTATATCAAGGTGTTTTCTTGATGTTGTAGCTATGAAGGGGATCTCACTCTCTCCCATGTTTAGTCCCAATAGTTACTCAGAGTTACCTTCCATTCAAAACCATAGTTCATATGCTCCAGCTAACATTTCTTTTTTAATCAACTAGAGGACACAATTCAAGCAATAGACATTTAATTAAATAGCATAACAAAATTAAAAACAGCAAAGAGTACTTCTCCTTACAGCCAGAATTACACAGGTTACCACAGTATCAACACAAAGTGGGTATGAACACATATGGAACCCAAGCAGCTCAGTTAACTTACAGTTCTAGGGTGGGGTCTCAGAACATTCAACCATCAATAGCTCTTCTGTTTTACTGTCTTAATGTTTTACATGATGTCATTAGGCTCTCAGTTAGGATCTCTTAGACTATTGCTATTATCTACCTTTTTCATATCTTTTAGCATCTAATCTCAGGAACTAACTAGCTCTTTTGTGATTTGAACCCCCAAACCACAACCAGCAGGTCAGTCAACAAAAGCCTTTGATCTTTAGTGAAATCTGCTAGTTTAGTTTTGTTTTTTAAACTTAACTTTTTGCTGTTGTTTACAGTTGCTCTAAATTCTTTTTGGAATTATGATCAGAAAACTGAGTTTAACACCTAATTCTCTAGTTACTAGTCTGTAAATCATCCCAGAACTAAGCCTGAAAAAAATGGTTGTGCTTTGCAGAGGAAATTCATTTCCACCTTCATCATATTCTTGATCAATAAATCAAGTCTATTCAAATAACCTTGAGGATAAAGCTAAAAGGAACTGAGTACAGCAAATGAAACTGGAAATTTTTGTTCTTTTCCCCAGCAATCAAATCACTGTACTATGGAACTTCTTCATCTTTACCTAATCAGAAAACTGTTTGTACTCCCTAAATTACTGATTATTACTTTGTTCCTGTGCTGGGAAGATCTATTCTCTGGGCATATTTATAAAGGTCTTTGGACTGGCTATTGAATAAGGTAAATGTAGTGGGGGAGAGATAAAGGGAAGAGGAGGAGGAATTTTTGATAGTGAATTCTTCCTTGGGTATTAGATTCTGGGGAATGAGTAATAGGGAAGAAGGATTTCTGAAGAAGGATCTTGGACCCAATTCTGTGTTGAAAGTAGGTGAAGAAGAAAGGGTGTTAAATGTAAATTCTTGGAGGTGATGCCATTCTCAGATATAAGACAAATAAGAGTAACATAATTACTGAGAAATTTACACTCCCTGAGTCCTATTGTTAATCCCTAAAGAGTTGTATCAGCATTTTGGTACCTGTGATGACCAGGCTGATGTAGGTATCTCAATGGGACAGTCTCAAGATTCTAATAGTTTCTACACAGAAAAGAGATTTTTGACCTGAAGTCCATAATTGTATGTGTATGTATGTTGGAGAGAAGCAAGATACTGCAGTTCAGATATGTAGTTTAAACTTTCAGATCAATAGAGAAGGACAATAGTTAGGTGGTCATTCACTTTAGAGAAGTACTCTAAAAAAAATTTGCATGCCTCTTAATGACATTTATTTATTCAAATAGTTAAGTGCTAGCTAGAGAAGTCATGGCTAAATGCCAATAATTACAGCATCTGCTCAGTAAAATGTGAGCCCTAAGAGCATGGGATCTATTTTGCTCTGTCATTGTGTGTTTAGCACCTAATGTAGTGTCAAGCACTTAATAAATATTTGTTACATTGAATTTATAGACAACTAATAGGATTTAAGGGGCAACTAGGTGGTACAATAGAGTGTTAAGTTTAGAGTCAAGAAGACTCCCCTTCCTGAGTTCAAATCTAACCTCAGATGATTACTAGCTGTGTCACACTGGGCAAATCATTCAACTCTGTTTGCCTCAATTTTCTCATCTGTAAAATGAACTGAAGATGGAAATAACAAATTACTCCAGTATCTTTGCCAAGAAAGCACCAAATGGGATCATAAAGATTTGTGAGTGAAAAATGACTGAACAATAGATTTTTTTTTAGGTTTTTGCAAGGCAATGGGGTTGCCCAAGGCCACACAGCTAGGTAATTATTAAGTGTCTGAGGCCAGATTTGAACTCAGGTACTCCTGACTCCAGGGCAGGTGCTCTATCCACTGTGCCACCTAGCTGTCCCTTTTGTTTTCATATTTTGAACATTGGCCCATTTTCCAAACTCTCCCTAGTGGTGAATCAATATTAGTTAAATTGGATAAAGCCAAGTTTTTATTAAAAAATTTTGAAAGTAGGAAGAGACTTCCACAAATCCTCTCCCAAACTCTGCTTGATACATCTGAAAGGGAGAACCCATCATCTCTTGTGGCAGATTGTTACTCATTTGGACAGTTCTAATTATCCATAAGTTTTTCTTGACATCAAGTCTGAATTGGCTCCTTTGCAACATCCATCATTTGGTTCTGGTTCTTCTCTCTGGAGCCAAAGAGAACAAATTTAATATTTCCTCATGATAGTTCTGATATTTGAAGACAATTATTATGTACCCCCCTGAGTCTTTTCTTCTCCAGGCTTCCATGACAAGCAGTTTCTTCAGTCCCACTTAGATGACATAGACATAGATTTTTATTGCCTTCCTCTTGACATTTCCCAGTTTATCAGTGCCCTTAAACTCTGGAACCCAGAGATGAACACAATACTTCAAATGGTATTAGACAGGCTATACATTATTTGGGTCTCTGTTTCCTCATATGCAAAATAAAATGCTAAACTAGATGATTTAAAAGGTCCTATCCAGTTTTAAATATTGAAACTATGAAACCCTGCTACAATCTATCTTTCAGTTTTCCAAGAATTTCCCAAGAAATAAAAATAATTTATAGTCATATGCAAAATGCTCTAAATCATTATTGATTAGAGAAACTCAAATTAAAATAATCTTGAGATATTATTTTACACTTCTAAGACTGGCTAAAATTATTGAAAGGATAATTGTTGGAGGAGATATGGAAAAATTGGTACACTAATTCCATTTTGGTAGGACTGTGAACTGATCCAACCATTTTGTAGAACAATCTGTAATTAAGATTAAAAAGTCATTAATTTAGGTATAGTATTAATGTATAGTGGTACCAAATATACTAGTAGAATAGCTTTAAGGTAAAGATAAAAAATGGAGTTTATCAGTCTCTTACCATTGTTCCTTTTTCCTTGCTCTATCTTCCCTCTCTTCTCAGTTAGTCCCAAGGAAAGTATTGGAGAGTTGGTAAACTATAAGAATAGGGTCTAGATGTGTTCTGAGAGGTGTTTGAGGTTGCTCATATAATTAATATTTATATCATCATATTGAAGAGACTTTAGGAGTCATCTAATTCAACTCCCTTCATTTTATAGCTGAGGAAATAAAGAACCAGAGATGTTTGTCCAAGGTAACAAAAACAGCAAAAGGTGCAGAGGTGGAATTCAAGTACATAATATCTCATACCAAATCTAATCCACATTCTACTTGTCTTACTGTCATCTGATGGAAGCAAAATAACTTCATTCTCAGTCTTCTTTATGTCTTTTTTTTTCTTTTTGAGGCAACTAGGATTATGTGACTTGCCCAGGGCCCCACAAATAAGCTTCTGAGGCCAGCTGCCTCCAGTGCTGATACTCTATCCACTGTGCCACCCAGCTGTCACTGCATCTACCTCCCCTTTATTTTGTAGGTAATAATAATATTGATTTTACTATATCATACCTAACTCTTTGTGACTCTATTTGGTGTTTTCTTGGCAAAGATACTGGAGTGACATTTCCTTCTCCAGTTTAAAATACTGAAGAGGAAACTGAGACAAATAAGGTTAAGTAATTTGTACAGGATCACATAGCTAGTAAATGTCTAAAGTTAGATTTGATCTCAGGAGGATGAATCTTCCAAACTCCAGGGCTTGTGCCATCTAGTTGACCTTACTTAGTCTTTAAAAGAACAGCAACCCACAATGGAACTTGCAATTAACAATTGTAAAATGAGTGAAAATTGCATTGCATTAGTTTTCTTTCCCATTAGAAACACAGAACTTTTTAGAAAACCCTGGTGAGGCTTGCTTGGAGAGGGGCAATTTATCTCATTACCTCACAAAAACCAGAGGAAAGAATCAACAGTGAGATAGCTAAAAAGTTAGACATACAGGAGAAACTTTAGGATTCCTATGTCAAAATTGCTGTTAGGATAAAATATAAGCCTTATTAAGACATTATTTGTTCTCATGTGACTATACTACACATCAGATTGTGATTCCCAGACCACACCTATTTAGAGTAAAAATATAACTTTCAAGAGTGTTGATCCTACTCAACAACCTCAGTCCCATGAGCAAGTCCTTTTGTATTTGAGGCTAATGAAAGTATACATTCAATCCTAAACTTCAAATGAAAACAAATTTTCTCCAATTCATTGATCTGAGCCAGGCTCCCAAAAGTTAAAATTTAATCACAAGTTCTTTAACTTTTACATTGGTTTCTGATACTTGCAACTTATTATTTTTGTTTTTTAAACAAAATAAAAATATATTTGGCTTCTCAGAAATATTGGCTCATTGGTTTAAACTCCAACAGCTTGAGAAAGAGCCAATCACTCTATAGAATTTGGGACTTGCAATCTGCTTTACTAGACATAAAAAAGCCAGACTAACCAGAAACACATGTAAGCCAGGAACACATCAGAGGAAACAGGAGGGACAGGGATGGGGGCAATTTAAGGGGTCTCTTCCAGCCCTAAGGAGGTATTGAGGGATCTGGTAGAGCTGTCTGTTGTTTGTCCATATTTGTCATTCTTTTCAGCACTACACACACATTCAACAAATGAATTTGATGGGTGTATTCACCCATAAGTTTGTTGCCGGTCTGTTTTTCCTTTGTGACTTAGCAACAACTTTGGTTCTCCTCCCCTTCTACCTCATCCCACCTGCTTTTTTTGGAACTAAGAAAATCAAGTTTCTAGACATGTGAAGTAGGTTTCAGAACCAAAGGAAATACATTATAATGTCAACAGTGAAACAAAATCCCCAAAAGAAGTTCTAGAGAGCTGCTCTTGGAAAATAAAAGACAATATTGATCATGGAAAGAACCCCCCAAATCAGCAAACTCAGATGTTTGAAACCAGTGACCCTTATATTAAAAAGCATCACAAAGATAAAAAGTCATTTGCTTGCTCTATTAAGTAGGAATGATACTATCAGTATGTGAAGAACTATAAACTGGTTCTGTACAAGGTTAGTCCAAAGGATCATAGATTTAGATTTCGAAGAGATCTTAAAAAGCCATAAAATTCTTGATTAAGATCAAGACCAGTGAGAGAATCAGAGGTTGCTGTTATTGTTCAGTAGTTTACTCATCTGACTCTACATTACCCTATCATGCTTTATTAGCAGAGGTAATGGAGTGATTTGCCATTTCCTTCTCCAGTGTATCCCCATTTTGTAGATGAAGAACTGAGACAAACAGGATAAGTAACTGGGGTAGCACAGCTAGTCTCTAAGGCCAGATTTCACTCATATCCTTCTGACTCTAGGTTCTCTATCCAGTGCACTTCCTATTGGTACTAGAAGAATCACTTTGTCATCCCCTTTCTGGAAGATATAACTATTGAAGTAGGGTATGTATATTTTCTGACTAGGATGAAAAATGTTAGTGATGTGATAATGTTTTTTATTCCCTTTTTTATTTATTACATTATAATCATTGAGAGTCCCTCATGTTTGTTTCTTGTAGATTTATGATCTGGGATTGGGAACAGACCTTAGAGGTCACCCAGATGAATCTGCTTCTTTTGTATTTAAGAAAAACCAAAGTAACAATAACCCTGAGAGACAGATAGGATGCAGCATTCTCCAGGCAATTGAAACCATCATATTCACTGACTACTTTCTCTTCTCAGACACTAATGAAGACATGGAGGGATTATAGGATCCTGAACCCAAAAATCTTGGGAGTAGCACTACTTCCAGTCCAGTGCCTTCCAATCACCATCATGAGAAGAAACCTCTTTGGAGATGGTGCCTAGTGACGCCTCCCGCAGATCTTATATTCACCATGAAGACCCAGTAGAAAGATTCTTTTCACTGAAGTCCTTGACACTATTAAATAAGTGTTAGAAATTTATTTAATTTTGTCAGTGGAAATGACATTAAACAAGCATTAACATCTTTTTTCCCCTGAGAAGCATGGAAATTTTCCATCCATATTGGAACTACAACATTCTAAGTTCATTTTCTCTTCATCAGAATGTTAGCTCCTAGTGAGCATGTACTTTTATTATTTGTATTTAATATGATGCTTTGCTCTTAATAAATGCTCCATTCATGTAATGATTCATCTATGTTTAGATGCATTCCAATTGCTCTTCCTTACCATCATGTAAGATTATTACTGCAATATCACTATCATTTTGTTGTTTAGTAGTTTCAATCATGTACAAGTTTTTATCCCTTTGGAAATCCATGGCAAACATACTAGAATGTTTTGTCATTTTCTTCTGAGAAAGCGGAAGAAAATAGGGTCAGGTGACTCACCTAGTGTAAACTAGACTCTGAAAAGTTATGTGATTCATCCATGGGCACAGTCAAAGTCAGTAGCAAAAGAAGCCCTGCTTCTCCCAGCATACCATTCCACAGATGTCGTGGGCTGAGTATATATGCATTAATCGAAGTGAGGATAATTCAAGAGAGAAAGGAAAAAAAAAACCTCCTTTATAAAAGTTGGTTTGCTATCTTGGGGGAGAGTTGTCTTAGGCTTTTAATTACCTGATAGTTGCTTCAATTTTCTGAGCCAATATTTTTTCATATTACAGATTTTTTCCTCTACAGTGAATGGTTCAATGTGCTAAGACCAATGAACTATAGAAGCAATTTTCAGAAAAGAGACTTCTGATAGTAATAGAGCTAATAGACATGTCTTTCTTAATTTGAACTTTTAATACACTTTATTAATATCTTTTGCATTTATACCACAGTCATCTTCACCCCATCAAGATTGCATCCTTCTGTGACAAAGAAAAACAAGTGAAAACATCTGAGACAGTGACCTTAAGCAATTAAATGAACAATACTCTATCTTAGCAGTCCCCATTTCTCTTAAAAAAGAGAAGAAATATATAGGGGCAGCTAAGTGGCACAGTGGATAGTCAGGAGGACCTGAGTTCAAATCTAGTCTCAGATAATTAATACCTGTATGACCTTGGCCAAGTCATTTAACCCCACTGCCTTGCAAAAACAAAAAATTTTAAAAAAGGATGTACATTCATTATCTATTCTTAAGGATTTTCATTGATTTTTTCCAATTATTGTTGATTTCATTTCAGTGATCTTTTCAAGTACAGCTTTGTAATTATTGCAGATTCTATTCATTTGTTTCTGCTTATTTTGTTCTTTATCAGTTCACATAATGATTCTTTGAATGCATCATATTCATCATTTCTTACTCAAATAGAACTTGTCTTCCACTAACTTTGAAATTCCCTCCAATAATGCATATCATAACTATATCCCTCCGTTCAGAGCAATTCCTATCCATCTCTTCCCATAAATTCTCCAGAAGATATCTATCCATCCTGCTAGAGATCTTTTTTACCCTCTCCCATCATTGTGAAGATACTAATAGAAAAAAAAAACACTATGGCTGTTGACCTCTCTTCCTCTCGCTATATGAGTAGCCTATCTTCTTTACTTATACATTTCCTTGATGAGATATTTTATTTTTGTTAGTCTGTGAAGTTCCTTGTTGGTTATATGTTGCAGCCTGCTCACCATCATCATGCACCCTGCCACTGATCTCTGTATGATTCAAATTTTTAATTCTTCATAGATTATTAACTTCCATTCCTTGCTGCAATAGACCAATACTAGCAAAAATGTTGGTAATAAAAATAAGCGTCTTTAGTTTTTGTGAGAGTCTTTGGATCATTAAATGAGTTTTGAAATTTCACAAAGTTGATCCAGTCTGCTTTCTTTTCTCCTCTTTAACTCTTTGCCAAATTCTTTGCCCATCTCTACCATCTGTCCTCTTTGTGCATACTGATAAATGACTCAATAGATTGCTGTTGAATTCTGGGTAAAAGGCATTCTTCATTTTTCTCTTCTCTCCATGAATGGTAAAGAAAAGAATTTAGGTTTTAAGTTGACAAAATTGCTTTTAGGACTTTTTTTGGTCAATCCTCGTGACAAATGACTTATATCTGTTTCTATTCTGTATAAAGTTATTATAATTGGTGTCAATGTCATACCTGGTGACTATTTTAAAAAAATATTACTGCATGAAAGAAGTCATATGAATACTCCAGCTGGGTTAATCACCTCTTCAAGCACTAGAACTTCAGGTTATTTCCAAGTCTTTGGTGCTATACATAATGAAGAAGTGTTATGAACATTTTGGTATAAAGATAGTTTTCTTTGTGAAGCTATCTTAAATGGAATCAATCCTTCTTCTGATGACATTTATGAAGTCTTTTTGTTGGTTATTTTTGGAGAGTTCTTTTAGAACTGCTTTGGTTTAGTCTTTGAACTGAAATAGGAAACCAGATGAAATGAAACTTTTGCTCCAGAAAATTTTTTCATTTTAGTTGGGGGGTGGGAAAGGGAAGATGTGGTTATAAATTAAGTGCTAAGACTCCTGCTTTATGTTGGAAGCAATTTGTATTATGATAGATAACAGAGTAAAAAGGTGTCCCTCTGAAATGAAGCATAGGATACAAAATAAATCCAAAGGAAGTCTTCTTGCTTAGTATGTGAATGTTCATTATTTAAAAGTTAGGGGTTTTGAATTTTAAAGTTACATGAGCAGAGCCAGTAAACCCACACTTCTTAGGCTCTCAAAATAGATCTTAAATTTTTCAAGGCTATAATAAAGCAATACCTAACATTTCTATAGTTTTTTCAGATTCACAATGCATATTAGACTTATGTATATGTGTATATGTATATATTAATATTTATATGTGTATACATAATATATATGTATACTTTCATGTTCACAAAATACCACAGATGTAAGTATATTTGTGTATATGTATATTTATGCTTTTATAGATAGATAGATAGATAGATAGATAGATAGATGATAGATAGATAGATAGATAGATAGATAGATAGATACATCTTACATGGAGAAAAATCTCATTTGATCCTCAAAAAAATTTTCTGAATAGAGTGCTATTATTTATGCATATTTACAAAAGAGGAAACTAAGACTGAGAGTTTGAGAAAAGATTTGATCTAAGGTCTTTCTGATTCTATTCCCAGTACTACATTATTGACTATATTATACACATCAGTGTCAAGCTTTCCCACATCTCTTCCAACATTGATCATTTTCCTTTCTAGTCATTTTGGTCAATTTGAGAGGGATGATGCTTTAATTTGCCCTTCTCCAATCAATAATGATTGAATAATTTTTCATTTGAAAGCAGATCAGCTACAATAGTTTAATAATCATTGAAGTGTGCTCTTTAAGAGCTATACTTTTTGATTAGAGTAATATTCATTCTTTCAAATCATAGAACTGCAAACAGTAAAAGAGAAAAAGTGGTATGTTTGAATGGAACAAAATCCAGCATTCAATTTACAGAACAAAATAAAAGTTCAATCTACTTTAATCTTGTCAAAGTCAGACAAAGGAATCAGCTTAGAGTCATAGGAGACAATTGATATTACAAAATGAACCACATCAAAGTTATTACTTGTCCCAAGTAATTCACATATCACATTACTCATAGAACTTTTGATGAAAGACAAAAATTGAAAACAAAATGGATAAATATCATTAATCAATAAATCAAAAAGCCTTCTAAGTATCTACCACATGTCAAGAACTATGCTAGAGGGGCGGCTAAGTGGCATAGTGGATAAAGCACTGGCCTTGGAGTCAGGAGTACCTGGGTTCAAATCTGGTCTCAGACACTTAATAATTACCTAGCTGTGTGGCCTTGGGCAAGCCACTTAACTCCATTTGCCTTGCAAAAACCTAAAAAAAAGAACTATGCTAGACACTGAGAAATACAATGACAAAACAAAATATCCTTCACTCACCTCAAAGGATGTTATAGGCTATTATAAGAGATGACATGAACATATATAAATCTAGACAAAATAATTACTGTTTTGGAGGACAGTATCTAGAGGAAAGGCCACCTGTAGAAAGTGACTAAAGTTAAATTCTAAAGAAAATTTGTTCTAGGAGATAAAGGTAATGAGATAGTGGATTTTAGGAGGGAGAAATTGTCTGTGCAAAGGCATGAAGATGAGAAATTGAACTGGGAATTGAAATATGTGTCAGGGAAAGCAATGAAACCAATATATTTGGCTTATATAGTTTATAAAGGGGAATTATGTGTAGTAAAACTAAAAAAGTGGATTAGGAAAGAGGATCACAGAAGACAAATTAGACAATTTTGATTCCAACTTTAAAAAAGTTGACTTTTGTATAAGCTTATTTCACAAACAAAACAAGAATAGCAAGTAATTCAAAAAATTATGAAGAATTTCTCAAATAAAAGTCTCATTTTTCTAAGATACATAAGGAATTCATTCTCAAAGAAGAACATAATATCAGGGAGGTGATGCCATGACAAGCACATGAATTGGATTTGAGGGAATGGGTGCTGTGCTAAGTCACTAGCCTCATTTTCTTCTCCAGAACCATCTAGGTCTAGTGATCAGATATGAATCAGGAGGCTGGAGGTGTCCTGGAAGTGAAGCAATGAGGGTTAAGTGACTTGACTAAGGTCACTGTCAAGTGTCTGAGGCTGGATTCAAACTTCTGTCTTTCTGACTCCATGGTCAGTGTTTATACATTGTGCCACCTAACTGCCCATATAAGGAACTAATTCAAATTCAAAAGAATAAGAGTCATTTCATGATTAAAGAGTAAAAAGAATAAGAGTCCATTCATGATTAAATTATCAAAGGATATGAAGACTTTCAAGGTATCAGTAGCCAGATGAAAAAATTCTGCAAAACATTATTAATCAAATAAATCTAAATTTCAGCAACTTTGAGGTTCTGTATCATACTCATCAGATTTGCAAAGTTGACTCAAAATGAAAATGACAAATGGAGGAGACATAGGAAAATAGACATGCTACAGCATTGTTGGTAGAGTGTGAACATGTCCACTGATTTGGGAAAGTATTTTGGAGCTTTTCCCCAAAGTTTCTTAATTATGCATGTTGTTTGACTGTAATACCACTACTAATACTAGACCCTAAAGACACCAAAGAAAGAAGAAAATAGTCCATGTGAAATATATTTATCATAACTTTGTAGAAGTAAAGAACTAGAAATTGTGTTCATCAACTGGGGAATTGCTAAACCTATATATGTTATATGTAATGGAATACTATAGTATAAGAAATGACGTATGGAATGGTTTCATAGAAACTTGAAAAGACTTATTTGAACTGATGCAAAGAGAGCAGAAACAGAAGAATACTTTATATAATAATAATATTGTGAATGTAATTTTGAAAGAACTGATAGACTCATGGTGAAGAATGAGACAAACTTGTGTATAAATATAAATATAAATATATATATATATATACATATTTATTTTTTCCATAGTCAATACAAGAATTATTTTTTGCTTAAATATGCAAGATTTTTGTTTTTGTCCTTTTTTCTAATAGGGAGTTAAGAAGGCATAATACCCACTGCTGTTCATTAAAAAATTAAAATAAAAAAAGTTTGTATCCAGGTTGTGAAAGTACTTAAAAATCAAATAGAAGATTTTGTACTTGAATCTAGAGGTAAAGGCAAAACAACTTGACAAAAGTATGGTATGTTACTATAGTGGAATCTCATTGTATCAAGACAAAAATGAACATGAAGAATTCAGAGAAACATAGTAAGAATTTTAGAAACTGAATTGGAATGAAGCACACAGAATCAGGAAAAGTACATACATAATAATTATAATATTGAGAAAAGAAAGAATAAAATGAACTTAAACTTTAGACCAAGTTTGACTCTGGAGAAAAGATAAGAGACTACATCTCATTTCTTTCATTGCAAAAGTAGCAGACAATGGGTGTGGAATATTGTATATACTATCAGAAGTAAGCTATAGATTGGTTGGTTGGGTTTTTTATTTGGTCGAACTGACTTTTAAAAAAAATTTTGTTACAAAGAAAAATTCACTGAGTAGAGAAGGGGGAAGGCATTTATACAGAAAGCAATGTGATGCAAAAACAAAAGATATCAATAAAGCTCAAAATAATAAAGAGGGGGGGAAGACAAAGAAGTAAGTGGGGAAGAGAGACAGACATGATGAGCCAAAAAACTAATAATAATAATTCAGAGACAGAGTCAGAAAGAGAAACAGAGAGAAAAGGAAAGAGAACCTGCTATAGTCTTTAATGCTTGGGGCAAGACCAACAAAAGATAGTTCCACTAAATTTAAGTCAATAATAAACCACCCACTCTGACTAACAGAACACCTATTTAAAGTTTGGTATGGTCAATATTTATGGGTTTCTCCTAAGTGTCTATGAAACATTTTGCTTTGCCTTGGGGAGGAAACACAATTTAAAAAATGAATACTGATAGGCCATTTGAGAAAAACTATTTTTCCTATGTCTGACCACACAGAGCATGTTGGATATATTATTCAAAATTATTTTCAAACATGGTATTGAAGTGAAAAAAGGATTGAGGATATGAAACCAAGTATACTGGGTGCTGGGCTTGGGTAGTTCAGAAAGGCAAGGGTGCTTTTCATTGCCCTGCTGCTCTGCAAGTCCCATAGGCACTGATATGCTAATTGAATCATTTCTATCTCTTTTCAGAAATCATGTTTCTATGATCTGACTCCTGCTGATAAATTTGTTTCTGATTAATTGAACAGAGATGGACCCAGTTCTATCTTCTAATCTATTAGTCCAGCTCTATGGCTAAGGCTAGCCCACATGGGACATTCATTTTCATGAGGAAAGTAGATGTAATTCCATTACATTGAAAAAAAAATTAAAAGAATGATAAGTAAGAACAAAGTTGGTTTTGTTTATATTATAGCCATACTTAACAACCCCCTGGTTGTGTTCTATAACTTTTCATTTTTCAGAAATGGTGATTCTTTTCTTCTATTCCCTTATTTTGCATACATAGCTCAAAAAACACATTTCAAACACAAGATCAAAAAAGCACTGGATTGGGTTCAAGTCTGGGCTCTGTTACTCACTAATTTTGTGACTTTGGATTTGTTTCCTAGCTTGATACAAACTGGATGAATGCATGAGTGTATATATGAATGAATGAACGAATACATAGTGCCACATTTTCTTTATCTAAAAAAATGGGGAGAATAAAACCTGTCCAAAGTTGTCTTGAAGATCAATGAAGGAACACATAAATGACAATAATTTTTATTGTTATTCAATTGTATCCAATTCTTCAAGTGCAAACTTAACATTTTCTTGTTTAAAATGCTGGAGTATTTTGCCATTTCCTTCTCTAGTTTATTTTACAGATGAAGAACTTGAGGCAAAAAGTTAATTAGTTTGCCCAGAGTTACATAATTAATAAGTGTCTGAGGTCAGATTTGAACTCAGGTCTTCCTGACTCCAGACCTGGTGAACTATCGACTAACTGCCCTATTATAATAATAACTAACACTTATATATAGCATTTTAAGATCTGCAAAGCACTTTGCAAATATGATCTCATTTAATTTTCATCAAAGCCCTGGATGGTACATGCTATTAATAGCCTCATCAGATAGATAAGAAAATTGAGACACACAGACATTGAGTAACTTGTCTAGATCAACACAGCTACTAAGGTTCAAAGTCAGATTTTCCTGACTCTGTGTCTATTATGACACCTAACTGCCTTGAGTTCATTGTAAGCTATAAACTCCTCTTTAAAAGTCATCAGTTATAATGGGAATAATAAGAATTGTAGCAATAAGGATAATTTTGATTGATAATATTCATAATGGATTTGCATATTGATCATTAGTGTGCTTAGTGGATAGAAAGTTGTCCTTAAAATCAAGAAGATCCATCTTTGACATCTATTGGTTGTTGAAGTCACTTAATCTCTTGTATGTCAGAAAATTCTTTTTTTAATTTTTTTTGGCAAGGCAACGGAGTTAAGTGATTTGCCCAAGGTCACACAGCTAAATAATTATTAAGTGTCTGAGGCCAAATTTGAACTCAGGTCCTCCTGATGCCAGGATCGGTGTTCTATCTACTATGCTACCAAACTACCCTCAGATAATTCTTTAAAAATACAAGTTTAAGAGGAGTTGTTGACTCAAAGTGATACTGAGAACTCCCTACAGTAGGGAAATAATTATTCTTGACAAAATGAAAAAATGAAAAAATTAATGCATACTATACCAATTATATAATAAATCCAACCTTAAAGGGACCCACCTTCTTTGGAATTTATTAAAGAAACTCTTGGAGTTTTTAGGACTCAAGGATTTGTTGTCTATTATCCCAAAGACCACTCTCCTATCCCTGGGGTGGAACAACTAGGAAGAAGGATTGGTCTCAGTTAAGCATTGAGAAATTTGATGAAAGAGTACTTATTTTCACATTGATGGGGCATCTGCAAAAAAGAGAGCACTTGATGGAAAAGGGAGTACCACTTTTGTTAAGGCTTAAAGGAAAGAAAGGATTTCAACAAATGGAAAAAATAAATGAAAGCCATGCAGGAAAATTGTGACAAGTTGACCAAAGAATTCAATTGCATTAAAAGTAAAAATAACCAAGTGGAAAAGGAAACAATTGAATAAATTGAATGATTGAAAAAAGTAAAATCCTAAAATTTAGAATTGAAGAGTTAGAAACTAATGAATCTACAAGACTACGAGATTCCATCAAACAAAATTAAAAGGCTGAAAAAACTGAAAAAAATGTAAAGTACCTTCTAGGGGAAATGAATGACCTGGAAAACAGATCCAGGAGAAAGAATCTTCAAATCATTGGACTACCTGTAAGCCTGGACCAACAAAAGAACCTGGAAAACATCATGCAGGAAGAGAAAACTGCCCCAATCTACTAGAACAAGATAACAACATAACAATTGAAAGAATCCACAGAACCCCTCCAGAAAGACACACCAGGATAAAAACTCCAAGGACAGTAAGAGACAAATTCCAGAACCCTCAAATAAAAGAGAGAATATCACAAGCAGCAAAAAAGAAAACAATTCAAATAATAAAGGGAACACAGACTTAACATAGCGCCTATCAGCCTCAACATTGAAGGATCTCTAAATGTGTATATGAATAAAATAGATAAAGAGGATCAATGAATTGGGTATGCAACTAAAAATGAACAAATTAAACAACTCCAATTAAATACCAAATTAGAAATTCTGATAATCAAGGGAGAGATTAATAAAATGAAAAAGCAAGAAAACCATTTATCTCAAAAATAAAACTAAGAGTTGGTTTTATACAAAAAACCAATAAAATAGAAAAATCTTTGGTTAATTTGATTTTTTAAAAAAGGAAGATGGTAAGCAAATTCCCAGTATCAAAAATCAAAGGGTGAACTGGCCACCAATGAGGAGGAAATTAAAGAGATAATTAGGAGCTACTTTGCAGAACTACATGCCAATAAATTGGATAATTTTAGTGAAATGGATGAATATTTAAAAATACAAACTACCCAGATTAATAGAAGAGGAAATATATTACCTAAATAGCCCCATTTCAGAAAAATAAATTGAAGAAATCATCAATAAATTCCCTATGAAAAAGTCTCCTGATCCAGATAGATCTAGAAGTAAATTCTACCAAACATTTAAGGAACAATTAATTCCTATTCTACATAAACTATTTAAAAAAATAGGAGAGGAAGGAATTCTGCCAAATTCCTTCTATGACACTAACATAGTGCTGATACCTAAACCAGTAAGAACCAAAACAAAGAAAATTATATACTAATCTCCCTAATGAATATTAATGCAAAAATCTTCAATAAAATTTTAGCAATGACACTACAGCAAGTTTTTACCAGAATAATACACCATGATCAAGTAAGATTTATATCAGGTAGGCAAGGATGGTTCATCATTAGGAAAACACTCAACATAATTAAACATATAAACAGTAAAACCAACAGAAATCATATGATTATATCAATAGATGCTGAAAAAACCTTTGATAAAATACAACATCCATTCCCATTAAAAACTCCAGAAACTTTGGGAATAAATGGAGTTTTCCTTAAAATAATGAGTCATATCTAGCTAAAACCACCAACAAATATTATATTTAATGGGAATAAACTCAGAGCATTTCCAATAAATTCAGGGGTGAAACAAGGATGCCCATTATAACCATTGCTATTCAATATAGTATTGGAAATGCTAGCAGTAGCAATAAGAGAAGGAAAAGAAATTGAAGGAATCAGCATTGCCAATGAGGAAGCAAAACTTTCACTCTTTGCAGATGATATGATGGTATACCTAGAGAAGCTGAGAAAATCATCTTACAAACTCCTTGAAACAATGAAAAAATTCAGCAAAGTAGCAGGATATAAAATAAACCCACAGGGGTGGCTAGGTGGCACAGTGGATAGAGTACCAGCCCTGGAGTCAGGAGTATCTGAGTTCAAATCCGGCCTCAGACACTTAATAATTACCTAGCTGTGTGGCCTTGGGCAAGTCGCTTAACCCCATTTGCCTTGCAAAAACCTAAATAAATAAATAAATAAATAAAATAAACCCTCATAAATTGTCAGTGTTGTGAAGGGGTAAGCATCAAGATTTGCCAACTGACTGGCTATACATGGTAAAGGAAAGTGAGGGATCCAGGTAATGCTAAGATTATGAACCAGAGACACTGGAATGATGGCAGTGCCATGCACAGAAATAGGAAAGTTTAGAAGAGGGATAAATTTGAGAGGAAGGATGATAAGTTCAATTTGGGACATGGGTTGAAAATGTCTCCAGGATATCCAGTTTGAAATATCTAATAAGAAAATGGTGATATAGGACTGAAGCTCTTGGGAAATGTTAGGACTGGATTTATAGATCTAAAGAGATAACTAATTTTAGATGTTCTAACAAGTTATATTAGTATGGTACTCTCATCATTGGAGAAAAGCAGTGTAAGAGGGTGGAGTAGAGATGGCAAAAATCAGAGAACTATAGCCTTTGCTAGTTTCCAGTCTGCAACTCTTCAAGGCTAGTCCCCTTTGGGGATTCTTTAAGCAAATAGTTTTTTCAGTTCCTTTTGGTTTCCAGTT
This sequence comes from Macrotis lagotis, assembly GCF_037893015.1. Classification (NCBI taxonomy): domain Eukaryota; kingdom Metazoa; phylum Chordata; class Mammalia; order Peramelemorphia; family Peramelidae; genus Macrotis; species Macrotis lagotis. The sequence continues at coordinate 236,958,557 of NC_133666.1, forward strand.
TTGAGAAGAACAATGAAAAAGATCAATTCTTATCCAGGTTGCTGAAAAAAAAGATATTCTGAGAAGATATGAGAGGAGTTGATAGTCCCTATCATGTATATTTCCCTAGCTACACTGGAGACTTGGGAGAATTCCCTTTTAAGTGAAATCCAGGACTTTCTTGGTTGAGCTAAGTAACTTCACTCTCAATGGGATGGTTCCTTCACTCTGATATACTCTCCTATGTATTTCTTCTCTGATTACTTTTTGCTACTTTTTGGATAAGTATATTTCTTTGCAACTCACTATGCATATCTCTTGTGGAACCAGTATCTTAGTATCTTAGTATCTTAGTAACTTAGTAACCAGTAACTTAGTATCTTAGATATAGAGTTTGAGGTCCCTTTCCACTCCTAAAAAATAACAAAGGAATCAGAAGTTAGCTTGAACTCCATCATATCCCCTAGACTAAAAATACTTTAGGATAAATATAATTCTAGTCTGACCTCCAGCTCCAACTTCTTCCTTTTCTTTCTGGCAAGAAGCTAAGTCTCCCTTAGAGAAGGACTGAGGAAAAAGAAGCTAGAGATATCTAAGGGAATAGTAAGTTTTGGAAGGACTGTAGGAGTGAAGTTTTTTTTTAATATTTTATTTATTTTGAGTTTTATAATTTTTCCCCTAATCTTACCCCCACACCCCCCACAGAAAGCAATTTGACAGTCTTTACATTGTTTCCATGTAATACATTGATCCAAATTGAATGTGAGAGAGAAATCATATTCTTAAGGAAGGAACATAAAGTAAAAGAGATAGCAAGATCAGACAATAAGATATCATTTTTTTTCTAAATTAAAGGTAATAGTCCTTGGTCTTTGTTCAAACTCCGCAGTTCTTTCTCTGGATACACATGGTATCCTCCATCACCGACAGCCCCAAATAGTCCCTGATTGTTGTACTGATGAAATGAGCAAGTTCTTCAAGGTTGATCATCACTCCCATGATGCTGTTAGGGTGTACAATGTTTTTCTGGTTCTGCTCATCTCAGTTCATGCAAATCCTTCCAGGCTTCCTTGAAATCACATCCCTCCTGGTTTTCTAATAGAACAATAGTGTTACATGACATACATATACCACAGTTTGCTAAGCCATTCTCCAATTGAAGGACATTTACTTGATTTCCAATTCTTTGCCACCACAAACAGGGCTGCTATGAATATTTTTTTTTAGGTTTTTGCAAGGCAAATAGGGTTAATTGGCTTGCCCAAGGCCACACAGCTAGGTTATTAAGTATCTGAGACCAGATTTGAACCCAGGTACTCCTGACTTCAGGGTCAGTGCTTTATCCACTGTGCCACCTAGCCACCCCTGCTATGAATATTTTTGTACAAGTAATGCTTTTACCCTTTTTCATCAGCTCTTCAGGGTATAGACCCAGTAGTAGTATTGCTGGATCAAAGGGTATGCACATTTTTGTTGCCCTTTGGGCATAGTTCTGCCATAGTACATAGTCAATTTTTGTGTAAGTGCCATGTATGCAGAAAAAAAAGGTGTATTCCTTTCTATGCCCATTCAATTCCTTCCATAAGCCTATCTTTTCTAGGTTTTCTAAAAATCTATTTACCTCCTTAACTTCTTTCTTGTTTATTTTCTGATTCAATTTATCTAAATCTGAGAGTGGGATGTTGAGGTCTCCCACTAGTAGAGTTTTGCTGTCTATGTATTCCTGTAGTTCTTTCGGCTTCTCCTCTAAGAATTTTGATGCTATCCCATTGGGTGTATACTTATTCAGTATTGAAATCACTTTATTATCTATGGTACCTTTTAGGAGGATATAGCTTCCTTCCTTATCTCTTTTAATGCTATCTACTTTTGCATCTGCTTTGTCTGAGATAAGGATTGCTACCCCTACTTTTTTTCATTTCAGCTGAAGCAAAATATATTTTGCTCCATCCTTTTACCTTTACTCTATAGGTATCTCTCTACTCCAAATGAGTTTCTTGTAAGCAGCATATTGTAGGGTTCTGGTTTTTAATCCAGTTTGCTATTCACTTATGTTTTAAGGGAGAGTTCATCCCATTCACATTCAAAGTTATAATTATTAATTCTTTATTGTCCTCTATGCTATCTTCCCTCTGTTTGTATTTTCCCCATTTTCCCCTTTATCTGTATTCCCCAGTATTTTGTTTCTGAATGCTGCCACCTTCAGTGTGTTTTCCCTCTTATATCCACTCCCCTCCCCTTTCTTTCTCCTTTCCCTTTTTCCCTTTTCCCTTTCTTTCCTTCTGTTAGCTCCCCTTTTTCTCCCCCTCCCTGTCTCCATCCCCCCTCCCCTTTTACCCTTTTAATACTTGAAAGGTAAGATGTTTTTAAGTTAACTAAGTATGTGTGTAAGTTAACTTTAATCCAAGTCTAATGAAAGGAAGATTCGGGTGTTTCTTATCTCCTCATTTCTTCCCCTTTATTACAATAGTTCTTTTGTACCTCTTAATGTAATGAGATTTACCCCATAGGGTCTCCTCTCTTCTCCTGCCCCCTTCCTGTCCCCTCCTTTTTTAAGGAGGAAGTGTTTTTAAATCATTTTATCTAAGTCATAGAAAATCCCGAGTATCCATCACTTCTGGGTAAGTATATTCTCTCTAACAGAGTTATAATTCTTGAGAGTTATTAGAGTCTTTCTCCCAGGTAGGGATATAGCCAGTTTTATCCCATAGAATAGCAGTCTCATGGATAAGTCATGAGTGTCCATCACTTCTGGATAAGTATATATTCTCTCTGATAGAGTTAGAATTCTCAAGAGTTATGAGAATCTTTTTCCTATGCTGAGATATAGCCAGTTTCATCTTATTGGATTGCAGTTTTTTCTTTACCCCCCCCCTTTTTTAACCTTTTTAATGTGTCTCTTGAACCTCCTGTTTGATGACCAAAATTTTTATTTAGCTCTGGTTTTTTCATTAGGAATTGTTGGAAGTCTTCTATTTTGTTAAATGTCCATCTTTTCCCCTGAAAGAGAAGGCTCAGTTTTTCCAGATAGCGGATTCTTGGCTGCATTCAAAGCTCCCTTGCTCTTTGAAATATCTTGTTCCAGGTCCTTCAATAACTTAATTTTGATGCAGCCAGGTCCTGCATAATCCTTACTGTGACTCCTTGGTATTTAAATTGTTTCTTTGTGGCTGCTTGCAGGATTTTCTCTTTTATCTGATAGTTCTAGAATTTGACTACAACATTCCTTGATGTTTTCATTTAGGTTCTCTTTATGGAGGGGATTGATGTATTCTTTCAATAACTATTTTGCCCTCTGGTTCCATGATATCAGGGCAATTTTCCATCATTAAATCCTGTAATATTAAATCCAGGCTTTTTTTTTCTCTTCCGTGTTTTCAGGAAGGCCTATAATTCTCAGGTTGTCCCTCTTGATCTGTTCTTGAGGTCAGTGGTTTTGCTGATGAAGTATTTTACAATTTTTTGGTTTTATTTAACAGATTCTTGCTGTCTCATGAAGTCATTAGTTTCCACAGATTCCATTCTTTTTTTAAGAGAAGAATTTTCTTCATTTACTTTTTGCAACTCCTTTTCCAATTGCTCAATTCCATTTTTGTAAGAGTTTTCCCTTTGATGAATTGAGATTTTGAAAGAACTGTTTTCTTGTTGCAAGGTGTTAATTTTCTCTTCCAAATTTTTTCCCAGATTTTTCAGTTGATTTTTAAACTCATTCCTTATTTCTTCAAGGAAGTCTTTCTGTGCTGGAGAGAAGGTCATATTCTCCTCAGAGGTTCTAAGTCACTCTGAGTTATTGTTTTTTTTTCCTTCCAAGAATTTTTCTATAAACCCTTCTTCGCACTGGTCTTTCTTTATTATCCTAAAACCTTGTTTGGGGAGGGGTTGGTTCACAGGGGTTTGGTGTCAGGTTCCCTAGAGGCTTTACTCACTTAGTGTAATATCTCCATCTGGCCAGTAGATTGTGCTAGAGGTTTTGCTCACTGAGTGCAATATCTCCTGTTGGCCAGTAGGAGTGCTGGAGGTTTTGCTCTCAGTGTAATATCTTCAGCCGGCCAGAAGGAGGTGCTGTTTCTTTCCCTGGAGTGTCTGTGACCTTGATTGAGGCCCTCACCCTTGGCTTAGAGGGAGTGGTTGAAGCTGCTAAATCCTTTTGTCTTTGATCAGTGGTGGGCTATGCTCTGGCTGAGGTGATCACTCTCCCTATTATCAGCTGAGGTGTTTCTGCTGCTCACACTCCTGTGCCTGGGGCAGAAGTAGTCTGTAATTGTGTTTGTTCTGTGAAGAGACTTCAGCTGAAATGGAGGTGTGGGATTTGAGTTCCTCCTCACCAACTCTCCTGCTCAGGAACTTTCCCTCCAGCCCTGCCACAGATGACTCTGCTGCCTACGTGACCCAAGCCCCCATGGTCAACCAGACTCTGGCCCAAGCCAGTGCTGTTCTTGAGCCCTCAGGCTCCCGGGCTTCAATCCCACCACTAATCAGGCTAATCCGGGGCTGATCCAGGCTCCCAAACTCTCACCTGGTCAGTGCTCCCGGCATAGTCCAGCCTCTGCTCCTCGGAAAACAGATCCTGAGGTGGATATTCTTCTCCTGCCTTTTCTTTCTGGATTTCTCTTAAGAGATTTGTTTCATATTATTTATAAGGGAAGACAAGGAAACTTTAGAACTCTGCCTGTCTTCTCTCCACCATCTTGGCTGGAAGTCTGAGTGAAGATCTTTCTAATGATGGAAGAGACAGATATGTTTGCAGTAAGTAAGAGAAGAAATTAATGCATAGGTACTGGTTGAGGATTGGTGGGAGGTAGATTATTGAAGATTGCTACTTTAGAAGATGGAAAGGTATGGGATGAAGGAGGATCCTTGTAGAAGTTGATTTCAGCAAGGAAAAGTGTCACCTGTTTGTCAGACATTAACATGAAAGAGGAAAGAGTGGGAGAAGAGGTTTTGGAGGAAAAAGAGAATGGGAGAAAATGAAGCTGATAATGATTGCCCTCAATTGTCTCAATAAAAGTGAGTGACAAGAACCTTACCTGAGAGAGATGAGACACATTCAATAGGCTGCTCAAAATATGAGACCAAAGCTGTGGATACAGGTTGAAGGTAAGGATATGAATTGGAAAGCAATGGAAATAGATAAGATTATCAAGGAAAAGTTTAGAAGAAGTGAAAAGAAGGGCCCAGAAGAGACTAAGGGGACATAGCTTTCCCAGTCCCCAGAGAAGACTAAGGATTCACCTAAGAGTGTAAAGTGTAAGAGACACAGTAGGACAGCAAATAGCTTTCCACAAATTGTATTTTTTTTTATTTTCATCTGAATAATTTATTGTATTCTTGCCAATGTACAAAACAGAAATCAATGAAAATTTGGAGAGGTAGATGAGAAAGTCTGACACAAGTTGAAATTTTGGATGATTAACTTGGCACATTGTTACACATATATAGATTAAACTTTTGTGCAGGCTTCAGAATTCTTTCCTTTGAACAGTTACAATTCACATTATAGAACATCACATCACATCACAGATCCAGATATGAAGATAGGATTCAGAGATCCTTCTCAAGTAGCTTAAGATCATCTTGCTACGGGAATGAACAGACTTTCTGGGGCCGGAAAGGATTAGTACTGGAGGATACCCCAGTCAGCAGGGGATCGTTTTGGGCATTCTGCAGGCAAAACTGTTTCAGATCAGCAGCAGCTTGAGAAACCTTTACGCGGTGGAGCCCGGCCTCGAGCCGGGGCTGCTGCACCACCTTCCTCATGGCGACGATGTTGGAGCTGCTGGACATGGGGGGGGGGGGGGCGGCGGCGGCTCGGTCCAGGCTCCCGGACTCTGGCGGCACGCCGGCCCACAAATTGTATTCTTTAGTAGACCATATCCAACCATGATTACCATTTGTTGATCTAAAAAAGTATTTGATTTTGTAGAGCAGAAAGCTACCTCTAAGATTGCAAGATGTCCTCAGGTACGTGGTAAAATCATAGAAAGTCCCCTGAAGTATGCAACAATAAAAACAACTTTATCACACAATCTTTTAACATGAATAGCTTTTTCTTTTATACTTAAATAAATGAAGTTCATATAGGAGTATGTGGCCTACTTGAAGTAACACAGGTAGTAAAAAGCAGAGCTGAGTTTTGTACCTAGGACAGTTAGAACAGTCCTCAAACTACTACTACACATCAGTATCTCCTATAATGCTGCATTTTAGAACAATCCATTTGGCACTGAAAAAGAAACTTTGAGTTTCTGGATAGATGAAATTTTCCTGGCATTGATTTCTAAAAGTAATTCACTGGATGACGCCTTATATAAGGGATATTGGAGAATAGTGTGCCATTTCTTCTGGCATAGTACTACAGAAAAAAATTATAGAAATTCTCTAAATAAACATTCTTTCTACCAGCTCTCCATAAGAGATGAAAGTATACAATCAAATTGCAGAAATATATATTTCTGAATTGAATAAATATTATATTCTCAAATTATATATATATATATAAATATATATGTATATATATATATATATATATATATATATATATATATATATAAATAAAGAGAGAGAGAGAAAGAGAGAGAGAGAGTTAGTTTTCTGATGACCTTCCTTAATTCAGGAATAAAGTAGAGAGAGAGGGGGGAAAAAATACAGAAAGACAAGGATGCATACCATTGAGATTGACATTTTCTGAGTTCCCATGGTTCTATTTTTAAAAATCAATTTGGATTGACCCCTTTAGTCATTCCTAATTTAGAAAGAAAACTATTTTCATTTTTTAAATGAATGGTTTTCAGTTCTTTGCTACAACAAAAAGTATTTCCATAAATATTTTTTCTACAAATGGATCTTTTCTCTGTGTCTGATCTCTGTGAGTCAATATCACTATAGCTGGCTCAAAGGGGATGCATAGCTTGATTTTCAGAGCACAATGCCAAATCAATTTTTCAGAATATCTGGACTCTTACAGCTCCACCAACAGTGCATTAATATACCTGTCTTTCCACAATATCTTCAAAAGTGGTCATTTTCCTCTTTTATCACCTTTACTGATCTGATGAGTATGAAATAGAAACTCAATATAGTTTTTTTATGATTACAAACATTTTTATCAAATTACATGCAAAGATAGTTGTCAAATTTATTTTGCAAACTTCTGAGTTCCACATTTTTCTACTACCCTCCCTTCCAACCTCGCTCCCCATGGCAGGATGTGATATGAATTGTATGTGTACAATTGTATTTAACATACTCCCCATATTAATGTCATGTTATGAAAAAAGAATTAGAACTAAATAGGAAAAAAATGAGAAAGTAAAAAAAATGTTTTAAAAAGTAAACATAATGTGCCTGGGTCTACGTTCAGAATCCATAGTTCTTTCTCTGGATGTGAATGGCATTTTCCTTAATAGGTCCCTCAGTATTGTCCTTGAACACTGAACTGCTGAGGGTTGTTGTGTGCATCAAAGTTGATCATCACACAATGTTATTAATGTGTACAATGTTACCTTGGTTCTGCTCGCTTCACTCAGCATGAGTTCATGCAAGTCTTTCCAGGCTTTTCTGAAGTCTGCCTGTTCATGATTTCTTATAGAACAATAGAAATCCATCATATTCATATAACATAGTTTGTACATCCATTCCCCAATTATTGTATATACTCTGGATTTCCAATTTTTTCCACTACCAAAAAAGAGATGCTATAAATATTTTTCTAGATGTGGGTTCTTTCTCCTTTTTTATGATCTCTTTTGAATATAGACCCAGTAGTGGTATTTCTGGATCAAAGGGTATGCACAGTTTTATTGCCCTTTGGGCATAGTTCCAAATGGCTCTCCATAATGAATAGATCAGTTCAAAACTCCATTAATAATGCATTAGTGTCTCAGCTATCCCAAATCCTTTATAACATTGATTATTTTCTTTTTTGCCATTTAGCCAATCTGATAGATATAAGGTGATTCCTCAGAGCTGTTTTAATTTTCATTTCTCCAATCAGTAATGATTTGGAACATGTTTTCATATGACTATAGATAGTTTTAATTTCTTCATCTGAAAACTGCCTGTTCCTATCCTTTGATCTTTATCAACTGGAGTATGACTTGTATGCTTATATGTTTGCCTCAGATTTCCTCAAAATGATTTTAAACTTGTATATATCTTAGTAGTGATTTTGTTGTTGATAATTTGCCTTTTTTTGAGAACTGTATGTTCATAGTTTTTGACTATTGGGAAATGGCTTTTGTATTCTTGTGTCAGTAGCATTGGTGTCAATTCCTTATTTGTATCGATTCGTTATATATCTTTGATATAAGACCTTTATCAGAAAAAAATTTGATGTAAAGATTTTCCCCTAGATAACTTTCTTTACTTTCTAATGAATTAATTTGTCTATGTAAAGTCTTTCACTTTACTCTAATTGAAATTGTGCATCTTACCTTCTAATGTCTTATAGAAATATATATATATATATATATATATCATCTTATTAAAATAGAAATTTTTATTCTAATTTTTTTGTATTTAGCAGTACTTTTTGTTCCATCAAGGAATGGGAAAGTGAATGCCTATCATTTGGGAATGACTGAATAAGTTATTATATATGAATTCAATGGAATATTTCTATACCATAAGAAATGGTGAGGATTGGGGTGGCTAGGTGGCACAGTGGATAAAGCACCATCCCTGGAGTCAGGAGTACCTGGGTTCAAATCCGGTCTCAGACACTTAACACCTAGCTGTGTGGCCTTGGGCAAGCAACTTAACCTCATTTGCCTTACATAAACCTAAAAAAAGAAATGGTGAGGATTATTGATTCCAAGAAGTATAGGAAGATTATATGAAATGATGTAAAGTAAAATAAGCAATAATGAATTGGAAAAAGCCTATTGAAGACTTTAGAAGTCTGATCAATGCAAAGACCAAAAATGACTTTAAAAGTATTGTGTTGAAGCATTTTCCCATGTCTACACAGAGAAATGATGAATTAAAAGTGCATTATGAGATATAAATTCAAACAATCAACATGTTGATTTATTTTGCTTAAATAGCCATATGTTGTTACAAAGGATGGCTCCTTTTTTTGGAAGAGCAAGTTGATAAATATCCATAGCATTGCAAATAAATAAAAGAAGAAATAAGAAAAAATGCAGTGGATCATTTTGAAATTCATAAAATAGAAGAAAAGGAAGTTTGTAAAGAAATATAAGCAGGATAGTTTTGCTATAACCATTTAAAATTTAATACACATTTTAAAACACTGCAGGTAACAGAAATTCTCAGTTTCATACACAGCCCTTTTCTTAGTTCATTGAAACATTCATATTTGTTAAGTGAATCATGAAAAAGAGAAAAATTATTTTTAAAAAATAATTGGCAAAATCTTCAAGAAACATAAATCACCCCTAAAAGTGTCTGTTCTAGAAATACCCAGAAGCCCTCCTACCTATCCCCAATTCCTGACTAGCCCCTTAGTGAGAAAAAAATAAAGCAACCATTAATTCTCTCATTAAAAATATAGGTTGTCTTTCAAAACCTTGAATCTGATCCTAAAACTAAATGAGGAATAAAATCCAAAAGCAAAGTGGGTGAGATTTTCCAAACAAGCCTAAAGTGACTGACTCAGATCTGCAAGGAGTTCCTTACAACTTATGTCTTTTTTTTTTTTGGAGAACATTGGGAACTATTTTTCCATAGCAACAATTTTGCTTTGGTAACAAAGTAAATTGCACAACAGCCTAGAAATCCTTATGAGTTTGTTTCCTTCCTCTTCTTTTTCTTCCTAATTCCTAAGAGTCTCAGGTGATTTAGGTATGACAGTGTATTTCAGTCTTATTAATATGTCTTAGGTCCATCAGTTCCTTAATCACCTGCTCTGCCATAACAGGTATAATTGCAAACTGAGATAAAGCTTGTTAGGAGAGGACTGACCATTAAGAGTGCAGCCTGACAGTCTTATCTTACAATGTCAATGTTGCAATGTTTCCACTTTTTTGGAAGTTTAGTAAAAATACTACATCCTTGACAGTGAGGGTTCTCTCTCTCTCTCTCTCTCTCTCTCTCTCTCTCTCTCTCTCTCTCTCTCTCTCTCTCTCTCTCTCTCTCTCTCTCTCTCTCTCCCCCCCCCCCCGGTGTGTGTGTGTGTGTGTGTGTGTGTGTGTGTGTGTGTGTGTGTGTGTGTGTGTTATCCTTGACTTCTGCTTCTGTTGCCCAGTGTATAAGGGCTACTTAGTAAATACTTGTTGATTGATTAAATGGATGAATAAATGGTGTAGATGGATAAATAAAACTGTCAGTTCTTAAAGTATATGTGTCTCTGATGAGTGTGGAAATATTATCATTTTGTAACAGTCCATATTACCATTCCATCCTTGGTCATGCAGTTAGTAAACTACAGAGTATCAGCCCAAATCAATCTGTCAAAAGTAGCTAAATGTACCAGTAGAGGCCAGAAACATTTTCCAACAAATCATTTTTATCTTCTATTTTGTCTTTACCTCTAGAGAGAAGTAAAAAAGGGAATGAATTGTGAAATTCAAAAGTCAACCCACAAAAGGAAAACCCTTCTCATTCACTATTGCTTCAGTTGTTCAATTCATCTCATTTTTGTGGGGTCTCAGATTTACCTGGACTCCAATAGAGAGTTTTCCAGGTAGTCAAGAAATTTAAAGAAACACTAAGAGAAAAATCATCTGGGAGAGAAGATGATATGAGTGGAAAGCATACATGAATGGGAAGAACTATTCACTTAGGTGATGTCTGAGACCCCTTGATGCAACATAGAGTCCTCTAGAAGTAAACAGAATGAAAATAAGTTAAATGGCTCAAATCGACCTTATCTCTCCTAGTGTCTAAAATTCTATTATTATTAGAACACTTTCAATCATAAGATTTGGAATGGAATCTTAGAACCCATTTAGTTCTAAGTTTTCATGTCACAGAAAAGGAAACTGAGGGCCAGAGAATCTTTAGTTACTTAAAGAGGCAATCATGAAATTTAGCTTTAGAAGTAGATCTCAGGATATCTACTCTAACTCCATAATTTTGCAGATGAGGAAACTAGGTCTCCAGAGAGATTCAGTAAACATGCTAATGGTCACAAATCACATTGAAGATCTGAGCCCACAGCCTTGAATTCCAGAACCAGTGCTCTTTCCACATTACCAAATATTATATATTGGCAGTTAACTGGTCCAGTGGATAAATTATCAGACCTGAAGGTAGAAAGGTCCATCTTCCTGAATTCAAATTTGACCTTAGACATTTACTAGCTTTGTGACCCTGATCAAGTCACTTAACCCTGTCTGCTTCAGTTTCCTCGTCCATAAAGTGAACTAGAGAAGGAAAAGGCAAACCACTCCAGTATCTCCACCAAAAAAAAAAAATCCAAATGGGGTCACAAGTAGTGGGATATTACTGAAATGATTGAACAACAATAATATAATCATAGTTTGAATCAGTGCAAAAATCTGAACTCAGATCCTCTGATTCCAAATCTGACACAGGTTAGGAAATCATTCCTTGGTGCCTGTCATTGCTTTCATCTTGCAGTTCTTTTTGAAAAGACAAAAAAATCTTCTGATATCCCTTGTATGTCCCATTATATCCCTTGCACAAATTCAATAGAATTTTTTTAAATTTTATTTATATAAGACAATGGGGTTAAGTGGCTTGCCCAAGGTCACACAGCTAGGCAATAATTAAGTGTCTGAGGTCACATTTGAACTCAGGTCCTTCTGACTCCAGGGCCAGTGTGCTATCCACTGTACCACCTAGCTGCCCCAAATTCAATAAAATTTTACAGATAGCAGAGTATGAACTCCTTGAAGACAGGGATCATTTCATTTTTATCTTTGTATCCCCACCCCTAGCACATGATAGGTCCTTAATAAATACTTGTTGAATTGAACTAAATCTGAAAACAAATTCATCTAACTTCTCCAAATCAGACCATAGTAGCATGGAAAACACTCCCTGGAAGATAAGTGTATATGCATAGTGTTGGGCAATGAATAACAGAAAAAGAAGAGACTTTTCACTTGTGATGATAGCCTTCCCCTATAAAAACAAATATATTGATTAGGGCTGACTGTGGTTAGAAGTACAATCCTATGGCTAATCAGGTTATATAAACCTAAAGAAATGATATCTAGGAGATGACTTTCAGGGTTTGGGACATCTAGTAATTTCCAGATTTCAGTGACAGGACCAAATTGCTCCATTGTAGAAATATGTTTCCTCTTCACTTTCTCTTATGCATTATTTCTGATCAGTAGAACAGTAGAAATGAACAGAGATAGGAAAAGAGTCTTCTTAGAAATGAACATTCCTGTGGTTTGAGAGGAGTCAGTCAATCATGTTCAGATTTATAAAGTAGCAAAAATCAAGGAAAAAATTGTTTTTAAAAAAAGTTTACTTGGGGACAGCTAGGTGGCACAGTGGATGGAGCACTGGCCCTGGAGTCAGGAGTACCTGAGTTCAAATGTGACCTCAGACACTTAATAATTACCTAGCTGTGTGGCCTTGGGCAAGCCACTCAACTGCATTGCCTTGCAAAAACTAAAAAAAAAAAAAAAGTTTACCTGGGGGATTTTGATGGAGTCAAGTCATAAATCATGGTTTATGTATTATAGGAGGTAGCTATGAGAGAAGGCAAATTTTTGGATGCATTTTGTGTTTAGAATCAGATAATCTGAGTTTCATCTCAGCTCTGTAACTAACTAGCTGATATGACATTAGGTAAATCATGTAACTTCTTCAGGCATGCCATCCCTGACACCACTTATGCAAACTATTGATTAACTGCCATTGATGGACAAATGATTCCAAGAGTCTTGAGGGCAGTATTAAAGTTCCTCCCTCCCTCCCCTCAGCAGATCATTGGTCCTGCTTCCACTTGCCCCAGCAGCCATAGTCTAGGAAAACAACCTGGCAACCATCTCTACAAGAACTTCTTTCACAGCCGCAACTATTAGAAAGTAAGTGCCTGGAATTAAATGTTTTTGGCATTGTGGAATGATTAAATATCAGGTTTTATTCATGGATAAGAGATCTTTCCATCATGTAGGTAGCTGAAATGTACTCTATATGGCCTCTTTTACAATGTAAGTTTTTTGAGAACAGGGATTGTCTTAGTTTTCTATTTGTATCCTCAGCATTTAGCATTGTGTTTTGTACATTATAAAGGCTTAATAAATGCTTTTTAATGCATTCATTCATTCATTTGACCCCCAGGTTCTTTATGTACATATGCAAAAAAGAGATACTTCTATTTACCTCACAAGGACATTGTGAGAATTAAAAGAAATTTGCTATTTTAATTACAACTATTTTTAATGAATCAGAAGCTACATATGAAGCCAGATTTAATGTCATGAGGTCAATTTATGAATACCAGATTTCCAGTTTGGTTGGATGACAATAAAAAAAGTTAGTAATTAAAAGAAGACAGAAATGATTATTCTTTGATCTAAACATAAACTGGTTTTTAAATCTCTTTTTTATGAATTTGCGAAGAAAGATACAGTAGTTTTCAAAATAACATGGCATTTGATAAACATCCTGAAAAGTACTGTACTTTCAAAATTTCTTTATATTACTTTGCTTCAATAAAAAACTCAAAACTTACAATTTATTCCAACCGTCAAACTTTTTTTCATTTAAAAAATTAAATAAAACCCATTTTAAAATTTTATCAATGGGGCAGGTCACAGAGGCCATATTTTTTCAGACATTTCAACAGAAATCAATATGAAGAAATTGTAGAGTTATACTAATTTAATAATAGTGTCTATGAAGCTCAATAGGAAAGAAATGGATCTTCTATTTTGTTCTGTTGATTCAGTTATGCTTTCATGGAGACCAAGAGAAAATTTATTTTACACTCTTCTGAATGCTCTGGGAACTCTAGAAATGAAAGTTTATGTATAGAAGACTATACTTTTCCTTTCAATTACTTTTTTTCCCTTTGTATCTAAGAAATATTAGGACAATCACTTTTTGAGGACTAAATATGCAACTGATTCTTCTCATTAATCAATCAGTCTTGTAATTAGAGACTATGGCATTCCAATGCCAGTCCCCCTCCATCTTCAGATAACTCTCATTCTGCCTCCATTCTTTCCTAGCTTCTTTCATCTCTTTTCTCTACCTTCCCATTCATTCCTATTGCTACAGTTATTCAAACTAAATTTCAGTCCTTTGTAGATCTGGACCTCCTACTTTTTCCCATAGATAATAACCACAATCGACATTTGAAGGGCACATTAAGATTTGGACTTTACATACATTTGCTCACTTGATCCTCATAATAACTTATGACACATTATTTTTCCACTTTTACAGTTCAAGAAATTGAGGTTCAGAAAAGTGAAATGACTTGGCCATGGAAACCCAACTAGGGTCAGATAGTCTCCCATGATTCTGAGGTCATTCTTTGTTGTCACTGGTCATATATTTAAAAATAAATGAAAATTGGTTTCAAAAGCAAAATAAACGGAGAAATAGTGGATTAAAATTAGAAAATACTAAATTAAAAAAAATTTTTCATGAAACTTCTCAAAATAAAAAAAAAAATCATGGATCATAGAATGATAGAATCCTGAAATAGAAAGACATTTTAGAGGTTATCTAGTCCAGTGCTTTACGTAGTAGATAAACTTAAACTACAAGTAGCTATCCAACTTCTACTTAAATATGTGCAGCAGAAATGAACTCATTTTCTCTTAAAGTAGTTCATTTGATTACTAGGGTTTCCTTGTGTTGGACTAAATTTGGCTCCCTATAATGATTACCCAGTGGTCTTAATTCTCTTCTTAAAGCCAAAAACAAACCTAACCGCCCCCCCTTCATAGAACAGTCCAAATATCTGAAGACAGCAGTCATGCTTTTCTTCCCAACCCCCTATCCCCCACTTCTGGTTCAGGCTCCACATCTAGTCTTCCTTCAGTCTAGCCTGGTATGACACAGTTTCAAGTTTCATTACTATTGTGGTCACCCACAATACTCATTTATTTTTGAAAGGGTCAGTATCTTTTTTTAAAAAAATTAAAGAAGGCTTTTTTATTATATTCTTCTTGATCAATAAAGGGAAAGATTTCAAGATAGAAATGAAAAAGACCAATATCCTTTAAAATACCCATAGAGATGTTATTGACTGTCCTTACTAGGCTTGCAATCCACAGTCCCAAAAATTTCTTGGAAGGAATGCCTGGCTTCTTTAAAATCTTTCCAACTTGACCATTAGAAAAAGAGTTGCTTAAATTCTTTTAATTTTTAACCTTCATAATACTCTCTGTTATTAGAGGGAGGAAGAAAAAGACTATCTAGACAATTGAGTATTTTGACAGAAACATGGGATCAGGAGTTAAGATCTGGGTGAGTAAAGTATAAGAATGGAAAGATAGGAACAAAACAAGTTTTATAGGGTTTCCAAAAACTAAATAGAGAATTTCATATTTGATCCTGAAGGAGATAGGGAATCACTGTTGTTTATTGAATGGGGGGGGAATTGATATGGTCAGACCTGTGTTTTAGGGAGATTAAAACAACCTTGAGGTACTCCTCACATATATAAGATTGACAAAATGACAAAAAGAAAAAAAGGAAAATGATGTTGGAGAGGATGTGGGAAAATTGAAACACTATTGCAATGTTGGTAGAGTCATAAACTGTTCTATCCATTCTAGAGAGCAAATAAAACCAAACATACACTTTGATCTGCCATTACTACTAGTAGGTCTATATTTAAAAGAGATCATAAAAAGGGGAAAGGACATACATATGCAAAAATAATTATAGCAATTCTTTTTGAAGTGGCAAATAATTGGAAATTGAGGGGATACCCAATAATTGGGGAATGGATGAATAAATTGTGGTATATGAATATAATGGAGTACTATTGTTCTGTAAGAAATCATGAACAGGCAGACTTCAGAAAAGCCTGGAAAGATTTGCATGAACTGATGTTAGGTGTAGCGAGTAGAGAACATTGTACACATTAACAGCAAAACTATGAGATGATCGACTGTGAAACAAACAACTTCTCTCAGCAGTTCAGTGATCAAGGACAATTCTAAGAGACCTGTTAGGGAAAATACCATCCACATCCAGACAAAAAAACTATGAAATCTGAATGCAGATCAACACATACTTTACTTTTTAAAACTTGTGTTATATTTTTTCTTTCTCGTGGTGTTTTTTCCCTTTAGTTCTGTTTCTTCTTTCACAACATGACTAATATGGAAATATGTTAAACTGATTGTACATGTATAATCTATATCAGATTACTTGCTATCATGGGGAGGAAGGCAGGAAGGGAAGATTGTCAAAAATGTGGAAATCAAAAGCTTACAAAAAGACAGATGCTGAATATTATCTTTGTGTGTAATTGGAAAAAATAAAATAAAAGGGCATTAAAAATAGCTTGAACAATCCAAATTTCAAAGGTCATAGGTCTTCATGCATTTATACCTTTATAATAAATCTATTTTTACAGGAATATCTATGATCTATAAGCAGTTGGATGAAATCTCTTTTGTCTTTTTTTCCTAAATGTTGTATACTATTTTTCTCTTAGAGTTATCTTTTGTTTAATGGCTATTGCACTTTGACTAGTAACCAGATAAGTTAAAAACAACTCTGAGAATCTATGGCAGATCCATCAAAATAACTAAAGTGACAAAAAAGAAGAATGATGATTGCTGAAGGAGTTATAAAAGGAAAATGAAATCAATGAAACATTTAAAACCCACACAGAGAAAAGTACAGAAAAAAGTTCAGGAATATATATATACAGAAAAATAAGGTAGTACTTATACTACCATATTAAAATTATGATATACTAGGATAAGTTGTACATACTTAAGATCCATAGTTTATTGACATTTATTTTAAAATAATTTTGGAGTTCGAAATTTTCTCTCTTCTTCCCCCTCTGCTTTTTCTAAGGTAGTAAGTAATTTGTTATAGACATGTTCAATTCTGCAAAATATATTACCATATATAATTTTCTTTTCTATTCTCTTTGTAAAAAGAAATGGTCACTTTATTTATATTTTTCAAGTTTTTTTTTTTAATTATGGAATGTCTCCATAGCTTCTAGGGTAAAATATTTAAGTCCTCTCTTTGGCATTATATCTAGATACCTCTCCAACAGAGAGGGCATATATAAAAAGAAACATACATTTTTTAGCATGTTCAATGTGGAAATTTGTTTTGGTTGATTATGAATATTTGTTATAAGGTTTTGTTTCTCTTTAGTTAATATGAGAAGGATGTTAAAGAGAGAAAATACAGTATTGTCACATGAAGAAATTAAATTAAATGATGCAAATGTAGCCCTTCACATTCTAACTCTAGTCTACTTTTCCAGGCTGATCATTCATTATTTCTCTTGACATGATCTGTTTTGCAGATGAATAGATATGGTTGCTGCTCCATTTCTCATTTCTGCTGCTTTGCATGAATTTTTCTCCTTTGTATGCATGAAGACAATGCATATAACAGGCATTTATTAAGTATAAACTCTATGCCAAGGATACAAGTACAAGCAAAAAGCAAGATAGTCCTTGTCCTCAAGGAGCTTACATTCTAATAGGGGAAGACAGAATAAAAATGAAGTTGAAGAAAGGGAAAGGAAAAAAGTGAGAGACCACATGGTGGCATGGTGACAAAGTCTTGAGTTAAAACCATAGCTGGGAAGGGAATGAAGCATGACTTACCTGGACCCAATCCCAAAACACATGTAATGGAAGGAACTCAACAATGGAAGGAAAGGATAGGGAATATTTTAGGGCAAAAAAAGGTCCCAATATATCCCTCTTCCCATCACTTTTTATGATGTGACCTCCCTTCAAAAAACACTTCCTGATATGACTTTGTATTTGTCATTTCTAGACTTCTATTTACTTATCCAGGTATATGTTATTTCACCTAATAGCAATTCTTTCCCTCTGTTTGAATTTACTATGGACCAGCCTTAGTGTCAAAACGTTTTCATTCAATCCTGCTCCTATTGTGGGCATATACTAGCTGTGAGAACCCCTCAAAAAAAGTCACTTAACCTTGCAATTTCCTAGAAATATCTTTAAGGTGATAATTTGCAGAGAAGGTTTTCATTTTCAATGACAGAAAGCATTTCCACACAGGAGCTTCCTACACTGAATATTCAGTTGTTGGGGGGGGGGGCACATGTCAAATTCTGTACTATGGAAATTGAAAACACATACTTCTTTACAATAACTCGCAATAACTTACTTAGGTGACAAAAGTCACCAGTCATTAGCACACTGTTACATGTTTTTTCTTTACTGTTTCAAGGAATGCTCTTTGAATAGTAGTTTATTTTGTTGGTTTCTGGGAACTGTCTGATGTGTCAAAACAAAATGTATGAATAAAAGGAAATTAAGCCATTGCAATAAGTCTAGGGCACAGTAGAATATTGCAATTTGTTAAAAAGGCTGTCATCACCATGGATATACGTCCCACTGCATCTATGACAACAGCTCTGTCTGTGCAGTGAGTCAATATAGCCTCTGAACTCAGAGTTAGTTTCCTTACAACAAGTGCTTTTCAGCCACACTGTCTTATTTGACACCAGAATTACTTTTCATGCCCCACAGTTCTTATCTAAAAGGCAAGAAAGAAATGAAATAGAAAATATTTGGGGACACATGATACAGGGTGATGTTTCTCTATGACCTATATTTTTCTCAAAAACAGCTTCTTTTGGCTATATCATATGGTACTACAGAAATTTTGGAGATTATCACTTCCTTAACCTAGCTAAGCTACCACATGATATAAGAAAAGCCTAGGGGCAGCTAGGTGACAGTGGATAAGAGCACTGGCCCTGGAGTCAGGAGTACCTGAGTTCAAATCCAGCCTCAGACACTTAATAATTACCTAGCTGTGTGGCCTTGGGCAAGCAACTTAACCCCATTTGACTCACAAAAACCTTTAAAAAAAGAAAGAAAGAAAAGCCCAGAAGGATATACTGAAACATTGGTTAAAAATATCAGTAGCCTATGGTGATCATAATGCTGAGGAGCAAATGGAACAACACCACCAGCTACCAAATTGACAATTTGCTCTTCCATCCTCTTCCCTTTGTCTTCCCCTTTCTTCTGTCTTAAACTTACCAATGGTACTTAGTTACTCCCAAGGCATGATACAGTGGAAAAGTATGCTAGATGGAAGTCAGAGGATTAAGGTGTGGGTATTATCTCTGACACTTAGTACCTGTGTGAACTGAGTTAAATCATTCACCTTCTCTGACTCTGTTTCCTCCTCTATAAAATGGCTGGAACAGACTTCTAAGATCCATTTCAGTGCTAAATCTAGGATTCTATATATCTATTGTTTTTAATGCTAGAAGAGATTGCTGATTCCTATCTATTTACCCATCTGTTCATCTATCTATGTATCTATGCATCTATCTGTTTATCTATATATATTTTTTTCAAAAGGCTTACTCTTCTATATTTAACTGAGGGTTTGCTTTCTACCTGTGGTTTTTTAAAATTATTGATTGATAATGAAGAACATTATAACACAAATTTCAGAGGGTGTCAGAGGAATGGAAATGCTATAAATCAAAAAACCTTTAATTTTTATGAGAATACATTTTTCCCCTCCATCTCAGTTCTCATAAACCCTGAGCTTATGTGAAGAAACAATGTCACCCTTCATTTATCTCAATTCCCAGGCAAGTTAATGTGACTTTTCAAACTATGTTAGAAGTGGGATTACAAAGCTCCTCACTTGGGAACTTGGATAAGCAAAAGGAAGAAAAGAAAAGAAATAGGAAAGAATGAAGGAAGGGAAGGAGGGAGGGAGGAAGGAAGGAAGGAAGGAAGGAAGGAAGGAAGGAAGGAAGGAAGGAAGGAAGGAAGGAAGGAAGGAAGGAAGGAAGGAAGGAAAGGAGGATAGAGAGGGAAAAAGGAGGGGAGGGAGGAAGGGAGGAAGGGAGGAAGGAAACAGAAAGAGAGCTGAGGAGCAGCTAGGTGGTGTAGTGGATAGAGCACTGGCCCTGGAGTCAGGAGGACCTGAGTTCAAATGCGACCTCAGACACAATAATAACCTAGCTCTGTGACCTTGGACAAATCATTTAACCCAATTGCCTTGCAAAAAAAGAAAAAAGAAAAGAGCTGAAGGGGAATGAAGGATCTAATTCCTGTTCATTACTTTTCAATTTATACTATGGGTAAATCTGGTAAGTGAATTCCATGAAACGCATAAACTTTCTGAAGCTTATTTACAAAACCAGCATTAATGTGTTTCTTTTAAAAATGTCTGAAGAACATTTATTCATTCAGTAATTTTTTCCTCCTTTAGGAGAAGAGCACAGATTATTTCTTTAAAGATTTCTTCTGTATGTGAGCTTTTTTTCTCAAAAAAAATGTAAATTATCTGTAGTATACTATCAGCCTGGGCAGGGCAGTGGTGGAGGTGGGGGTAAGGAAAAGTGTTTCCTATGGCCAGAAAGAAGAAAAATTCTCTCACTAAAATAACCAAAAAATTCTGATGTCTCAATAGCACCCAGTTTCTGTATAATTGGAACGAATGAGACTGAATTACTTATGAATGACTGCCTTGTCTAGTCCTTTGCTCTGGGAAAGACTTTTTGCTAAGAAACATATGACTTCTATGCTCTCATCTACTCTGCAGCTTGCTCTCTCATGCCCCCCAAATGTACAAAGAAAGTTGTCATACAATCTACATCAATGATACTATGGAGCAGCCTGGCTGCCAGGCGGTGCTGGAAACACATCATTCACATCATACCAGTTTCTCATGATAACTCAATAATTCATGGCCAGCTTTCACTCAGCTCTTTAAGATGGGTAGCTTTTTATTGAATTTCCTCTTAATGAAGACCGCTCTAATTGCCTCTACATAGATGTTTGGATGAGAGCCGATGAGAAAGTACTAATGGGCTGTAAGATTAAGTGCAGGCTGACGGGGGACAATAAAAACAGAAGGCATATTCCATATAACTAAACCACAAACTTCTATTCATTTTATTACATTTTGCATTCAAACATGTCTTACTTGGAGCTATTTTCACTAGTCTAGCTACATTGTAGAACAAGAACATTACTATAATAGAAGCTCTTTGAGGGCAGGCAACTAATGAGGTTGTCCATCCCAGTGGATGTCTCCTTGTTTCCCATAAAAATCAACTGACCAGTTTGCTGGAAAGAGGTCTCATTGGTCCCTGACTTTGTTCTTTCTTCCAGAAAAAAAGGAAGAAAGGAAGGAAAAAATAAGGGAAGAAGAGAGGGAGGGAAGAGGAAAGGAAGGAAAGAAGGAAGGAGGGAAGCAAAGAAGGAAGGGAAGGAGGAAGAAAACAGAAGGAAAAAGAATGAGGAAGAAGAACCTGGTACCTGTTTACTACCTTTTAATTTATTTTGTGGATAAATCTGATAAGTGAATTCAATAAAACTCATGGACTTTCTGAAGTTTCTTCTCAAAGGCATAACTAATAAGTTTCTTTTTTAAAAGTTAATATTTGAAGAACAGTTATCCATTCAGTATTTTTTTCTCCTTTGGGAGAACTAAGGAACACAGACTATTGCTTTAAAGATTTCTTGTGTAAGCTTTTTTTTTCCTCCTAAAATGAAAAGTAAATTATCTCAGTATATTATCAGGGCAAGGAGGTTGTGGGGGTAGTGGGAAGATTTCTCTTCTCTAACCAAATATGATACCTGAAAGAATATATGCTTATCCCCAAAGAAGGTGGTAGTTTATGGTTAAGGAAGATTTTAATTGAAACTTAAATATCCTCCTAACTTTGCCTCTGCATAGTATTCTACTAAAACAACAGGGGGAAGTGTCAGAAGAATTTATAAGCCATCTGGCAGACAGTTAAGCTTTTCTGCAAACTGACTGATTTTTGAAACATTTGCAAAACTACACAATTCACAAAATTATTGTGCATTTTCCCAAATGCAATCTAATATATTCTCTTCCTCTTCTATTCAACTTTTAAAGTAAGCTTTTATTGATGTCTTTTAATTTTTGCATCATCATAATTTTCTCCTTTCCTATATAACAAATAATCTTTTTTTTATTTTAAAAGAGCAGTGGAGGAAAGAAAAAAGAAAAAGAAGAAAAAAATTCAGTATAATTTATACATTAAAAATGTCCAAAACCATGAACATTGTATAACACCCATGGATTTCCTTCCTCCATGAGGAGGGAGATTCTTTTCTATTCAATTTTCCTATTGAATAAGATACAGGCATTATTCAAGATATGGCTACTAATGGATTATACCATGTAACTTCATTTGGTAGTCTGTATTCTCTTCTTGCACTTAATAATTTTTCCTGAGTGGAATATTAAATCAAGCTCTTTTGAGTTGTCATGAATGTTATCTCAAGACATCTATTATGTTTCTGGTGCTTGATATAACCAGAAAAAATGTCATATACAAAAAAGAACTATTGAAGGGCCTAACTACAAGAGTTATATGGGATGTCCCAGCAGGACTATGAACTTTGATATGAAGGCTTGCCAAGCCCGCCCTTTGCAGGGCAGCTCATTCACTTTTGGCATCCATCTTTTACCCAATTCTCTCCTGTGGTTTCAGATAGCTATGACATACACAGCAGTCACACACTGATGCCATCTCATCAGATGGGCTAAACCATGTTGAGGGTAAACAATGGACTTCTAAACTATGAATTAGGATGATGTCTACCCTACATATCTGACAACCTTCCCTGGCAGAATAGGCAGATGAGAACAATTTGTTCCAGTAGCCATGAAGTTGCCTGAATCGGGCTCTGTAGAGCTTTTAGAGTTTGGTCAGACATCAAAGACATCAAGGTTATCCACTCCATCCCAGGTCATTGTCATTTGTCCTGACTCTTATTTTGCCACTGGTCTTCAATGACTCTGGAAGAATGAGTGAAGCTGATAACTGTGCAATTCTGCCTTATTAAATCCAATATACCCATAAGTTATGACATCACCTTTGGTTGTTTTTGTCCTTCATTTTTGAAGATGACCAATGACATCATTGAGAATCATTCTTCTGTTTAAACTACAGAATCCATCCTCCACAACAATAGCAAGCACCTTTGACTGACATATATTTCTCTATTTTTTTTGCCAAATACGTTCTCAATCAGGGTCATTGAATTAAATTATTTCATGTTCACATATTGGAATGAATTTCATATTCATGAGAGACACCTTATAGGAAATAAAACTGTTAGGTTGGCTTTCTGAACAATCTAATCAAATTTATTATTATAGTCAAGCAGCAAAAAAAGGGCAGGATTTTGTATTCTCTGCACCTTTCAATTGTGTGAAAGTGAGTATGTTCTAGTTTAGAAAATCATTCGTGAAAATCTTCCTCTTCCCTTGCCACACGTTAATACTTTATCAAGGATAGCCTCACTACATATATAGATTATCCTCAAGAAGATATTATAGAAATGAGAAATAAGCATACAGTAAAGTGTTATTTATTCCACTTGATTATTGTTTTAATGATATATGTGAGAGTTATTATGGAAGTAGAATAGTTATTGCCATTTTGATTCATATTTAAGTGTTTCCATTTTACAGATATCTTAAAAATTGGTCCCTTAACAATTTTGTAATCTAAATGATGAGAGCCCCTCTCTCTGAAAGCTAGGTGTTATATTTTATACCTGACCCTCCATCTTGTTTTTTTCTGGTACTCTAAGGAGATTAGGAATCTCATTTCTCTTCTATGAGTTCAAGCCCCTCCCCAACTGACTGTGTTGCTTATTTTAGAAGTGCAGTGATTTAGTGCCTCAATTCCTTTGACTCATTTAATATAGCTTTTACAAAGGAAGATATATATGTGTGTGTGTGTGTGTGTGTGTGTGTGTGTGTGTGTGTATACTTCAAAGATATACATACAAATATTTCCTAAATTCCTTTGAAGGAAGAGCATAATCTTACTTAGCACCAACTCTTTAAGAAGGAGGGGACATTAGACTTTCAACCTGACCCATTCCCTACATACTTTTACTCCCACCAAGTTTAAGTCCAAAACTGGCAAGACTAACCACTAGGGTGACTGCAACATCTGGCTGGACTCCTAGACTCCTAGATCCTCATATCTAATGCTCTCAAACAGTCTGAATATAGCTTGGGAACAGCAATGCCAAAGACCTTGGTCCATCTAGATTAAGGGAGGGGGAGGGGGGAATGGAAGGTGATGACCCTCAGGCCTTCTTCCCTAACTACTTGGTGTAAGTGGAGGAGTCAAGCATACAGCAAAAGCCTCAGACATTTCAGAATCAGGCAATTGTGAAGATTCTTACAGTTCCACCTATGCAATCAGTAGAAGTAAAGGCTGCCCCCAACCACATGTAGTTCAATGCAAAGAATGTAGATGATAGTTCTAGTTTTCCAGTCTTGAAAAAGTGATTTCAAAGACACCCATAAGGGTGATTCCATTTTAGGTGGTTTAGACATGCACCAAATACTCATTACAATTTAAAATGGAGTTATTCTGGAATAGATTGTTTTTGTACACAATTGCTCTACTTGTCTTCCTTTTTCTTGTCACTTTATGCTTATTATATACAGCCCACATACTGAGGTGTCACAATCAAAATGTTCTATCTCCACTGTCATCAATGATGAAAACAGTCTGAAAAAGGTTGATGGACATATCCCGCTTTTCAACTGTTGTTCTCTTCATGCTTTGGCTTTCAGTCTTTTGGGTATGATCTGGATTACTTGTGACTCTCAATACGTTTCTACCAATTCAATTCCCCACTTTATCACATGGCCAGAATTTTTCTCTAAAAACAGAAATAGACAAAAGTTAAGGTTAAAGTTGTTTAGTATAATTAAATTCAGATCTCAATTATAGGAATAATTGGTTTCTGTATTGTGGTGTAACTTTCTTCATTTAAATCCAGAGATTTCTAGGTTCATGAAATAAAATCAGACTAGTGTTAATTGAACACTTATGATCATAAGCCTGAATTAGGCTGTGCTCAACTCTTGGGGACTGCTGCCCAATGTGTTAACAATCCTCTCCTTCAGGACCTTCTCTAAAAAATTATTTAATTGATTCTTTTTTTCTCTTTTACATCATTGTCACTTTCTAATGATTCTCTCTCCCTCAACTAATAGAACTCTTCCTTTTTAACTGGATAACCAAGAAAAACAAGACCCATACAGACACATACTCTCAAATTACTTCCTCTCCTTTTTTTTAACAGAGAAATTAGGGCCTTTCAGTGAGCTCATTCTTCTCCCCTTCTCTTTATTTCAAAATTCCTTGATATCATCACCTGATCTCTACAACTTCCCCAAGTCTCTGATAAAAAGGTGGCCATTCTTCTTCCCAAAGCCAATCTCTCTTCAAGTGCTTTACTTCCTTCATTTCTTGTTTTCTACAATAGAATGTACCCTCAATCACTTTCCCTAAAGCAGAGACATATTCAGTTTCTCTACATTGATTTTTTTCTTCAAATTGTCCAACTAATCTCCTCTTTTAAAACAACCAAACAAATCAAAAAACCTTCAGCAGTAGACTTGTGCCATTCACTCAAGCTAACTACTTCTTTTTTCTTTTTCTTAGTCAAACTCCTAGGGTTAAAAAACAAACAAACAAGCAAACAAACACAAAACTGCCTATATTTATTGCTTCCATTTCCTCTTATCTACATCCCACCTCACAGATTTGTAATCTGGCTTCTGATCTCATTCAGCTGCTCTCTCCAAAGTTAGCAAGGATTGCTTATTTGCCAATTTTAATGACCTTTTCACTTATCCTTCTTGATCTCTCTGTTGCATTTGACCCTTGTAATCACCTCATCTCACACATTCTTTTCATAACATTAGTCTATCCATATTCACCTTCTATCTGATTGATCACTCCTCAGTCTCCTTTGGGGCTCATCTTTGATATCATGTTCCCTAACTAAAGTATCCTGGCTTCTCTCCTCCCTGCATTTAATTATCTCAATGAGATGACCCACAAATTTATATATCCAGCCTCAGTCTCTCCCATCCTGGATTTTAATTTCAGTGATATTATATTTATTATAATAATAATAATAATAATAATAATAATAATAATAATAATAATAATAATAATAATAATAATAATATTATTGAACATTTCAGACTGGATATCCTGAAGGCATCTCAAATTTATGATGTCCAAAAGAGAATTCATTATCTTCCCCTCCAAAACCTATCCTCTTCTAAACTTCCCTATTTCTGTTGAACATATCACAAATATCCCAAATGTATGAATTCTACATTATCATAGATTCTTCATTCTCCACTATTTCACATATCGGATTAGTTGGGTTTTGCCAATTCTCCATGTACAGCCTCTTTCAGATGAGATTCATTCTTTTTTCTCATGAAGCCAGGACATTATCACTTATCACCTAGAACATCAGCCAATAAGTTATAATCTATGAATAAAGGTTTTTTTATTGTCCTTGAGTTAAGGACTTTGAAATTTTTAAATAAAGTTTTATTACATCTGAAGATGTAAATATCAGTCTTAGCTTGAAGAATGAACAAAAATAGGCAGAAGGCAGGGTTTAGCCCTTGGATGGGGGATAGTTTGCCAACTCCTGATCTAGACTATTGCAATAGTTTGAAATAATTTTACCTCAATTTTCTCAACACTCCAATCCACATAGTTTCTAAAATTATTTTTCTTTTGTACATATATGACAGTGGCACATCCCTACCTAAAGTAGGCCATTGCTTGCCATTGTTTCCCATTGCCTCTAGAGCATTAAGCTTTCAAAGCCCATCACAATCTCTCCTCAAGCTCTTTTCCAACTTATTGAATATTACTCCCCCAGTACTCTCTACAATCCAACCAAAATGGTTATCTCTGTTTCTTACAACAATCTATATTCTGTCTCCTGCCCTTGTACTATCAATCCCATATTGCTGGAATTATTCAATCACTTAGTAAAAATGTATTGTCTTTTATGTACCAGCAACTATATTAAGGCTGGGAATACAAATATTAAAAAAAAAAAAGAAAGATAACTCCTGCCCTCAAGAAGCTTATAATGTAATGAGGGAAGACAATACACACATGGGAACTAGAAAGGTAGAATGGTGCATGATTGCAGAAACCATAGAGAATTCAGAAGAATCTCAGAGTAGGGTAGTCCAATGAGTTGCTGCTTTAAATGCAGGTTTTGGATTTCACAGCCCCCTTCCCTAATTAGAGGGTAGTGATGAGGACTATGCTCCCTCCTTACCTTGATCTCAGAGGCCTTCTCTCCAAGGAGTTCAGGGTACCATCTTTTGCATGAAATTTTTCCTGATTTCTCCAAATCCTAGTATCCTCTACTCTTCACGATCTTGTATTTAATCTCTTTATGCTTATTTTTCATGTTAAAAAATATGAACTTGTTCTATCACTTGTTAGAATATAATCTCCTTGAGAGGATGGATTATTTCATTCTTTGAATTTATATCCCTAGTACCTACCAAAGTGCCTGGCACATAATTCTTATTGATTGCTTTTGGAGCACATGGGTCATGTCTGTCAATATATGGTTGTTTTTGCAATTATAATAAAATTCCTTCAGCTCAGAAGAAGAAGATATGTTTCTCCATAGTACTTTACTTTTATAAGGTAGCTTACTTAAAGGATGCTGTTACAGAAACAAAGACTCCTCAACAAAAAATAAAGGGAAAATATAATTAGCCTGTTTTATTAAAATCAATTTGCACTTTGAGGTTTTAGTTTTTAAAATCACGTTTCTAGCTACTGAACACCTTAAATAAGTCTGAATAAATAATTCTGGAAACAAAACAAGAGCCAAAAAAAAAACCCCAGAGAAAAGACACTAGAAAAGTTCTGCATTATACACACAAATCTACATATACACACCTGTTATATATGTATCTACACACACACACACACACACACACACACACACACACACATATCCAGTTAAAGGTACAAAAGGACTGTATAGAAGCAAAACAAACCAATAGTTCAGAGTCCCCTAAACAAAGAACTATTGGGTAAAAAGAGGACTGTTTGCTTTGTACTGGGCCAGACTCAGTTTATTCAGTTGTTATTCGGTCTTGTCTGACTTTGTGACCCCATTTGGGATTTTCTTAGTAAAGATTCTGAAGTAGTTTTCCATTTCCTTCTCTAGTTCATTTTAGAAATGAGGAAACTAAGGCAAATAATGTTCAATGACTTACCCAGGGTCACACAGTAAGTCTGAGATCAGATTTGCACTCACAAAGAGAAGTCTTCCTGATTCCAGGTGCAGTCTTCTGTCCACTGCACCACCTAGCTGCCCCCAGACCCAGGTTAGCCTCTTGGTAGTATGAGTTGAATAATGGAACACAATGAGATACTTGTAAATCATTAAAAGTTGACCCCCACCAAAAAAAAAAGATCCATTTAGCCAAAAGAGGAGAAAGACATAGGATAGGCATTGAGGATATCTCAAGAGGATTCAGTAGAATGAATCTCACTTGACTGAGCTACACATGAGATCTGCTGGGCAAGTTTCAGAATGCTTTTGGTATTCTAATGGGCAATGAATAGATGATGTCAACCATCTTGACATTTAGTTCTCTCACATAACCAAATTTTAGGGAATGCTTCCATACTTTAAAAAACTTTTTTGACAACCTATGTGCTTTTTATTGTTTTTTGAATTTTACAATTTTCCTCCCAATATCACTTCCCTCCCCCCACTCCCCACCGAATGCAGTTTGATAGTCTTTTTCATGCTATACGTTGATCAAAATTGAATGTGTTGAGAGAGAAATTATATCTTTAAGGAAAAATAAAATATAAGAGATAGTAAAATTACATAATAAGATTTTTTTTTAGTTAAAGGTAATAGTATTTGGTCTTTGTTTAAACTCCACAGTTCTTTCTCTGGATACAGATGGTATGCTCCATTGTAGATAGCCCAAAATTGTCCCTGATTGCTGCACTGATGGAATGAGCAAGTCCATCAAGGTTGATCATCACTCCCATGTTGCTGTTAGGGGGTACAGTGGTTTTTCTGGTTCTGCTCATCTCTCTCAGCATCAGTCCATGCAAATCCTTTTAGGCTTCTCCGAATTCCTAAAAAAATTAATTTATGCAATAAAATAGGTATTTCTAGTTCTTTTAGAGAAAAAAAACAACAGTCTGACTGGGGGGGGGGGTTAGGATATTATCCCTATCATGTTAGTGGTGATGGATATGGTACTCATTTGGATTCAACAGATCTTTATTATCCTTTTATGTTGTGCGTGGAAACAATGACACAATTGAAACAGACACTGCCTTCAAGAAGTTTGCACTCTACTCAGATGATACAACATGTTCACAAATAAATATGGTGCTGTCCAGACAAAGATGGTTTTGAGAACATAAAAATGAACAATTGACAAGCTAATGTTATCCTTGACAGAACTTGAGACAGTAGACATAAAACATGTTTTAAATAACATGTATGAATTCTAAGTCTTTGCCTTGACAGTTCAGGATGTACTAATATGCATATGATTGGGCATGGGGATGGGGAGGATGTGGAAGAAAAGGATGAGCTATCTTAATTTAAAGATCAAGATATATTTGCTTTTTACATTGTACAGCATCCCAGAATTAAGTATTTCCTGTACCATTTTCTAGTGTATGGCATAATCTTTGGAAATATATCCTATTAACAAGGTACAACATAGTATGATGAATCTTAGCTGTGTTATCTTAAGTCAATCACTGAATCTCTTTCAGTATTACTTTCGTTGTCTAGAAAATAGGTACAATAATACTTTTTCCTTATTCACAAGTTTGGTGAATTTAAAGTGCTTGGTAAATTTTAAAGACTGTGTGTGTGTGTGTGTGTGTGTGTGTGTGTGTGTGTGTGTGTGCTACTATTGTAACTAAAAGAATCTTCATACTCTCCAAAAACCACTTTCTTTTTTTTAAGCATGAAATGGCAATTATGTATGTCCAGTGTTTTCTGCCCAAAGGAAAAGTATTTATTTGCAAAGATTCAGCAGTGAAATCTCACATTTCTAAAACCCAAAATCACTAGTTACATAATATTGTGGTACCACCCAATGTAACAGAATCAGACTTTTGGGATACCACAGAGCCTAGAATGAGAGCCAATATGATCTGTCCTGAAACTTCAGGTAGCTTTCACTCATCCTGTACCACCATTCCTATTCTCTTTTCCACACAAATTTAAGGAAGAGTTGGAGTAGAGAGCGGGGGAAGGAGAGAGGAAAAGAAAGAGAAAGGGGGGGGAAAGAAAGAGAAGAGAGAAAAAAGAGGGAGGGGCATTTTTTTTTACTGCATTTAGTTTTTAGGAGAAAGAAACAAATCACAAAACAAGTTGATGTCAGAAATTTTAAAAAAAAATTGTAATGCTTCTAAGTTATGGCCCACACAGTCAATGTCTCCTATATCTTCTATCTCTTATACTTCCTACATCTATATCAAAGTGATCTTTGATGTTCAGAGTTGCAAAGTTAGATGAGAGTTTAAAAATCATCCAATGCAACCCAGAATTAAATGCAATGTGCTCCATATAAGGTATGATCTTTCATGATTGGAATTTGGAAGTTGATTCAATCAAGAGTAGAGAAATAATGGAGAGGAAAAAAAGTCAAAATTTAGCATGTTACTTTTAAAGTTGACATCTAGTTTTAGTGTGAAATTACCCAGGATTTTTTAAAATACAGGAAGCTTTATGGATGTAAGAGACCAGCCATTTCTTATGTGTACATTTTATATGCTAAAAGGGGCAGAAAAATGGCATTTACAAAAGAAAAAATTGTCATATTTCTGTTATTAGGACCTAAGAGAAAATAGCCCAATTGATGAAGGTGAGCAGCACATAGGTTTTGAATTTTTTTCTTCCAACCTACAGTGACCAGAGCTTAGCTACCACATCTCTCATCTGGGTTCTAGGGTCTACTCTGAAATTTTTCAGTATCTCTCTAATGTTATCATGCTTGAATCTACATATACCACGTTCCTTCAAGTTAATATTTTTCCAATATTATTTAAATAATGAATGCTAAGTTTTACAAAAGTATCTTTACTAAGACCCAAAAACAAAAATCTCTAAAACAGGAAACCCAATCTCTTCTGTCAAATCATTCTCTGGAAAGAGTAGATTCAAACTTAAAGTGGTGACTTTAATCACTTCTCTGAACAAGTTTATTTCTATGTGTGGAAGCCAATGGAAGGATCTTTTACTTGCAATTCACATTACACTGGCTAATGGATGATTGACTGCTGGGCTAGTTCAAGCATCAGGACTTGCCCCTCACCATTATCTGCAGTTAATGGATTTCTGGAGACCCTTCTCACCTTTTAAAACATAAATATCATGTTATTATTATTGTTGCTTTTGGCTAATTGTTCAGTAAACATTTCATCTTTGAGAGTTAGTAGTGTAATTATGAATGCCTTGTATAAATGAGAAAAAAATACCAGTGAGGGCTCAGGAGTCATAACATCAAATAGTAAGAATATATTTATAAAATCAAGGGTTGCCTCTAGAAGTCTAAGTATCTTATCACAATTTGATTGCCCTTTATTTAGAAACCATCCATTCTTCACCAGAACTGTTATTTGAAGTGCCAGTTGGGAGTTAGTGAACAAGTCTATAGAGAAAAATTGTAGTTGGATGCCATGCCAAGTAACATGTCTTTGAGAGACACTAATAGAATGAAAGTGTCAGTGCCTTTACATTCTATACATTGATTCATTTCTGGGTAGACAATTCAACTTGCCATTAAGAATGTGGTTTTGGAGTTTGTGAGAAGATCAGAGATTGAGATTTTAAAAAAATTGGTAGTCAACTATATAACAGTGTGTGGGAAATTCTGAGTAAAATGTTCTATATGGTATCGCAAGACCATAGCTAAGAAAGACAAAACAATTTCTTTAGACACAAGAACTTAGGCTATGAAATTTGCTCACATAGAGGACAAAAATAGAGAGATATTTTCTTTCAGAGATATTGCTTTTGCCCATCTTATGATGGGGAGGATATGGACTCTGCAGAACTGTAAATTGATTGTCTAGATACAAAAACAAATAACTCTACTATAATTCAGACTGTACAGGTGAGGGAGAAATATGCTTGTTAAGAAAAGTTTCCAGTTTCCAGTGGTTTGCCCAATTAGTGAGTATACAAAAGGAAAAGAGAACTTTGAATTATCTAGGAAAAGAGACAAATGTTCTCAAGTATATTTGGAGATGATTTGGCAGCACAAGCACGTGTTCTAAGGCTCCATTTTATGGGGCCTCCATTACAGATTCATTACTTTCTGGTTTTATAAGTTGATAATAGAAACCATAGGTGTGAGATAGGTGTCTAGACTGAATACTGAGACTATTGCCTTCAGGAAGACCCCGGTTGAAGAAAGGATTAAAAAAAGAAAAGAAATTGGTCTGTTTATTCAAGAGTGAAGATAAAAGATATTTATTAATATTAGTAAGGAGTGGCATATACAATTATCCCTTGACATTCTTGGGGGTTTAGGAGCACAGAGCCCCCTCAAATGTGAAAAAAACTCAAACAATGATATATCCTTCCCCAAACCTTTATTTTTAATAATTCTGATCATATTTATATGACGCAGAAAACCAGTAAAATAACACACTTCATCCATAAAAAAGTTACAATTTCTACACAAGGGACTTTAGTATCTTGTACACTATGCTGACTCTGCAGTCACCAATTTAACTACAGCAACTGCTTCAGGGATTTCCTTTTATGAAAAGCACAAGATACAAAGATCACTGCCAAATAAAATCAAATGTTTGTGTATGGATGGTAGAGAGATAAAGAGGATGCATTCTCAAAGAGAATATGTAACTTAAATAAAATTTAACCATCAATAATAAATTTGCATATGTATACTTATGGTAATAAACAGTAAAATAGATTAATAATATATAGCATTTATTCATTTAGGACACTTTTTGTTTCTTTTTATACTCATGTCATCCACAATTCTTTGTAGTGGACTGCAAATTTTAAAAAATTTCCATTTAATTATTAGTGACCAACCCATGGATAACCAAAACCAGTTATGTGAAACTCATGAATATTGAGGGATGACTCTATCAGCAGAAACAGTAAGAGAAGTAGAATTTACAAATCTGTTGAATTGATTTTAAGCTTCATGTGAATCAGGATTATTTTAGTTATTTTTTTCTTCCCCGTGCCTAACATAAGACAATGCTTTGCATGCAATTCAGTAAATCTAGGATCTATTATTTCATTGTTGTAGGAACTACTTCCAATAGTATAGAAATCAATACTTCTATAACTTAGCAGCTAGTTTCAGAGTTACCTGAGACTCAGAATAATTGTTACTTGCCCATTATCACATGAACAGTATCAGGGACAAGATTGGAATCCAGGTTCTGACTTCCAGATCAACATTCCACCCACTATTGTCATTCACAATCAGTATTTTTAAAATGTGCAACAGGAGTGCTTCAAAAACAATTGTTGAATGAATGAATGAATGAAGTTTGGGGTTTTTTTTTTGGTTTGTTTGTTTGCTTGCACTGCTACCCAGTTGATTATCTTCACACTCTGGTCCCTTTCTGTCCTTCTGGTCTTCTTCACCACAAACTCTATTCCCATTGCATTTGCTGATTTTGCTGTCACTTAAACATATTATTCTATCTCCTATCTCTTTGCTTTTGCATTGGTTATCCTCCATACCTGGAATTCTCTCCCTCCTTACCTTATAATATCCCTGGCTTCCTTTATTTAAAATTGAGTTCAAGCTAATAGAACCCTTTAGCTAATAGAACCTTTCCACTTTGGCTACCTTCAGTGTACTTTATAATTATGTTGTATTGATTTCTGTATATAGTGTCCCCTCTATTAGAATGTAACATGATTTTAATGGCAGAAATTGTTTTTACTTTTTTCTTTGTATTCCAAGCATTTCTCTTAATCAATGCTTGCAGTATTATTGGTTAATCAGGTTATTGATTTCTGTCATTGGGTTTCTAATATTTGATTTTTTTTAACCAACATTAGCCACTCAGAAATGAAATTAACCAGAAAAATCTCATTCTCGGAGTATTCTAATTACTCTGAGTTTATTGTACAAAGCCTAGTTTACAAAGAATATCTGTAGATACTTTGAAATTTCTTTATAACATATCATGATCTACCAAACATGACCAATATCATCAGATCTTTATAAGCAGATCATAGCATTCTGATCTGAATGTGAGGATCACTATAAAATGCTTGTGGCTACAAGAATTAGAACTGACCAGGAAGATGAGCAAACCAGTTCTACCATTAAGGTCATCCATGGCACATGGACATGGCCGATGTTTTTCAAAATTGCTCCACTTTGTATTTAGAAAACTGGCAAGGTTTTTGTATAATTATGTAACCTCACATGGGATTTGGCCATATCCATGTACACACTGGGTTATTTACACACTATTTATGTTTTTGGACAAGAAGACACCGTGTAAAGTTTCCCAGCATTTCTCCAGTATGTTAATTCTCTCCCATCGACTCTGAAAAAGAATCAGGAAAACCTTATAATTTAGGGAGGTGGGAGGGGAGGGACTTTTCTTCATATAGTATAAAGTGTCTCTTGTTACTCTGTTGTACTAGAGACAGACAGTGGTTCAGCTCAGTAAATAGTCACCTATTAACTGTGGAAACCATATTTATAGTTATTGGTAAATTATGGAGAAAATGGAGTATCTGCTAACTAGGGATAATTTTGAGGCTTGATTTAGTAAATGCTATGGTTTGTGGGATTTCAGCACACAATTACAGAAGCTAAACAAAGAGAGGAAACACTCTCTACCACTTCTATTTAAATTTCTAGGAGGAAAGGGAAGCAAAGACCTTTTACAATATACTTGATCAAGTTTCAGGAGTTGGAAAAATATTTTTGAGTGATATTTAATAAGAGCATAAAACTATCTGGCAAGGAATATTGTTTTAAGAACAGATTTTAGACTACTAAGAGGGTAATTGGGTTAAAGGTTCTAGACAAGATTAGGTTACTAGTCACAGATATTTGGCTTCACTTTGTTGATTAAAAATAATAAAGAACATTATTCCAAAAATAATATCATTTCTTTTTGTTTTAACAAATCTTGCAGTCTATAAATATAAATAATAAATCTATACATGATAAAGGCTAACTATAGAGTTCCTATAGTACAACATTTTACAAGTTCACCAAGAGTTCTCTTTTTCTTAAAGTTTTTACCTTTAAGGAAAGGAGGGAAAGAAGGGAAGGAAGAAGTTTGGGGACCAGAGCTTGGCTAATCTTTTTTATCTTCAGAAAGATTGTTCAACAGGCTAGATTTATTAAAAATATTAGTATAGTGGACATAGTTTTCATATTCAAGCTAAACTCCTGATTGCTATTCATTAATAGGAAAAAGACAGCTCCTAGCTCTGTATCTGAGTCCTGACCAGTTCCACAGTGAACACATACATAACAAATCATGAAGAAATTCATTTATTCAAATAGATAACAAAACAGTCAGAGAAAGTATATATGAGAATATAAAACAAGACAATAAAGAGTGAAGTAGCTCTCCCATTGGGAATTAGGTAATTCAGCTGAACCAAGAGAGTATCAGATCTCTCCTAAAGGGAAAATTCCCTGAAACCTCCAGTATAACAAGTTGGTAATAGGGAAATAATGGAGCTTGCCAACTCTTCTCATGTTAGTTTCTTCCCAAAATCTTTCTCCCTTCAAGGGCTTGAAGAGAGGTTGAAATCCTATGTATCTTCTCTTTCAACACTAGATGCCACAGACTTCAGAAGGACTGAAAAGCCTGAAAAACCTAAAAAGATGGGACTTCTTTCTCCCATTTTTATCATTATTGTTATGTTACAATTACATGCAAAACTAGTTTTCAATATTTATCCTTTTGTAAGTTTTTGAGTTCCATATTTTTTACCACTCTCCTCTTTTACCTTTTTCCATGGCAATGAAAAACTTGATTGTACATGTATGATCATTTACCATATTTCTATTAGTCATGTTGTGAAAGAAGAATTAGAAGTAAAGTAGGAAAAACCAGGGGAAAGAAAGAAAACACATAAAAGAAAGTAAAAATGAATTTAATATGCTTTGGTCTGCATTCAGAAGCCATAATTATTTTTCTCTGGATGTGGATTGCATTTTCCATCACAGGTTTTTTTAGGATTGTCCATAATCACTGAACTGCTGAGAGTTGTGCCCATCATAGTTGATCATCTCACAATGTTGCCATTAATGTGTACATTTTTGTCTTTGTTCTGCTCACTTCACTCAGTATCAGTTCTTGCAAGTCTTTGTAGGTTTTTCTGAAGTCTGACCACTCATGATTTCTTACAGAACAATAGTACTCCATTTCATTCATATACCATAATTTGCTCATTATTCCCCAATTGATGGGTATAGCCTCAATTTCCAAAGTTCCACAAAAAGAGCTGTTACAAACATATTTGTATATATTATATAAATATTTATGTAAATACAAATATGTGGGTCTTCTTCCCTTTTTCATGATTTCTTTGGGTTTATAGACCTAGTAGTGGTATTGCTAGATCAAAGGGTATGCAAATGCACAGGTTTATTGCCCTTTGGTCATAGTTCCAAAATGCTTTCCAAAATGGATGGGATCAGTTCACAACTTCACTATCAGTGCATTTCTGTCCTGGTTTCCCTGATCTTCTCCAACACTGATCATTTTCCTTTTCAGTAATTTTGGTCAATCTAAAAGCTGTGAGGTAGTACCTAAGAGTTGTATTCATTGGCACTTATCTAACCAATATTGATTTAGAGATTTTTTTATATGACTATAGACAGTTTTAATTTCTTCATCTGAAAATTACTTGTTCATATATTTTGATCATTTATCAGTTGGGGAAATGACTTGAATTCTTATAAAGTTCTTTATCAGATACACTAGCTCTTAAAATATTTCCAAGATTTCTGCATTCCTTCTAATCTTGGTTGCATTGGTTTCATTTATATAAGAACTTTTTAATTTTATGGAGTCAAAATTATCCATTTTGTAATTTATAATATTCTCTACTTCTCTTCCATTCTTACCAACTCTCTACCTCACACAGATTCGGAGCATTGATTCCTCCAACAAAGAAAGAGACCCATACCAAAGTGATTTGAGACTTAGGTTATATCTAAAATGGGAGTATTATCCACCTCTTACCTCTTACAGAATTACTGTGAGTATCAAATAAGATAATATTTGCAAAGAGTTTAATAAAGGCAATTATTAAATGCTTATTCCCTTCCCCTTAATGAATTTGAGAGATGGAAAAAAATCATAACTAATAAAATAAAATCTAATCAAATTGGTGTATATTTGGTAATGGAGGTAAAAGTGAAGCCAATACACCTATATCCCTGTTATCTATAAAACTATAGTGGGTTAATGTTTTATAAGTTCCTCACAGGTGGGGAATGACAGGTGGGAAATGACACATTCACTTCCAGGTGAATTTTAGTCATAGTATCATTGATTTAGATTTGAAAGGGATCCCAGAGGACATTAGAGGTCCTACCCTCTAATTTTAAAGATGCGGAAACTGAGATCCAGGTTGGTTATTAAAGTTTTTGCCCAAGGTCATATAGTATTCTTTCTACTAAATTCCAGAAATTTTAGTTGCTGAAGTGATTGTGGACCTGAACTTACATGTTCCACAGAGTGGCTCCAAAACTCAGACTATAAAATGTTTCAAAGAAATCTCAGATTATTTTCTATGTTTTCAAAGTTGAGGAGGAACTAGCCCTTCCTATGAGCAGTTTTTCTTCTCATTCCTGTATGTTATTATATGGAAACATAATGTGCTGAAAGAATCAGGACATGATTCTTTAAATGACCCCCTTAGCATTTTCCATTTCACAATACATCATTACAGGTAATTGTCAGATACATATGAGCCTCTCAATGACTCTTAACAGAATTAACTGCAAAGTACTGCATGTCGTTAGCCCACTTCACCCTCTTATCATCCCAGCATAATCACTGACCTTGAAATGGGGTAAAGCATTTCTGGTTGTACTAGGATGCCCAATTGAGTGAATTGAGCTCTATTTTCTCTCTTCATATATAGGAAAACACCCTTCTAGGTAAAAAGGGCAAATAAGATAAAGTACTTTCTCCCCTGACAATGAATTACATTCTTTTTCACCAACTTCAGTCAATCAATAAAGAAACATTTATTATACTCCTGATATGGGTTAAAAACATAAATGTTAAGAGTTCTCTTAAACTAGTCGCCTCTCTCAAGAAACTCACAATATAGGAGAGACAAGAAGTTAAATATAGGTACAAGCAACCATATATAGGATAAATAGAAAATAATTAATAGAGGGAAGTGCCAAGTGTTCTTCCTATTTCTCAAGGCAATACAGACCCTACTCCCTTGTGCAATGCAGAAACAAGGAGATTTGGGCAGCCAAATTGAAAGTGTCACTTAACCATTTCCCTATCTGTGTGCATGTCTTATTCCACTTTTCTATATTTTCCTTGAAGATAGGATCTTTTACTCTTTTTGCTTTTCTGTTTCCTGGGTCTACCATAACACTTGGCACTGAGTTGGAACATATTAATTGCTTGTTACATTTTAAATTATTTTCATGATTTCTTCCCCCATTTGAGGTATCACTTGCATGAAAGGAACAATCAGGTACCATATGTTAGCATAGTAACCAGGGGAAGACAGCAGAGACTTGAAAGTGAAAGTTAACATCAAGTCTGTCAAATGTAATTCCATCCTTCCAAGGCAGTGGTTTGTTGAGATATTCCTGACTCTAAATTAAGTGATTTATTCACTAAACCATGATGAAAATGGCATTCTTTCAAAGAGGGTACAAGGTAATGGGGTGATATGAAATACAAATGAACAAGTGTAGATAGTATTATGGAAAATGGAGAAATACACACAAAGGGAGCTAAGAAAAAGTGGAGGAAGGAGAGATCACTTTCAACTTAGGGGTACCTCAGGGGAGATTTCATGGAGTTGATCAGGTGTCAGTGACTATCAAATTGACACCAATTCTTGGTCTAGTAATCTATTAAAATTGAATTGAAATCTCTTATTGACTTAAACAGATTCCAAAAATATTAACCCCATGACCCTGCATGATTTTGTGACTTTTTTTTACCAACACTCATCCAGTCTATAAAAGAATTAAACAGTACAGATCATTTCTCCTCAAACTAATATACTGGAAATATAATCTACTATAATCTGACTTCTATATGGAGCCACTCAGCCTTTCAACTATGAACAATTCATGATTAAAATACTATGTGACCTTTTATATAATAATGTTAATAGTCACCCTCTGATAATCTGCAATTTTCTTAAACAATGCTTCCAGAATCTGGTGCTTATCTTTGTTTTTCAGTTTTCATAGTTAAGTGATAAAGGTAGAGAATGGGACTCTGATTTCATTAGTATTCTCTCTATCTTTGCAGGTCAGCAACTTCTCTTAAGTCTACTGTTTTAGAAATTTGCTAGAGCATTAAGAGGTAAGAGATTTGCTGATCATACAGCTCTTAATGTCAAGGATAAGACTTAAACTCAGTCTTTCCTGACTCCAAGGCCAGATCTTTACCCACCCCTCCATGCTTTAAAGAAAAATAAGAGTTTCTGACATTTTGAACTTTTTCCACCTAAAAAGGATTAATCTCTGACTACTTGAAAGAAAAAAATATGTTATCATAAATGTAGAACCAGAAGGATTCTGAGATAACAGCTGGTTCTATATACTCATTTTCAGATAGGGAAACTGAGATTCAGATAAGTTAAGGTTACTTGCTAAAAGTCACATAGCAAGTAAACAATCCAAGTACTGTTTCTAAATCTAGTTGTCTATCTACAATATCATTCATTCATTCAATAAGTATTTATTAAACACCTATTCTGGGCCAAGCATGTTTTTTGCATGCTATCACTAGGGAAAATAGCAGGGAGTAAGGGGTGGGGGGAAGAGGGAAGAGGCATGGGGAAGGGAGAGACAAAGAAAGTTTAATTTTAGGTCATTTTACAATAAAATATGATTCTAATCCACTGGTTGGACATTTTGTTGTAACTACCTATTATATTACGTTACATCCTAACTTATTCTTTCCTTGGAAATCCTGAGAGTCAGGAGAGGTCATTTTGATGTTTTCTGGGTTAGATTTCAGATTATTTTCCTGAGACTAAATTTTTTAAAACTGAAGTGACGATCTCTTTTTCTAAGCCTACTAGAATACACAAACAAAACTGGGGATTCTAGAATATCCCCTATACTGAGGTGCTATTGTATATTCTAACCACAATGTTTAATTAGGACAGTTGGGTTATAATTTACCTCTGGACATATCATAGTCGAGACTTTCAGTAAATTATGCCATATACTTAAGATGGGGGGTCTCTACTCAAAGACCCAGGAACTCAGTGTTCTGCATTCTAATATGTGATAGCAGGAAACCCAGGCATAATCAAGGCAGCAATAAGATTTATTAAGGGCTTAATTTGTCAGACACTCTGCTAAACATTGGGGGATAAAAAAATAAAATAAAATGAAGAAATTAAGACAGTCCCAAACTCTCAAGGAGCTAACCTTTTTTTTTAATGGCAAGAAAATGGGGTTACATGATGTTCCCAAGGTCACACAGCTAAATATTAAGTGTCTGAGACTGGATGACATAACATTCTCTTGATGGAAAATAATATACAAAAGGGAATTGGGGTCAGGGAGTAGGGTGGGAGGAGAGGGGGAGAAACTGGAGGTGGGGCATAGAGAGAAAGCGAAGATAGTCATTATGTTTAAGTCCAGAAAGTTAGAAGCAGAGCTAAGAGGGAGAAGCATAAGTGATGATTGGCCACAGTCCTTTCCCAAAATGGAAGCCCCAAGAAGAATTCATCAGTGGAAGAGGTACAGAAGGGAAAAGGATGTTCCAGATTGAGAGGACCCCAAGAACTAAAGGAAGAAAAAATACAATGCCAAGATTTATGACCAATAGTCTAAAATGAAATCTTGCTCAATTTCTAGTGAGAAAAATAAGTGGATCAGTATACTCCTACCCAGGGGCATTGTACACTAGATACATTATTCCAAGAATTACTAAGACTTGGCATTCAAATAAGGGAAACCAAGCTAGCTCTTTTGTTATTAGTTCAAAAGACAAAGTCTATTCTCCTATTGATATTTATAAAAACTTTCAATGAGATGTACATCAAGTGGGAGTTTATAATCAGTTTTTTCTTATATGACCTTGAAATATTATTGTTATTTCAAACATAAGTAAAAGATTTACTTATATTCAATTATCTTTTTAAAAAATCTTCCAGTTCCAACAATAAAAGATAATCATATACATTTGTTTCTTAGATTCATATATGTTTCAAATTAGTTCAGGGTTGTTTGGGGGATCAGTTTTATTTGTTTCGTGACATTGAATAATCTGACATATCATATCAAATCAATATATCATTTAATAAAACTAGTGAATGGACTAATTGCTTTCAATTGCCTTTATTTCATTTCTGCCACTGAAGTGTTCCTCTTTCAAATTCTTATAAAGATTCCATTAACTCCAAAATCTAAAGATCTCATTGTTCCTAATAACTTTGGAAATCATTTTAAAAGAGAAAATTAGGATAGATTTCTGGAAAAGGATAATCACATATAAGTCATTTTTCTCATAAAGTCATCACATATTTGAAAATTTGTGTTGAATCTTATAATATTTCACAGAAATGAATGTCTGGATTTTGTGTCATTAGAAAATTCACATATTTGATTTTTTAAAGGAACAATGAAAATGTAAAAATAGAGCATTCTCTAGACCAATTCCAATTAGCTTTTCAGAACAGTTCTGTGGAATGAGAAATGGATACTATAATTTTAGAATTTCCATGCAATAATGATGGTTAAAGTCTTAGATGTTCTTGTTTGACAAAAACAAAACCAGAGCACAAATTGTGCAATACCAGACACAGTAGCACAGCTTAGATAAGGCACAACTATTCCTAGAAAGAACAACATTGTCAGATGATCAACCTTAATGGAATCAACTCCTCTCAGCAGTTCAGAGAGTTAGGACAATCGCATTAAACTGGCTATGGACAATGTTATCCCCATCCAGAGAAAGAAAAACAAAAGAAAAACAAAAAAACAACCCTTCAGAATCTGATGAACACTTTATAAACATTATCTCTTATGTATCTCTTTCCCTTAATCCTAATTCCTCATACCAAAAATGACTAACCTGTAAACATGTTTATCCAAAAATATGTATGTACAATGTTAACCTGATTGTTCCCTGCTAAGGGGA
This sequence comes from Macrotis lagotis, assembly GCF_037893015.1. Classification (NCBI taxonomy): domain Eukaryota; kingdom Metazoa; phylum Chordata; class Mammalia; order Peramelemorphia; family Peramelidae; genus Macrotis; species Macrotis lagotis. The sequence continues at coordinate 237,000,855 of NC_133666.1, forward strand.
GGGGGGAGTGGGAAGGGAGGGTGGAAGCAAATTTTGTGACTTAAATATATACATGTGCATATGGATTAAAAATTAAATTAAAAGAAAAAGAATATAATACAAACCCTACCAAGATTCAGTAAACCTTAAGGGAAAAAAAACTATTCCTAGAAAGAACCCTGGCCTGGGAGACTGAAAAGAAGTTATTATACCATTTCTTCTCCAAACAAAATCTATGAATATGGATAGGCCAACTTAATGGAGTCTTGTATTTTCTGATCTTACTATATGGATAAGATTAAACCCTTCTTTAGATACTTCCTAGCTGTGTGACCCTGAGATAAGTCATTTAACCTTGTGTCTATTCAGTTTTCTCATCTAAAAATGGGCATGGGGCAGCTAGGTAGTGCCGTGGATAGAGCGCCAGTCCTGGAGTCAGGAGGACCTGAGTGTGAATCCAGCCTCAGACACTTACTAATTACCTGTGTGGCCTTGGGCAAATCACTTAACCCCATTGCCTCAAATAATTTTTTTAAAAAAATTTTTTTGAAATAAAAATAAAGAATTAAAATGGGCATAATAAGGACACCTACACCCCAGGGTTGTAATGAGGATCAAATGAGATAGAAAGTGTTATATAGAAGGTATCATTTATTATCATTACTCTTAGATTACTATCTGCCCTTAAATACACCTTAGGATTGTTATGAGGATAAAATGAGGCAATAAATTAAGCAGTGTTTCTTAAACAAAGGTTCTCTTTGTGTTCATTTATTCAACTATGACTAAATTATGACAGTGTCATGGACTTGGATTCAGGATTACTAGGGTTTTAAGTACCATTGAGACCTTTCCAAAGGTATGAAAAGGGACAAGTCAATTAGCATCTCTTACTTTTATTACCTCATCTTTTAAAATAACCAAATAATAATAATACCTATAGCATTTACCTTACACAGTTTTGTGTGGACCACATGGAAATATATCTAAAGAATTTTGCAAATCTTCAGGTGATATAGTAGTAATAGGATCAAATATTTATTCATTGTTTTTTGCAGAGGAGTCAAACATACCAGGGCTATCCAAAACAGATTTAAATGTAATTAGGAAATATTTAGCAAAGTAAATAAAAATATAATAAAACACAGAAAACATTATTACTTCTTCTTTCCCTTCCTTCAGTCCCTTTTTTCCTTCTTTCTTTTTTTTTTCTCTTTTTTCTCTCCATCTAACTTGGCTGCCTGGCTGACTACTTGCTTTCCTTTCTTCTCAGACCTGCTCTTTCATTGATTTAAGAAATTCCTGATGATGGACTCTTTTGCCAAAGCAATCTGCATTTCCCCTTCTCTTCTTCCAGAGTTGCCTAGAGCACTGAAAAGTTAAGTCACGTCCAGGGTCCTATTTCCTGTATATGTCAAAAGTAGGACTTGAAACTACATTTTCATCATTGAAGTCAATTGTATAGCCTCTACTTCTTGCTCCTTTTCATTTGTATTATATATAGTAATTATGATAATATCATTTTTCCCTTATCTTTGTACAAGATGGATTGATTTGGAAAGATTTCCTACCCAAAAAACAATCATGCAATCTCAGACTTGAAAAGCACTTAAGAAATCTTCTTCTGGTAAAACCTATTATCTAAAAAAAGGAATTCTTTTTCTATATGTCTATATTTTACATCTATATTCTACATAAATGTGAGGACATCTATAATATCCCACCTGTGAAGGGATTATCCACCATTCACTGGAAGAACTCTTCATCTCTAGTCATGTGAACCTACAGACACCCAAGAACACTCATAACAGTTTAGAAAACTCTAGTGGTTAAAATTATATTGCTTACATTATGATGAAATCTGACCCTCTGCCATTTCTACTCATTGTTCTTTGCTCTGTCTCTAGAATGGAGCATGATAAATCCCTTTACTCTTCCCAAAGCCCTAATCCCAAATGATTACCTTTGAAGTATTTGAAGGTAGTGCAAACATCTAGTTCATCAATTTCCTCTTCCCCAGGACTTCCTCAACCAATATTCATATAACATTATTTTTGGTCTTTGTACCATCTTGGTTACCTTTGTTAGCACAGGCTTCAGTTTATCAATGTCAATCTTAGAATAAATACAATAGTACAGTTATGCACTGAGTAGGGAAGAATAAAGTGAGACTGTCATCTCCCATTTCTCTACACTATTCCTCTATTCCACCTAAAATTATTTGCATCATAGGGGGTGACCATGGGAACTTTGAGGTAAAGGCACCAAAATGGGTGCTCTAGGAGGGACTACAAACTTGAAAATATTTCATATATTGAAGCTACCAAAAAATATTAGAGTTGTTTTTTGAGGTCCCAGAAAGGTATTTTTGGAGAACCACAATTCTTAATGGTCATCCAGACCAGACAGGTTGGAATCTGTGATGACTGATGATGATGACGATGATGATGACAATTATCATGGTGATAGTGATGAGATCACATATCCTCAAAGTATTAAAGTCCTGATCTTTTCATCAACCTTTTTAAACTGAGATCTTACTATTATATTACATCTAAACTTTACTGTACTAAAAATCATCACCTTTTCCACATGAACTCTTGTCTAGCCATCTCTCCTCCATTATATGTATCTTCAATTCATATTTTTAGACTTCGTTGTATTCCTATAAATTATATTCTATCATATCTGACCCATCCTTCTAATCTGTTAAGATCTTTCGAAATACTGATTCTTTCAATTTGTTCTCTTAATCTCCACTTTGTTCATTCATATAACCTAAAATTCAGCCTTAGATGCTCTAATCCATTGCCCTCAGTTCTATAGATCAATTAAGTGAGGCCGAAAGATAATCAATGACTTATCTTAGATCATATGAGTAGTTAACAATACATCTCAAACGTGGATCCTCTTACTTTATGTCCCATCTAAAATTTTGATAAGCATGCCATTTTCATTCAAGTTATTGACAAAATTGCAGAATGGCAAGGGACCAAGACTGATTTTAGTGGCATACCATGAGAGATCTTTCAATAATTACATCAGTCTACTAATGAATGCTTTCAACCATTTCCAAAACCATCTAACTATAAACTCACTTCTCATCATCTCTTCCATAAGGATATCCTGAGGGAAACTGTGGAATGCTTTGCTGAAATCCATATATTCCTTTGATCTACCAGTCTACCAACCATGCCAAAAAAGGAAATGAGTTTAGACTGCATGACCTATTCCCAAAGACTCAATGCTGGTTCTTTGTGACAACTACTTCTTTTTCAAAATGCTCACAAGCCATCACTTTAATATGGGTTTAAAATTTTGCCAGGGATTCAAGGCAAAGCTTATCAATTTAAGGTTGGACAGCCTACTTTAAAAAAATCAATATATTTACCTTTTTGCAGTCATAGAACTGATTTTGAACCCTGGAGATGGAAGGGATCTAAAAGAACCTCTAGTACAATTCATAGTGGATCAGAAATTTCCATTAAAGTATAAGAGCTAGCATTTATATAGTTCTTAAAAACTTATGAAGTATTTTACATGCTTTATCTCATTTTAACATCAAAACAATATGAGTGAAATACTATTATTATTCCCATTTTACAGATGAAGAGACAGAAAGAGGCAAAATAATTAAGTAACTTGTTCTAGTTCATAACTCTAGTAATCTAGCTGCCATTGAAAAACCTTTAGTCATAAAGAAACTGTACGTCTTAAAACAGTTCATCTTCTGGAAAACTGCAATTTTTTTTTCATATTATGCCAAAAAAAGAAATCTTTACAATTTCCATCTATTGTTCCTAATTCTACTTTCTGAAATCAATTAAATAAGCTAAAGTCCTCTTTCTCATGAGACCATGTACATCAAGGTCAGGGAATGTCAAGGTCTGAAATCATCTGTTCTGGTGCTTCCACAGGCAGGACTTGAAATTCAACAAATTTAGGAACTTTTTAGTGGCAAATTAATTAAAATGCTTGACCAAATATAGCAGGCTAATTTTAAGCTGATAATCTTGTATTGCACATGAATGATGTTATAAATATCCAAATGGTCCTTGACTGAAAAAAGTTTCCAAATCCCTAAATTCTACATTGAGGAAATCTTTTCTTCTCCAGGCCAACCATCATTGGTTCCTTAAACCTTGAATTTGAGTCCCTTTCACCATTCTGGTTTAAATAAACTTTAATTTAACATTGCCTTTTCTAAAATTCAGAATGGACAATATTCCAGATATGATCTGACTAGACTTCCTTCTTCTGGACACTTCTATTAAGCAGTTGGATTACCTTAGCTTTATTGGTTGTAGTGTTAACATTGTTCCCTCATAATGTGTTTCCAAAGAACTAGTATCCCTTTCATGTGAACTCCATATAAAAAAATGACATCTTCCTCATCTATGTCCCCTTATATTGTTAACTTTTTGAACCTGTTTAGAATTTTCCATTTATCCTTTTTAATTTTATAATATTTTATCAATTGAAATATCAAATATTCAGTCTATCACTGTAACCTGCTGAGATAGTTCTTTTTTTTTTATTTTATTTATTGAAGGCAATAGGGTTAAGTGACTTGCCCAAGGTCATATAGCCAGCAAATATTGAGTGTGTGAGGCCACATTTGAACTCAGGTCATCCTGATTCCAGGGCCAGTGCTCTATACACTGCACCACCTAGTTGCCCCTGAGATATTTCTTGAATTTGATTTTGTTTTCTTTCTACCTTTGTGTCCTTTGTCAATTTGATCTGCATGCAGCTATGCTAGGTTAAGAATCATAGGAGCATAAGAATCTGTGAAGATACCAATGAAAACTTTCAATATGGTTCCTAACATAAGTTTTGAATTGAAGGGACATAGCTAATTTGTTTAGGATACCACTCTTTTTTCTACATCACAGAGAACCCAGAAGTCAAATGATGAAGCCTTTGTTCTAGTCTCAGTATTGGGAGTCCTGCCTAACTGTCAATTGCTTCTTCTTTATGAGTTAGGGCCTATCTAGAAGACAAATAATCATTTGCAACTACAAGATAAAATCTACCTGTATCCTCCCAGGCAGGGAAACTATGAGTCCCTTGGCTAGGACTCTTCATAATTACTATGTAAAGAGTTCCAACTCCCTTTCTAGATCTATCCACCTATTTATGGAAAGTGAAAAATCCTAAAAGCAGCTACTCTATCCAGTTATTGTGATAATAAAATGGGATAATGTACATAAAGTTCTTTGTAAACCATAAAACACTGAGTAAATATTAGATATTGTTATCACCACCATTTTTTTACTGATGCAGGGAGCAACATGTGAGGATTTTCCTCTATCAATGAATGTCACACCTTTTTCACAAGTTATAGCCTTAGAGAACAGACTAGAGCAACAAGAGAGTAAGATATCTACCTAGGATCCTAAAGTTAATATGAGTCAGAGGCAACACATAAATAAAATAAATAATCTAAATAAAATTTATCAAATCAGAAAAAATAACTGGGTCTTGTAATTCATCTATCTGAGATACGTCTTCTCATTCTTCATGATTTTCAAAAGGTCGCCTACAATGCCTCATCATCATAGCAACTAGTACTTTCAGTACCCTGGATGATCATCTAGGAAGCTAAATCTTTAAATCAACTTAAATTCAATTCACTTGCATTTCAAAACATCACTTTCCTGATGGCATTGGTCCTCTTCAGAATGAAGGACAAACCATCTATGAGTAGTAAGTAGTAGCTACTCCACTGGGGAACCAACTGAACAGTTCCAGTTAGACAATGCTCCTTCCAGCCTGCCTTCCTTCCTTCCTTCCTTCCTTCCTTCCTTCCTTCCTTCCTTCCTTCCTTCCTTCCTTCCTTCCTTCCTTCCTTCCTCTTCTCTTCTCTTCTCTTCTCTTCTCTTCTCTTCTCTTCTCTTCTCTTCTCTTCTCTTCTCTCTCTTTTTCTTTCTTTCTCTCTTTCTTTCCTTCCTCTGTCCACATGGGGAATCATGCACTTAGAAGGGGTTTGCTCTACCCAAAGGAAAGTGATTTTTTTGAAACAGAGCTCCAGAAAAAACTAGGCTTTGGTAAGGCCTATTGGGATACAAATGGAACTATTTGAGTATGCCTTAAACTCAAATCTGTTTGACTCTTACTGATTGGCCAATAAGAAGTCCAAGCCCAAATCTTTGTTGGTAATTTGGGGGGTTTAACAGTTAATAATGAGTGCAAATAGCAACTGTTTCTGTCCTGGTCAGAAAACCTTGTATTCCCTTCCAAGATTGATTTATTTTTTTGAGTATGTAAAAGAGGCCGTCTTTTGCCTCCTTAATGTGTTTTGCCTCAGACAAACTGAAACCTAGGAAAGACCTTAACTTGAAAAGATCCATGTATCCTACTTCATCTCCCACTCCAATCATAATGATCCATATCTGGCCATTGGACCCAGATGGCTCATGAGAATAAAATGAGACTGTGACTTTGCACAGGCCTGCTTCACTTAAATACAATTCACTTGTAAGTCAAGACATCACCTTCCTGATGCCATTGACCCTTTTCAAGAAAAAGGACAAATACCAACAAACAATACCCAGGGATGGAGCTTATTTAAATTATGTGACTTGCAGTCATTGAAGACAGTTGTTCCATTATGGTCTTCTCCTTTACTAGTGATTTCAATTCACTAACAATCATTATACTTCTTCCCCCTTCCTCCTCTTTGCCTTGATCGTCATTTGATGCACCTTTCATACCAATGTAGGTGACTGATTCTCTAAGACTGTAGTGTCATTGTCCAGAAATAACTATTTAAAGTTTATTCAGTGACAAAATGAAACCTATGTTTGGCATCCTTTCTCATGTAGAATTAATACTACAATTAGTGTCTTTATCTGTTTGAGGCCCCCACAGGCCAGACACAGAACAGGCCAAAGGGGAAATTATAATATGACTAGTATTTTCTTTAATACAACTCCATTCCTCTTCCCCAGTTCAGAGTTCCCCTACCTGTTTGCCATTTAATGCTGACAAATTGTCCCATGAATGATAATCCTTTCATTCTCCTCTTTTTCCTTTCCATTATTTACCAGTCCACCTCTTAATTCCTCAAAGTACACCATCTTTTCAGTTGCCCATTCCTCCAAGGTGTGAAGCTAACCCTCCAGAAACAACAGCTAATGAAACATTTTCTTGTAAGTATAATGGATAGTTTGCAAATTTTGCTCTACTATTCAATTCAACATACATTTATTTGGTACCTATAAATGCAAGATACTATATTTGGTCCTATTTTTCCTCCAAATAAAGCAAGCATAGAGAACACAAACTTACCAAGGACAATTTTTAACAGATTAGAAAGTGACTTTGATTCAGACATAAAAGTTAGTGTAAATATACTAAAACCTCTGAACTAAGCTATTCCAATTCCTTGGTATTTGATTTTAATGTAGGGCTACTTAAAAAAGAGTTGTTTCTGCATTAGTGTGATAAGTCTACTATTTGTTAAATTTTTTCTCATTCACATCATTTCTATAGTGATGAATTGCTGCTACTTTTGAAAATCAAAGGGAAGCAGCAAAAACAGAATATTTGACCATGGCAATCAAATTTCTACAGATTCAAGGAATTTAGGAAAGTTATTCAGAATAGAAAAAAAGATATTGCTAGTATATCCAATGAAGAGACCATCTCTTTTTTTTTTCAGTTTTCATTTCATTTTTTCCTAAGGAAAGGCATGCTGGAAGATGCTAAGAGAATGTTTGCACAGCTTCCCCCCACAGACTCCTAAGTTGTTTTACCCCATTGCTCAAGAGATTCTACAAGACCTAAGAGATGTTTCAGGGAGAAACTGGTTACTTAACTGGAAAGAAAAGGGCCATCTCTCTCCAAGTTGTCAGAAAGAGAAAGGACATCAATATTTTTATTCACTATCCATGTGCCCAGAATGGGGAATGTCAAGTGGTTGCTTTATTAGCAAGATTTTGTGAGAACAGAAATCAGCAGGCTTTGTATCAAAAGGGAATAACTTAAGGGAAAACTCTTAGTTTGGCATTAATTATAACATAGGGCCATCAGCAATTCCTACCAGAGAGGGGGAAAAAACCCATTACCCTCTGTGATATCCAATAACAAAGAACTATTTGCTTGTTTCTGTTTTCCCTAGATTGTTGTTGTTATTGTTGTGGTTTGTCCTTCATTCTCAAAGAGGACCATGACATCAGAGAAGTAACGCCATGACAGGGAAATGGATTGGCTTTAAGGGAAGGAAGGCTGTATAAATTTACCATTTTCACTTTCTCCCCCAAAGAATGGAACCACCAACTGGAAGCCATGCAGGTCTAATAAGAAGAGCCCCACATGGTGATACCTGATGAGAAGTTGGGGTCTCAAAGTAAGTTAATCATTAAAAGGATGTATGCTTGCTTTCCAATGATTCAGGTTTAGAGTCGATCTTCTTATATTAATATTTCCATGAAATATACCTTCTTTATTTTTATGAATTTGGTGGTTGCAAAGGAATTCACTGTTGGCAAGGGGCAATGTGGATTTTAGGTAGTGATTTAAATAGTTGGAATATCAGTGTTGAAATCTCAAACCATCTAGAGAAAACTATACATAAATAAATAAGAATCCTATCAGGGACCTAGCATGGATTCATTTGTCTGTTGTTCCTGTTTCCTTGAACCAACAGAAAAATTCTTCCTATGTAAGTGTAACAGGTATGTGGCACCAATCTCCCATTTGCTCTAAGTTTTCTCTTCTGAGTTGGGGCTGGCTCACTTACTATTGATAATTGGAGTTGTTCCCCAAAGGAGAAGCTACATAAGTATCACATTGAGTTTCTAAGTGCTACCAGTCTTCACCTGATGGAGGCGGTATTTCTACTAATCATCATTGTAGCTCCTGAAACCCACTGGTATGTGTCCCATTTAAACACACCAGTCAAGATGACAGCATTATATCTTAAACATAAAACATTTCCTGCAAGGAGCCAAAATGAATATAATCATAACAGTCTACCCATAAAACAAGGTCATACCTCTCATCAATGGATTGTAGGGAGAGTAAGCAGCAACTAACAGAAACCTAGTTGTGAGGAGGAAACCCAGATGGCCAGGGCAGCTCATAAGCTTGGAACCTTGATCTCCTTCAAAAGTAATCTGTACCATGTTACTTGCAGAGTCCTCTTCTGGGACTCTCCACCCTTCCCTGTTGAATGAAGCCATTTATTTGCTATTCTAGGATTACTAAAATAATGTCAAATTCTTTTAGGAAAGATCAACTTTTAACCTGGGATTTGCAGAACTTTCCAGGTTGATTCCCTTGCCTGGGTACTAAGGCAGTGTTAAACACTTTCAAGTGAAAATCCATTCTCTTAAGCCTATTATCTACAAAGTTACACTTATCTGGGTTATGAAAGGTTTTCCCCTCTTGAACTATAGAAGTAAAAGACAACATAGGCAAGGCAAAATGGTTTCTTCTTTCTCAAGTTGTATATGGCACTAGAAAACAAGACAGGCTATTCTTATTTTATGTTAACTCTTCAAACAGTTAAGGATTTTTTTTAATGAGCTCCCAGCATTAGTTTTCTTCCAATCACAGACTCTTAGACTGAAGAATTAAGGATCCATATTTAGTCAATGTACACAAAAAGTCATTATACAATTGGCCTTCAGTCCCCAAAGCAATTCTCTTCTGCAGTTTTCCAGATCTAATTTTCAAAATTTCCAAAATTTCCAAAAACATATTTCTCCTCAAACTGCTTTTCTCTCCATTCCTCACTCAAATGTTACATAGTATGTCCTTATTTCCATCTCCTGTACATGTTTACTTAAAATATGAATCCTTTGGGATCCACCTTCAACATTAGCTCCTGCTGCATTCATCCATTTCATTTATTCAATCCACTAGATCTATATTAATAAAAATCACTAAGATTTACATAGGACTTTAAGGTTTGCAAAGTGCTTTACAAATATTATCTTATTTATTATTCACAACCCTATGAGATAGATGGCATCTTTATAACCATTTTATAAATTAAAAAAAAACTTAGAAGTTAAGTGACCTGCCCAGGGTCACACAGCTAGTAAGTATCTGAAACCAGATTTAAACAGAGGGCTTCCCTGATTCCAGGTCCAGTTCTCCATCTAAATAGGACCTAGCAACCTCATGTTATCTACTTTATTATAAATAGAAAATGTGAATTTGTTATTTTCCTTTAGCAACTCCCTCCCTCCATCCTTCATCTTCTTTGAAAGTCATCATTCAAATTAATATGCCTGATTTAAATGTCTACTCCATGTTAGGCTAAGCACTGAAACTAGAATCTTTTCATTTTATGTCTTCAAAATTTCATTCTCAACCATCTCCCTTGAAGAATCTGAGGGTCAGGGTGGGAGATGAAACAGAGGATTAGGTAGAAAGATTAGGCTCTTTAACTTGCCAGAGGTGGGAACAATGGAAAGGAAGTTGCATAAGGCTGCTATCTTTGAAGGGCTTTTCTTTCTTCTACTTAACCAAAATTCCTCCCACCACTTAATCAGGATTTATGTATTATTTTCCTTGTTTTTTTAGGGAGTTGTGACACTAATTATCAGTAAGATCTCTTTGATTCATGTCAAATCCCTAGCCAGAAACCCTGATGATTTGGAAAGATTATTTTCATTTGTATTCCAGAACAACCATAAAGTTTCATCTCACCCATAGTGTTTCCCTTTTCTTTTTAATAATATTTTATTTTCCCCCAATTATACATAAAAACAATTTTTAACTTCTTTTAAATTTTGGGATTCCAAATTCTATTCCTCTCTTCCTTTCTCCCCTTCCCCTTCCCTGAAACCCACTGAGATGAGTTAGGTAAGGAATCTAACATATTTTGAGGAAAAAAGAAAAGGAAAGAAGGAAGGAAGGAAGGAAGGAAGGAAGGAAGGAAGGAAGGAAGGAAGGAAGGAAGGAAGGAAGGAAGGAAGGAAGGAAGGAAGGAAGGAAGGAGAATATAAAGAAAATTATTCTTCAGTATTTTGATGCCATCAGTTCTTTTTCTGGAGGCAGATAGCATTTTCCATCATGTGTACTATCAAATTGTCTTGGATCATTGTATTGATGAGAATAGCTAAGTCATCGCTGTTGATCATTGTACAATATTGCTATTATTGTGTACAATGTTCTACTGGTTCTGCTCACTTCAATTTGTACCATTTCATAAAGGTCTTCCCACATTTTTCTGAAAACATCCTGCTCATCATTTATAGTATTCCATTACAATCACATACAACAGCTTGTTCAGTCATTCCCCAAATGATGAGCAGTTTACAATTCTTAGCCACCACAAAAAGAGTTGCTATAAATATTTTTGTACAAATAGGGTCTTTTCCACTTTTTAATTCTTTTTTCTCTCATTGGGATTTAAACTGAGGACTGAATTAAAGGGTCTGCACAATTTTATAGCCCTTTAGGCATAATTTTAAATTGCTTTCCAGAAATATCATACATATCCAGAAATGAAACCATGAAGTTTAAATGCAAAGGAAGTTTACTATCTTCAATTTTTAAAAGTTGACTTTTGTATTAGATTTCCCCTCCCTCTAATTTTCCCCTCTTCAGTTCAATTCTTCTTTCACAACATAAATAATATCAATATATGTTTAGAATAGTTATACATATAAAACCTATATTAGATTGCTTTCTGTCAGGTGGAAGGGGAGAGAAAGGGAGCAAGGGGAAAAAAAGTGAAATTTAAGACCACCAAAAAAATGATTGCTTACCTGTAGTCAGAAAAATCAGTAAAAATTTTTTAAATAAATAAACAAAAATAAAAAATTTGCTTTCTAGAATGGTTGGATTAGTTCACAACTCCATTAACAACAAGACATTAATGTCTCAGTTTTCCCACATCTCCTCCAACATCTTAATTTTCTATCATATTACCACATAGCTTCTTTCAATCATTTCAAGGCTAACTATGCATACAAAATGGTATTTTTGCCTCATAAAATCTTGAGCAAGTCATTTAACTTTTCTAGGCTTCAGTATTCTCTAAACAATCACTGAAGGAAGTCACTTCCCTCTAAGTTTATCTTCATTCATATTCTTTCTTTTTTTATTAGATCTAGAGAGGAAAGTGACTTTTCCCAAAATATGCAAAAGATTAGCAACAGAGCCTGTATTAAATGTGGCAGCTAGATGTCATAATGAACAGAGTATCAGACCTGGAGTCAAGAAGACTCATCTTTCTGAGTTCCAATCTGGCCTCTGACACTTACTAGCTGTTTGGCCCTGGGGAAGTCACTTAACCCTGTTTACCTCAGTTTCTGCATCTGTAAAATGAGCTGGAAAAGGAAATGGCAAAGCACTCCAGTGTCTTTGCCAGGAAAACCCATATGGGGTCACAAAGAATTGAATACAATTGAACAACAACTGCAATACAGCTCAGGTCTCCTGACTTCAGTCCAGTGAGTCCATCTCTCTTCGGTTGTATGATCTATGGTATGCTACATGAGCAATTGACTCACTGAGTATAGCCAATCCTATGAGCTTTGGAGAGAAGTAACCAGAATAAGTTCATTGTGGTATGGTACAAACGTAAGTTCAAATTCTGCTGGAGACACTCACTTAGAAAAATCAGTTTCTTTTTGACAATACTAGTTTGTGTCAGAAAATAACTATTTAGAAGAAACAAAGAATAGAAGTAAGCTCATTGAGAAAACCAGGGTAGGCTAGGAGGCAATGGAGTAGGAGTTTTATTATTGGTTCTCAATAGACTGGGAACAGCTACAGTCTTATATAGTATGCATAAATTCTTGCTAAATGAATTCTCATATGATGTACACTGCAGCTAAATCACATACATTTAGAGGAGGATTTGTTCAAGATATCCCCCAGTTTCTGGTAAGAGAATGAAAATTAGCAAAAATTAGAGCAAAGGAGATAGCTGCTACCCACAAGGTCCATCCATGTCAGTGTTAAAAAAATACACAAATAGTTCTGCTCAAGAAAATTAAAAACTGTTTTGTTTGTCCAAAGGTAAGAATAATATTATAAATACATGCATATTATTGCCATTGGGGAAGCCTCAGCAAATTCTATCACATATCTAACTAATTAAAGCATTAAGGGAATAACTTTGTCATCAAATGCTAATTCTATATGAGACTTCAGTCATCATCTAGCCTACACTCTTAAGAGACTCAGAGAGATGGAATGATTTGTCTAAGATCACACTCAACCATGTATTTTGAAAAGCAAGCATGGATAACTTGTAAAATAGGAAAATTATATCTAAACACACACATAAATGCAGTAGTTAAAATGAAGTCAGTGCTTGAATTCATTGGAACCAAATGAACATCAAGTCACAGATCCAAACGATATGTTTTTAATTTTTGAAACTATTTGATTATTCTTTTGGCCAAATAATTGAAATGTCTGTTGAAAAATCTATAGGAATAGCATTGCTGGCACATTTCAAGTTCACATTTCAATCATGCATGGATAGCAAACTTATTATTAAACCAACTTTAACTTCCATGTCACTTTTGAAAAATAAAACAACCACTCACTGAGCCATAATTCCAGTTTGGTGCAAGCGTTGAAAATTTACTTAGTGCTTTATGAACATGATGTTTGCCCTTTTTATAAGAATTTGTGTGTTGACTCCATCAAGAAAACTTAGGAGGTGTTAAACTTATAAGCCAACACAAAGTTTGGACCAGGTAGTGCTCCATTGGTATGTGGCATCTTCTCAGACCTCAAAAATGGTATTTATAAAAGACTGGAAAATGGAAATTTTCTTAAAATATACAATATTGTGAAAATCAAGTTTTTAAAAAAAATATGCACAAAAATATAGGTAGCCTTGAAGTGTTGGAATACACTTTGGGGAAATGACTTCCCCAAAAAATTCACAGTGTTTATCAGAAAAAAGACTAAATAATTTACAATGAACAAAGTCATTTATGACACTGAACAAGCAAATGCTAACTCTTTACTTCACTTTCACAAGGAAAATCTTTTAGAAGTAAACTTTTAATTTAATGCTTAATCATTTAAATTAAATTTAAATTAAATCTATTTACATTAATCTAGTCCTAAATTATTTCTAAACAATTGTCTCCTTTTTTTTTCTACTCCAGCCTTCTCATCAAACCAAACTGGTCTCCCATTACCCCCTAAACACATGTACATCCCTACTTCAACAGTTTCGTTCTCTCTCTCTCTCTCTCTCTCTCTCTCTCTCTCTCTCTCTCTCTCTCTCTCTCTCTCCTCCCCGCCTTCAGCTCACACTTAGTAAGCATCAAGTGTCTGAGAGCTGAATTTGAACTCAGATCCTCCTCTCACCAGGGTTTGTGCTCTATCTGTTGTGCTACCTAACTGCCTCTGGACAAAGATGACTCCAGAGGAGAAAGTGAGTCTGGTGATTTTACACAGAATTTCCTTTACTTAAATCCAATTCAATTGAATGTCATGATATCACACACCCTGATGTCACAGTCCTTTTCAAGAACAAAGAACAACCAACCATCTTTGGTTTGAGCTGCCCCACTGTTTTTCTTTCTTATTCTTTTCTTTTCTTTCATTCTTCTGTTCCTTTCTTTCTCTTTTTTCCTTCCTTACTTCTTTGCTTCCTCTCTTTCTCCCTTCCTCCTTTCTTTCTTTCCTTTCTTTCTCCCTGCCTCCTTTCTTTCTTTCCTTCCTTTCTTTTTTCTTCTTTTCTTTTTCTTCTTTCTGTCCATAAAGGGTATCACACCATTACCTGCCAGTACTCTGCTCAAAGGAATATAAATTTTGATCACCGAAACCTGATAAGATGAGATTTATAAGTCTCAAATCATTATGGCATTCATTGATTGACCAATAGGTCCCAGGTCCTACTTGGTCATTGTTAGGATCCTGATTGGCTCAGACTAAATGTAAGTTGCAATTGCTTCTGATTTGCTCAGAAACCACAAGGGTCTTCCCTGCCAGGTTGATGGGGGTGGGGCTTTCAGGGCCATCTCCAGTTCCTGATCCATATCTGACCACTGGATCCAGATGACTCTGGAGGAGAAAGTGAGGTTGGTGATTTTGCACAGCGCTCCCTCACTTAAATCCAATTCATTTGCAAGTCATGGCATCACATCACATCCCTGATGGTATGATCCTCTTTGAGAACAAAAGACAAACAACAACCAGCTATTGTGCTATAATTCACTTTAAATTTAATTTGTTATTGTTGTTCAGTTGTATCCAACTCTTCCTGATTCCATTTGGAGTTTTCTTGTCAAAGTGATTGACATTTGGAGTGATTTGACATGTCCTTCTCTAATTCATTTTACAGATGATGAAATTGAGGCAAACAGTGCTAAGTGACTTGCCAGGATCACACTAGCAAGTGTCTGAGGTTAGATTTGAACTCAGGAAGATGATTCTTCCTGATTTCAGGCCTAGTACTCTATCCACTGCACCACCTAGCTATTCTAATTCTTATTTAATTTATTTATCCCCTTTTCTCAATTAAATTGGAAATCAGCTAGTGCAACATTTTGATATTGCAGATAAGGGAAATAGGCAAGTGACTTGTTTAAGATCACAGTAGTATTGGTATTTCATTCTGAATCTAACATATATATATATATATATATATATATATATATATATATATATATATATATATATATAACTTTAAGATTCTTAAAGTACACTGTAAATATTAATTCATATTATCCTGGAAGGGAAATGATATTAAATGAACCCCATTTTATAAATGAGAAACTGAGTCAAATCACAGTTAAATGACACAACTACTAAGTATGATTTGTCCAAGGTCCCTCAAGTCTCAAAAGCAAGTTGTCTGATGCCAAATCTCAAATTCTTTCCACAATGCTTCCAGTGTTTGCTAATTTGAATTCTGTTCAGTTCACCTTTATTTAAAACTGTCATATAAAAAATTAAAAATAATTTGGAGAGGTAAGTAGCCTACTACAAATAACACCAAATGCAGAAAAATTTACCTGCTAAATGTGTCCTTTCTACTTAAATGCTATCACCTGAACCAGCAAATAAAATGCTATGGGATATTTGGCATGAGAAACTCTAACATACTCAGATAGTCCGTGGTTTCACACGGCCTCATCTCTTGTTGCCACTTTTCTGAATCACAGTATGCTTTTTGCCAGGTGAAAGGCAAACAAGCCTGAAGTATAATTGGCACAATGAGAGGCTCCTTTCTTATAGTTTACAATAGGCTCTCACCTTCCCTAGTCCAAAAAGTGCAGGTGTGCTTTGAACTTTGGGAAGAACAGTGCTTTGAGGCAGCAGTCTAAAGAAAACAGCCTAATTTCTGAGCATATCCCTATTTGATCTCCCATGGGCCCTGATGGGTGTAAATTGAATTTTGAGGTAACCAATCTTTTGGCAGAAATGGGTAGTGCTTTCCCTTGGGAAGTGGAGCAAGAAGAACCCCTATTGCCTCTTTGATCGGAAAGAGTTAATGGAATTGGTCGATAAGCATGTAGTAACTCTTTTCTCATTAACTTTATTATTAAGGAAAGTTGATTTGATTTTGGGAGCCCTAATACATTCATTCACCAGCTAAGTTTGCCACTCAGGAGACAGATACTAGTCCTAGGAGGCAATTAAAAAAATCTTCCATTTAGTGTTTCACAGATGAAAAATTATGACTAAGAGAGAATGAATAACTTGCAAATGATTTCAGGATTTAAACCTAAGTCTTTCAGCTCTCTATAGACTACACAGTTATTCTGTTTTCTCCACTTTCAAGCTCTTAGAAAAATCGGAACAAACAGCAATAGATCATAGATCATTGTCCTGAGATTCAGGAGATGGGGGTTCTAATCCACAGTCTACCAAGTGAGTTGTAATCCTAGATTTAAACAGAGATGTAACCTCAAAGATCATTTAATTCAACCCTATTATTTTGCAAATGAGGAAACTGAGGGTCCCGAAAGTTAACTGACCTCACCAAAATTACCCAGGTTTAAATAGCAGAAGCAAGATATGAAATCAAGTCTTCTATCTCCACATCTAAGTCTACAGCCAGCTCCAATATTCTATAAGGTTATGAGTAAAGGCACATCTATACAGTGATGCACTATTAAATTGGAAAAGAGAGATAGGAGTAGAATGAGTGAGATGGAGAATGAATGAAAAGCAAAAAAAAGAAATAAATTTTAACAAATGGACCTCAAGCTTTTGGTAAAAAAATTGCCTTTCAGAAAAGTTAGACAAATGTCACAGAATTGAGATATTTCCTTAAAGACCTCTAAGCTCTTCAAAGATGTGGTCAATGTTAAGTTAAAGATTTTTTTAAATCCAGTTTAAGTTACAAAATTTTATATTCTTTAATTGTGGTTCAGACATCTCTCTACTAGACATTCCAAAGGATCTGAGCAATGTTGTGATTTTTAAATTAACTTTTAATTTAGAATAGTTCCAAGAAATAGAAGAAAGTTTCATTGCTTTCTAAACAAAAACCTAACCACATATTTTCTATTACTTAAAGACTTTATCTTTTCAACTACATTTACAGTCTACATACAACTTTCTGATGCCTTTCTTATATAAAAAGATTGAAACATTGTTTTTTTCCCTTTTTCCCTTTAAAATTCAACTTTACAGTTTACAAGGTTGCTATTCTGAGCAGGACCCCTTACTAAATCTTAGATGTACAAAAAAGTGAAAAGTCACTGTCCCAAATGAAATTATATTCTACTTAGAGCTGGGGAGAGAGCAGGGAGAGGAGAGGGACAAGATACACAGTAACTGAAAAAGGGAAAACATTAGTGACTGTATCCCCTCTGGTTCTGGCTTAATTGACTAAAAAATAATTAATAAATCATAACTGATTTAAAATTATATGAATTTTCAATATTTTAGGTTGAATCCAGTGTTTCTGGTTTCATCCTTGACTAGTCAGCTATATTCAGAAACAAAGGATATATTTCTTTCTATTCTTTGCTTTTTCAGCTCTCTGACTGACTATTCAGAATTATTCTTCCTTGCACTCCTAGAACAAATGTAGAGGAAGTAAGGTTCTTCACTAATCAGAATACAACAAAAAAAATCCAGTTGATTTTTTCTGCTGACAGATACTGAAACATAGTTGAGGTAGGAAAGTGGGGGGAAAGGGAAAGGGAAGAAAGAACAATAGCTTTACCTTATTCACTTAGCTTTTGTCCTCCTGGAATGCTTTATGTGCCAACTTGGAGAAGAGAAGATTTCTAGTTACAGTCTCCACCTACCAATTGTGAAGTTTCTGTTAAAGTCTCCCAAACTAAGTTTTAGTGATACAGTGCCCATAAGGGATCACACAGTAGTTACAAAGATTTATAACCCTAAATGAGATAACTATATGGGATAAAGGACTGTGAATCAGCACCAATTACAAAGAAAAGAATATACTTTATTTTAGCTTTGGGAGGTTTACTGGGGGTTTTGGCAACTGCTTGCTAGTTGGTGGAGTCGAGTACATAGCCTGCCTTACTTGCTTCCCACTGAAGAATTAATAGCTCTTTGAACCAGTGAAAGTGACATTTTAGTCACTTAGCTGATAATAATAAAAGACAACAACACCAACAAAAAGTAACAACAAATACTAGCATTTCTATAGCTCCTACTATGTACAAGGGAATTAATTTGTTGCAATTCAGTCATTTCAATCTTCTCTGATTCTTCATAACCCCATTTGGAGTTTTCTCTGAGTGGATTGCCATCTTCTTCTCCAGTTCATTTTACAGATGGGGAAACTGAGGTAAGCAGGGTTAAGGGATTTGCTCAGGGTCACAGGGCTAATGTCTAAAGCCAGATTTGAACTCAGGAAGATGAATTCCTGGTTCTAAGCCCAGTGATCTATTCACTTTGCCACCCAACTGTACTAATCATTTATTAAGTGCTTAGGGATTCAAAAAGAATTAAAAGCAGAGCTAAGAGAACAACGTACACATTAACAACAAAATTATGAGATGATCAACCTTAATAGAAGCAGCCCCTCTCAGCAGTTCAGAGAGCTAGGACAATTATATTAAGACCAACTATGGACAATGGAATCCCCATCTAGATGAAGAAAACCAAACCAAACCAAAAAAAAAAAAAGATCCAACCCTAAGAATTGGATGAACACTTTATAAAAATTATCTCTTATGTATCTCTTTCCTTAATCCTAATTCCTCATACTGAAAATGACTAATCTGTAAACATGTTTATCCAAAATACATATGTACAATGCTAACCTAATCATTTGGTGCTGAGGGGAGGAGCATGGGGAGGGTGGAAGGAAATTTTGTAACTTAAAAATAAACGTGTGCATATGAATGAAAATAAATAAAATTTAAAAATAAAAAAATAAAAAGAATTAAAAGATACTCCTCATGGAGTTTACCACCTGCTAGACTCTGGGACTAAAGAAGAGTGAAAGGTGAAGCCCAAAAGATAATAACAACAAACACTTTAGGAACAATAACATTAGCAGGCACAAAATGCAATAGAACACAGTGGGTTGATATGCTTTAAAGAGAGAGGAATCATGTTTGCTCCTTGATATTACAGGTTCCTGGTCTTGTAGCAAGCAAATCCACTTGATTATAATGTAATTTATAATACAAATTAGGAAATAAGTTTATTCTTTATGGTAGAAAGAAACAATTGACCATTTGTCACATAAAGAAATTTATCACTTTGCATCAAGGTGGCCATTTCCCAAAGGTTCTTTGGTCAGGTTGTTGTTATTTGTTCTTTATTCTTAAAGAGAACCAGGATATCAGGGAAGTGATGTCATGACTTGAAATGTGAGCTGGATTTGAGTGAGGGGGTGCTGTGCTAAGTCACCAGCCTCATTTTCTCCTCAGGAGCCAAGTGGGTTCAGTGTCAAGATAGGGATCGGGATAACTGAAGAAGACCTTGGTCTTCTTAAACTAGGGTCTTAAACAGCTCTCAATTTCACTGATGGAATACCCATTCAGTGATTAAGGCTAGGTAAGAAATGAAGCAAAGAATGGTCTCTTTTATCTAGTCACACGCACACACACACACACACACACACACACATACATATATATGTATGTATCAGTCTAGTAGCTCAAGTTGGATAGAGACCTCAACCTAGAGTCAAAAAAGCTGGGTTCAAAGGTAGCCGCAAGCACTTAGTAGTTGGATATCCTTGAGCAAATCATTTAATCTCTGTTGTCTCAGTTTCTTCACATGTAAAAGGGGATCATAATGCACCTACCTCAGTAAGTTATTGTCAGACTCCAATGAGATAATATTTGTAAATCACTTAGTGCAATGCCTAATAGAATAAGGGCTATATAAATGCTTGTTATTATTATTATTATTATTATTATCACTTATTGCTACACAGAAAACACATAATCATAGAGGCAATTTGTTAGCATTTCAGAGGAAAAACAGAGACTTTCTTTTTAATAAAAGGATTCAAAGTACTCTTTTTTTTTACTTATCAAGAATTTTCAGTACTTGAGGACTAATAGAGCACCCCAAACCTGGTATAACTTTTCAGGGAGTACACAAGTGAGAGTACACTCCCCAGAGTGTGGGAAGCAAGGGAAGAAAAGTTTCAAGGTCATAAAATATTCACTAGACACATGGGTAATCATCTGATGATTCTGTTATTTTTTTTTCAGATTCCATTAATTTATTCCATGTTTGTTTTTTTTTTCCTTTACACAAAGAAGGAAAAGAGAATGGGGGTGAAGGGAGAAAGGGAACAAACATTTAAATGATTACTATGTGCCAGGCAACTATCTTATTTGACACAATAGTCTTGGCAAAAATACTGGAGTGGTTGCCATTTCCTTATCCAGAACATTTTACAGATGAGAAAACTGAGGCAAACAAGGTGAAGTGACTCACTCAGGGCACACAGCTAGATTGGATATGAGATTGATTGGATTTGAACTTAGTTATTACTGACTCCAAGTCCAGTGTTCAATCTACCTGCCTAGCTGCCCCATTTGAAAGATGCTCACACGCATGCATACATGGCCAAAGTAAAACTTTCTAGGTAAAAATGTATTCCTCAGCCATGGGTATGGATTATTTCCTTGAAAGGCCAGGAAGACAGACACAGAATCAAAAGGATGAGTTCGACTTTGTTCAAGGATTAGGAAACAGGGCTTAAAGGGAAAAAAGAAAATGAGATGATTTAGGTTGGAGAAAGGATGAATAAGAAACTATGACATAAAGTCACTCATCCATCTTTTCTGCTCTAAGCTAAAGCATTTGATTATCTTCAAATTTCCAATAGGATATCACCAAAAGGATGGTGACAAGCTGTTACTCAACCTCCCTTGATGTCTAAAGTAGAGGAAATGAACCTAGGTTGCAATAGATAGAATTCACATAATGCAGAGTAAGGCACTGAAGGTGAGACTGGAACATAATCCTAGGAAGGTTGACATCAGATTCTCTGTATATCTCTAAAAATATGATAGAAAAATCCTATAGGTGGAAATGAAATTATACTGAGTGGTGGTAAGGAAACAGTTAAGATGACCACCAGACATTCTCAACTTACCAATGTAGAAATGACAATAAATGAATGGTGTCCTAGAACAGGGCCTCCAGGCTTCCCTGGTCGACAGCTCCATACTGGGTTGCACAGACTCTGCTGCTTGGATTTAAGCCTGAGACCTTCTTCTCCCCCTTGCTCCATGTTGCCTGCCAGACCTTCAAAGGGAAATAAAGAAAAACTGTGCTAATGAAACCAAAGATGACCGATATTAATAAGTATGAACACTCACAGATTCCAAACTGATATTTCTCTTCTTAAAATGTGATTTAAAAGGAAACTAGATAGCATCAAAAAGAATTTTTAGTACATGATTCTTCTGTACATTACCTTTCAACATACTCTTCCCTCCCCCACTCTCAGCCTCCACCACCCAAAAACCAAACCACCGGCGCCTTTGTACAGAAGAAAAAATATGTATGTTGTGCAGATGTGTTCCTGCCTTTGGGATTTGAATCACCCAAACAATCTGGGCTAATTACATCAACTGATGTAACTGAATGCCTTTAAAAGGGATGTCTGACTGTGAAGAATTTTGAATGAATTTTTAAAGTTTGCCTAGGTCCCCTGGAATGGGTTTAAAATCAGAAGATGTTTTGTCTTTGGGAAGCAACAAACATTTTGATGTAAATATGACATTTCTATGCTCCTTTATAATACTTCTAGTTTAAGAAGCTAAATCTTTCATGGAAGCAGCTTAAGGAACACAGGTAGAAAAGCGAATGTCAAAATTTTATTGTCATAGTGGGGAGGGGGAGCATCCTCCTTCAAACTTTAAGCTGCACCTAAGCAAATAAAGCTGGTATTGTGTGCCCATTTGGGGTCCTTGCCTCCTTTTCTCTTTTTATTACTCATCTACAAAGAGTAGGAGATCTGAGTGATTAACTGAGCTCACCATTGTCCACAACTTTGCATTTGTTATCCATGCATCTGGCATCTATTGAATGGATGGTGGGGGAGGGGCCGAAAAGCAATTTCTTGCATGGCCACCCATTCCTCCCAACCTTTCCCCCTGAGGAGGAAAAGACACCAAGCACTTTTTTCTTTACACATTGAGGAAAGCTTCAATAGCTATAAGAATTTATGATATTAACAGTGTGTTTCTCATGTGGAGTCAAGCCATTTTAAATACTGCCTGAAACATGTTAGTTCGCCCAGCCGTGACTAGGCTGGAAAATCGTAGTAATGGCCTGGACACTGAACAAAGAAAATAGCATCACTGAAATACAGTCATTCTCTTGACTCAAACAAATGCAATTTTAATGGTACTTTATAAAGAAAACCTGCCATATTAGATGATGAGTTTGGTACTGGAAGGCCCAGAAAGAGCAGGATAGACATAGCTAGTAAAAAAAAGGCCAAAAGATGTCCATGTTGGTATTTTATTTTTACTCCAATTATAGGAAGGAGTTAAATTAGAAACAAGAATCAGGAAATTAAATTAAGCCTACACTACATGCTTAACTTGCATGCTTGTAATAAAAAGGGCATGGGTCCTTAAGTTAAGGGTCATAATGTCAGTTTTGACTCAACATTCTTTGCTTATAATAATATAATAACACTTCAAATTTAAAGAGTACCAATAATATCCTGAGGGCACTGACAGGATCTATGGAGAGGGAGCTTATCGAAATGCACAATGATACTAAAGATCACAACAGCTGCTGTTAACTGAGGACCCTCCTTCCCCTGCCCAGTGCTATGTTGAGGAGGGCAAATGAATAAATAGCCCGCTTGAACAAAGTGACCAGGAGTATGAAGATATTAGGAGAACTGACCTGATCTTTTCACACTATGTTCATGCATCTGTGAGGGACATTTACATGGGCATTTAAACCTTTTAAAAGAACTGCATGTCTTCCTAGGCTCAAGCCAGATAATCAAGTGGAAAATTCTCTTCTATTTTTGCTAGTATCTCCTGCCACCTGCACCAAATGACTTTGTATTTATTTTGTATATACTTCTGTAATGGGGATCTGGCACATGCAGAGATCTCATTAGCCTGCTCAGATAATATTTCCACATGACGGACACTAGGGAATGGATAGCATTTCCCTTCTCACAGCAGGCTTCTTCACTAGATTCTGTCATATCACCTGCAGGGTGCAGATAGATAAGGAGGCAAAGAGTAGGAAAAAGGCCAAAACTTCCAGGCCCCTTTTGAATACCTCCAAGTCAGAGAATCTCCTCTTGGACAATTGGGATTAGCTTTCAATTGACACATGTGTCATCACAACTCTTTGGGAAGGGGTTTCACTCAGCCCTACACACAGAGATACTATCTGATTAAACATCTGCCAGATGCCCATATCACTTATTTATGTGCCTGGTTTCTCCCTTGGTATCTACTTGGAGGCAAGGCTTGCTTCAGTTAGAGGCAATTATATGGTGATCAATGGAGAGAGCTCTGAGTCTAGAAGTAGGAAGACCTTCGTTGAAATCTGGCCTAGACATTAACTACCAAGTGATCATATGCAACTTATTTAACCTCTTTCTGCCTCAGTTTCTTCAACTGTAAAATGAGACTCAACAGCATCCACCTTGGTTGCTGAAAGAATCAAATGATATAATATTGGTAACACACTTACCACAGTCCCTAGAGCACAGTAGTTTAATAAATTCTAGAGTGTGACTGATTAATTGTTGACTCAATGAGAAATATCTTTAGAGAGAGGACTCCCAATTCTTAAGAACTTAGAGCAATACTTCTCTTTGGAAATAACGATTCCATTTTTAGGAATCTTAGTAAAAATATATGTGACTGCCATGTCCTTTCAAATTGAGCCTCTGAGGTCTTCATAGTTTTCCTTGGGAAATAATGAAGTTAATCTGTTGTGCAGCCAAGCCACAGAAGTTACAAACTGTCTCCTTTCTCTAGCATTATCAGGAAGTATGAGGAAAATTTCTGACACACTCTAATTCAAAGATCCAATGTCTGTATTAGGTAGTTCAAAACTGTGGAATCAACGAGTTTTATTATGCATAATGTCTCCCTTGGGAAGCTACTTAATAAAAAAGGATCGCTTAACTTAGAGGTAGTTGGATGGTACAATGAACAGAGTTCAGGGTCTGGAATCAGGAGGACCTGGTTTTAAATCTGGCCTCAGACACCTACTAGTGGTGTGGCAGGTAGATGACAAGGTTAATATAGTCTTATTTTAATGGATATTTAAGCCTAGAGCATTCCTCCAGCCATCAGTCGATCTCTAATCACCTCTATATAACAATACCAAAAAGTCAATACATCTCTACAGAGAATGCTCTGCATCACACCCACCAGGTAAAGACATTTTTTTCATGATTGTGTAAACCTTAGTGGGTATTTTTTCCGTTCATTGATCTTACTTGAAAGTAGAAAGAACTATAGAAAAGTCCCTTGCACTATCTTTTTCCCACAAGAACCCTTATCATACTGGAGGAAAGTAAGTTATATTGCTGAATATTAAGCTATAACAATGGATAAGATCACATGACAAGAAAACTACCAATGTACACTACATTCCCATTTCCTAATTTTATTTGTTTAAATAAACTTATTTATTTTCCAACTACATGAAAAGATGATTTTGAACACTCTTTTGGGGTGAAGTTTTGAGTTCCCCATTTTTCTCCCTCCCTCCTTCTATTCCCTTCCCCTCTTGACAGAGAGCAAGCTAATATAGGCTATAAATGTATAACTATGTTAAATGTTTCCATATTAATCATGATGTGAAAGAAGAATCAGAACTAAAAGAAAAAAAAACATGAGCACACCTCTTAATTTTAGAGAGCTACTTGGGGCAACTGAGGGATATAATGCTCAGCATGTCAAGGGCAAACCTTGAACCTAGGAATTCTTGACTATAAGACTAGGAAAGGCAACATGACATAGTGGATAGAAGGATGTCTTGGAATCTGAAAGATCTGGTTGTCTGCTTAGTAATTCAGGAATACCAGACATGTAATTTACCTTTCCTCAGTCTCAGTTTTCTCATCTATAATATAGGGACAAAAACTAGTAACAGGAATCTTCTAAAGATTCAATTAAATAATTCAATTCACTTAAAATGTCATATAAAGAGTGGGTATAATAATTGTCCTGAAATAGTAATAGTAATGCTTCATATTGTGACTATGAATGTTCTGTGAAAAAAAAGATATTTGACTGGTGTCCATTTATAGAACCCTCCTAATAAATCAACCCCCAGAAGGATTAGAGCACAACACATGAAGTCTTCCTTCCAGGGGCAGCTACGTGGTGCAGTGGATAGAGCACTGGCCCTGGAGTCAAGAGTCCCTGAGTTCAAATCAGACCTCAGACACTTAATAATTACCTAGCTGTGTGGCCTTGGGCAAACCACTTAACCCCATTTGCCTTGCAAAAAAAACCCCTAAAAAATAAAAATAAAAAAAAAATGAAGTCTTCCTTCTAATCCCTCATACATCTAAGACAGAGCAATGGTTTTAGAGGACATCCCTCTCAAATAAAAACTTTCCATGCCTCTTCTCAATCCAAAGATGAATCATTGTTTAAAAGTTTAGGCAAACTCCATTCACCCAAGCAAAGCAATTTCCCTTGAGCAATATATGAACCCCAAAGGGTTCACAGGTCCAGTGCAGATAAGGATCCAGAAGTTAAGATGTTGACTTTGAAATGCAGCCAATCTATTTCAAACCAATTTGACCTGGGAATCTCATAAGAAAACCTGTTTTGGGGAAAGTACTCTCAGGTTCCAACTGTGTGGAAAATACCATGAGAAGAGTAACCTTCTAAGTCTAATATATTGTATAATTATAATAATAGCTATTATTTATACAGTGCTTTTCATATATTATCTCATTTGATCTACACAATATTTCTGAAATTGAAAGAGAGGTCATTTTCTCCCCAAGCTTTCTCTAGATCCTATATTCTATCTTCTATGCCAGCTAGCTTCCTCCTTACAATCTATTCCAGGATATAGTAGAGGACCAAAAGTTCATACTGAAAGCTCAAATTCATTTGAATTCATTTCCCTTCATTATGAACCTAGCAGCCATACCTCCATGGTATACCACTTCTGCCAACAAACATGTCAATAGTCAAATAGCAACTCTACCTGGTCTCATTAAACTCCACCAGACAGGTTACACTTTTAGAGATAAAGCAATTACATAAATGATGAGAATAAAGAGTCATTGTGAACATTGGACATAATCATCAATAAAAACATGGAAAAGAGTATTTTAAACATTTTATGATAATTGAAACTCCACTGAGTAGACTATTCAGACCAGCTAGTTGGAGATTAGAGGAGTAGTGAGTAGGAGGAAGGGAAAGGTGACTTACTATATCTGGCAAAGGAATAAAGCTGACAAAGAACCCCTGGTGTATCATACTTAAAATTAGACTCTATTTGACTGGTGCAACTTATGAGGTATTGTAGTAGAAAGACTATTGACCTAGGAATCAGATTTGGATTTGAATATTAAGTAGTTTTTCTACTTATAACATTTATGACCTTTTACACATCATTTAATATACCTTAACCTCAGTTTCCCCATCTGAAAAATGAGGAAGTTCTAAATTCTTTGATCCAAATTTTTTTTTGCCAATCTAGGAGTCTAACTGTCCAACTAAGAGAAGGTAGAAAGAACTTTCTCAATGGAAATGTGACAAAACTAAAGAGTTAGTGGAGGAATAGCTGTGCTAACACAAAGGCAAGTTTATAAACTTCTTACTTGCATAGACAAGGCTACTATCAGAGATAGCTCTGTTACAGCAAACTTGAATTTAGGGTCTCCACCTTTCTATGAGCCCCAGTAAAAATTAAGAAAATTAAGGGGCAGGAAAAGAAGCCATTATCACTTGATAAGTGGTACTAAAATAAAAAATCCTCGATTGTAAAAATCCATTACACTTGAAGTGGAGGGGGTGAAATTGCCTAGAACAAAACTTCCTTCTTTTCAATGAAACAAACTTAAGTTTATGGTTTATAATATTTCTACATGCCTATTTTAATTAGAATACATATGATTGAAAGAGAGGTTGATGTTGGAGACCATAGCATAAATTGCCCTAGACTCTGAATGGATCAAGCTACATGATAAGGTATGTCTGACTGTTAGAGGTATTATTTTGATCTTGACTCTATATAGACACCTAGACATATTAATTAATCAGTTTAAAAGGATCAAGTACCCACTACACAAAGTTTTTGATCAGTACCATCCTTGGTAATATAGGGCAGTTGTATAATTTAGCATAGAAATTGGCAAAGAAAACCAAATTAGGCCAGTTTCCTGTTCTAAATTCAATTTTATTATATTTTAAATAAAATGTTAAAAACCATTCTTAGCGTGAAGATCATACAAAAGCAGGTGGAGTATAGTATGCTTTCCTCTGGCCTAGTAGATATAATGCTACACTTGAATCAGAAAGAACTGAGTTTGAATTCTTCTTTAGACACTTTCAAGGCTATGTGACTCTGAACAAGTTACTTAACTTCTCTGTGTCTTAGTATATTCATTTATAAAATTAAAGATTTGGACTACATGTCCTCTAAGGTCCTTTTGAGTTCTGAATATTTTAAACAACTTATATCACCTGAAAGCATAGAATTATTGTGAGAAAGGACCAAAGGAAATCATTTAGTCTAATGTCCTACCCAGTGAAAGCAGTGAAAGAATCTTCTCTTGCTAGATGTGGTCCAGCTCACCTTCAGTATCTCCAGTGTCAGAAATTCAACACATCAGGAGGCATTCTATTTTTTTATATAGTCCAAATTATTAGAAAATTCATCTTTACAAAGTGCTGAATTGCATCTCACTGTAAATACCACTACTGGCCAGAATTCTGCCTTCTGGAGTCTCCCAAAATAAATCTAATCCTTCTTCCATATGACAGCTCTTCAGATATTTGAATAGTTATCATGTCTCTCAAGTCTTCTTTTCTCCAAGCTAAATATCCCCAGGTCCTTCAGCTATTCTTCAGATGATGTAGTTTCCAGACCCCTCACTATCTTGGTCATTCTCCAAGTTGTCAATAATCTTTTTTTTTTTCAAACTGTGCTGCCCAGAATTGAACACAATACTCCAAATGTGGTTTGACTAGTTATGGATAAATGATCCTTCTCTTGCTGGTTATAAGAACTGTCTCTTATTATTACTATGTGTTTAATGTAACTTTGTAATATTACAAAACTGAAATCATAGGATTCTATAAAACCTCTCCCCTTGGCAGAGAGAAGGAAGGAGAAGGACGCCTGAGTGTTTATTCATCCATGTATGAACTTGAATGAGCTAAGTCAGTGCTGCTAGTAACCTGAAGCTTGTAAAGACATGAATATACAATTGCTTAATGAATGAATTAATGAATAAATGAATGTGTAGGGTATGTATTGCCAATGAAGACTATATACATCCACATAAATTATCAAAATATGACTTGCAGGGAGAGATTGATAAATTATCTCTGGGATGATGCTCATCCTTTTTCTTTCTTTAAGGCAATGGGGTTAAGTGATTTGCACACAGTCACACAGCTAGACAATTATTATGTGTCTGAGGCTGGATTTGAACTCAGGTCCTCCTGACTCCAGAGCCAGTGCTCTATCCACTGCACCGCCTAGCTGCCCCTGATGCTGACCCTTTTTAAGGAAGATTTAACTTTCTATGTGGTGGACTAAAAGTTGAAAGCAGAAAAAGGGTCATAAGATTAGTCACTCTGATTCTATTTTACTCTGAGAGGGGACCTAAACACTATCATATTTGCTTCTCTGAATATTTATCTAAGGTTAATTTCTTTCTTTTTTAAAAATCATTATTTAAGTTGCGTGCTATCTCAAGTTAATTGCTATCTCTTAACCATATATCCCTAGAGCTTAAATCTACAGACTTAACTCCTTCTTACCAAATGCTAGTTTCACAAAAGACTATGGCAAATAATAAAAAAAGCAAATAAATAGCATTATCCGATCAGATAACAAGCAGAAATCAGAGACCACCTACCAGTCAGAGCAATAGTTCTCAAACTGTGTCCCAAGTACCCAATAGGTGTCAGATAGGTCAAAGCTATTCTCATAATACTAGGGGAGAAGTGGATAGAAAGGGAACTGGACTTGGAATTAAAAAAAAAACTCATTTCTTAATTCAGTTCTCAAACTTACTAGCTATAATGCCTCTGGGCAGTCACTTAACACTTTTGACCTCAGTTTGTTCGTCTGTAAAATGATCTGGAGATGAAGTTATGAAGAGTCAGACACAACTAAACAACAGCAAAATTATTTAAATATTAAATTATTCTTCCCTTTTCCAGCTAAATATCTGTGGCCATATTTTCCTCATATACTTCAATAAAATCAATAAAATCATCGGAAATTGACTGTTGAAGTATATGTGAGAATCCACTTGTCTTCTATTTGTTGTTGTTCAATTGTTTCAATAATGAGCCCATTTGGGGCTTTCTTGGATGAATCTGGAGTGGTTTACCATTTCCTTTTCCAGATCATTTTATAGGTGATGAAACTGAGTTAAATAGAATTAAGTGACCTGTCTAGGGTTACAAAATATCTGAGGTCAGATTTGAACTCAGATGAGTCTTTCTGACTGCAGATCACGTGCTCTATCTACTACACCACACAGCTGCTTAGTGTCTTTTATTAAGCCAGGCTTTAAGAGATTTGGGATATCTTAATACTTTTTAAGAGTGTAACATAGGGCGGCTAGGCGGTGCAGTGGATAGAGCACCGGCCCTGGAATGAGGAGTACCTGAGTTCAAATCCAGCCTCAGACACTTACTAATTACCTAGCTGTGCAGCCTTGAGAAAGCCACTTAACCCCATTTGTCTTGCAAAAAACTAAAAAAAAAAGTGTAACAGAACCCTGAAACTAAAAAACTTGATTATTACAAAACTAAAATCATAGGATTCTATAAAAATCTTGATTTGTTGTAGAGGAACCGACTCTAATCCAGAACCCTCTCAGTTCAGGTTTGATGTGGGGGTGGGGGTGAGAATGAGGTGCTAGTTCCTTAAAGGCATTGCACAGCTAGGAAAGGAGGTTTACTTTGCACTAACACAAAAAGAACATGCATCAAGCATGCAATAGTTTCCCTTTCCCTAAATCTGATCAGGCAGTCATCAGGGCAAAATGACTTCTGTGGTCTTGGACACCCACCAAGTCTCAGAGGCAGGATTCACATGGCTTGGACCTTTTATTGGCCCTGGGCCAGAAAGCTGTGCCAGAGAAGCTGGAGCCAATCAGGTTTTTGTGGCAGGGCTGGGGAAGCCATTAGGGAAGTTGGGGCCAAAGGAAGTTATTGGGGAGTTCTTTGTGTGTGGGGAGAGAGATTCTGATCTCACCTACTAGGAAACATTTCATAGTCTCTAGCAAGGTGAGTTGTCAACCTGGAACATATTGAGGTTCCTACTCTTCTCCAGGGCCACCTGGAGATACAGAGGAGACTCTAAGATAGAGCCATGTGCTTCTCTCTTGAAGCAGAAAAGCAAGATCACTCTCATCTCCAAAGCTCATGCATTAGTTCCATCCCTCACAAAATTCAATGTGTAATCATTCCTTCCTCCAATTCAGAACAGTGCCCAAGTAACAGCCCCCAAACCCTACATTTGAAACCCTAGGAATGAACAAACTAATATGAGATAGTCCTTGCTCTCTTAGAGATGAAATTCTAATGAGCAAAGACAACAAATATAAAAAATTTCAGTTTGAGATTGGATAGAAAGGCCCCATGGTTCTTAAGTTTTGGAGGCAAAGTAGATGGCAATGAAGCTTCTTTAATATCATTTTCATAAATTAAATCTTAGCAGTTACTGACGGCACTTGACAGGGTCATTGACATTGGAAGAGAGAACTTTTTTTCCCCTAAACTTTCAGTTGCTGTGACTGAAGTACCTCAGAAGCATTTGCCAGGCCATATCTCCAGGTCAAATGAAAACTTCAATGTGTAGGTGTATCAGGTAGAAAGCAAAATTTATTAAATGCCCACTATATATATCAGGTATTGTGATAAGCATTGGGAATACCAAAAGAGGTAAAAATCTAATAGGGGAGATGGCAAGCAAATATGTACAACAAGATCTATGCAGAATAAATAAGAAATAACCAACAGAGAGAAAGCACTGGAATTAAGAGAGGTTAGGAAAGGCTTCTTGTAGAAGATGGGCAGTATGCCATGGGAACAGCAAGAGAAATTGTCTGGAGCCAAGAGAGGGAGTGTTTTATTTGTGGAATGCTCCAGTATCACTTAAGTGAAGGGAATAATATAGAAGACTCAAAAAGTAGGAAAGAATAGGTTATAAAGAGCTAAGTAAGATGCCTGGTGGTAGGTGCCATCGTATTCAGTGATCTTGAGATATCTGTAAGACATTAGCATCTGTTCAGGAGTTGAATTTGGTGGTAGTAAGGATTGCATCCATGCCAACAAACCCCCAAATAGGGTCATAAGCAGTCAGACACAACCAAAATGACTAAACAACAGCCTGATGCCTTTTCCCCAAAAATCAATTATCATAATATTGAAGCATATAAAGCTGTTCAACATTCTACAAGATATCTTTTCCCAGGTTGATTTCGATGTATAAATCAGTACTTTTCTGAGAATGGCTGTTCAACCAGTTATCAATTCACTTATCTCTATTATCATCCAGATCACTTTCTTTTCTTTTTGTCCATAGGAGAATCATGCAAGTCTTTGTCAAATACCCTGGTGAAATTTAGATTCTAGTATAATGGGGGCAGGCAAATATGCCAAATGCCTCTGGTGCTACTTACCACATGGAAGAGGCTATGTAGCCTGTTTCCTGGAGTCACAATGACATATAATGGAAGTGACTTAGAGAGACCTTGGAATAGGCACAAACATGCTGTAACTGATTCCACTTTGCTAACCACAGACTGGTTTCATTCTCTCTCCAGCTTCTCTCTTTTGATTTGACTCTTTTAATGTCAAACAAGTGATCCAATGAAACAGTACTCAAGCATGGCCTCTGTGTTTGTGTGTTCTTTTCCATTTCAAGTGAATTCTGACCTTGTGATTGAGGTCAGGAGAGAAAAACTTTCTGGTGTCCTGGTTTCTTAGTGAATATCAGCACTGATGCCCCAAAGAACAAGAAGGTAACCTTTGAGACCTAGCTCAGTAGCAGCTGAGACAAGGACTTAACCAGTAGCAATGCTATATTTGAAAGTGAACTTGGTGGAGTCCATGCCACAGAGGAACTGATCTAAGTCTGAGACCACTTTCCCTAGAGACCAAAAGGGGAGTGGGGAGAGTCTTTCACTGGGATTTTGAGGTTAAGGGCAATGTTTGAACTTTTGTTCTTGCTATATCTTTGAAGAAAATCTTCTTTTGTAAAAAAGATTGCAAGTGGTTAATGATTATAGGTGCCAATCTCCTGAAAGTTTACAACAGTTGTTATTATTGCTACTTAAGATTGTTTGTTTTTCTGTTAGCATGCACTTGAGAAAGTTTTCTATTTTGAGAATTTCTTTCATGTGTGGCAAATAAATCCCTATTATGAAAATAATTTTTTATTGTTTAGTTGTGTCTGACTCTTCATAATATAATCCCTATCAATCCTTGCTTTACAATATGCATTTGATACCTTTCTGCTCCTTCTTTTAGCTAGACCCTAGCCATTTATCTTCTGTCTTCCCACTCCTAAAGGTCAATATTTTTTCTCTCAAATACATAAGAATGAAATTACAGACCTGGCTTGTACAAAAAAATTCATAGCAGCCCTATTTGTGATTGCAAAGAATTAGAAATTAAATGCATGTGCTTCAATTGGGAAATGGATTAACAAACTGTGGTATATGTATGTGATGGAACACTATTGTTCTATTAGAAAACAGGAGAGATGGGAATCAGGGAAGCCTGGAAGGACTTGTATGAACTGATGCTGAGTGAGATGAGAAGAACCAGAAGAACATTGTACACCCTAACAGCAACATGGGCATGATGGTCAACGTTAATGGATTTGTTCATTCCATCATTGCAACAATCAGGCACAATCTTGGGATATCTGAGATGGAGAATACCATCTGCATCCAGAGAAAGAATTGTGGAGTTTGAACAAAGGCCAAAGACTATTAACCATATTTTTTTTAAAAAAAAAAAACCTATCTTATTATGTAATTTTGCTATCTCTTGTACTTTATGTTTCTTCCTTAAGGATATATTTTCTCTCTCATCACATTCATCTTAGATCAATGTATATACCATGGAAATAATGTAAAGATTAACAGACTGCCTTCTGTGGGGGTGGTGGGAAGGAAGCAAGATTGGGGGGAAATTGTAAAATTCAAAATAAATGGAATCTTTCTTTAAAAAAAAGAAATTGGGGCGGCTAGGTGGTGCAGTGGATAGAGCACTGACCTTGGAGTCAGGAGTACCTGAGCTCAAATCCAGCCTCAGACACTTAATAATTACCTAGCCATGTGGCCTTGGGCAAGTTACTTAACCCCACTGTCTTGAAAAAATCTAAGATAAAAAAGAAATTATAGACTGGGAAACTCTGAGAGGGTCATATTTATCATCATAAGCATTTGAGACATTTAGTGAAGATACAGTAGGATTCATAATCTCAAAAGTACTCTGAGATTCTAGCTGTTAATGGGGAAAATCCCAGATGTTACATTTTAAAAGTCGGTCAGGATTTTATACTGAACTAGAATATCAGGTTTACCCCACAATAGCAAAATCTAGAGATAGGTAGAATATCTCTGGGGCTCCCCCTCACCCCCCATCAAAAGTTTGAATCTCTACCCTTAAAATGTGTCAGAACAAGACTTTCTCTTTCCAAATTAGGGAAGAAATAGAAATCAGAAGATCTTAATTATCACAAGACCATGGGGACTGTGTTTCATAATCTCAATTACCTTCCTGAGGTAATCAAAACAAGAGCATGAGATAGTATGGACAATGGTGGGGATAAAGATGTGGAAGATCACTAGAAGCATCCACTCAGGATTCCATTGACATTAAGCCTATTTCTTTAGGGTCTTCT
The DNA here is from genome assembly GCF_037893015.1 of Macrotis lagotis. Taxonomy (NCBI): domain Eukaryota; kingdom Metazoa; phylum Chordata; class Mammalia; order Peramelemorphia; family Peramelidae; genus Macrotis; species Macrotis lagotis. The sequence goes on from NC_133666.1 coordinate 237,035,304, forward strand.
TCAATTGTATCAGTACACAACTGGTATAGACCACCAATGCATCAACTTGTCTAAGAAACAGCACTACACAGGATGCCCAAAATCAGAATCAGTGACCATGGTGTTATGCATGCTCCAGCCTCTGGGAGGCGCAGGTTCTCTGGTCCTGTCTCCCAATTTGTTTCAACTTCCAGAATTCCCAAGGATACTTTTCAGTTCAGTGACACCTTACTCCTTTCCATTTCATACAAAAATTCCTCAGAAGAAGCAATGGCTGCCATGAAAAAGAGACATTACCGCTTGGTTTTGTCACACAGTATTCTGGAAAGGCCGTTGAGAGAAGCACATTTCATTGTTTCCCATCTGATTTAATCCTCAAAACTCTTTGCAACATCATTCCTAATAAGAAACAGATGGGGAAATACCTCTCAACCAGGAAAACCCCTCACTCCTATCGCTCCCATTCCTTGTTGCCTGTGAGCCAAATATAAAACAGCAATAGGCCAGTGTTTCCAATCTTTGCTTCATTTTTTTCCCCCATGGAAGCAGCAGCTTGGCCTGCATAGTGGAAGGAAATGTTTTCTATGGAAAATAATGCCAGGACAGGGAGCAGTATATTCTCACGATATTTAATATGCTAGCCAACCAGTGAGAAAGTCAATGGAGAAATAGCCAGAAAAAGGAAGAAGGATAAAGAAGCCAGAAAGAAAACAAAGAGGAAGGCAAAAAGAGAAATAGGAAAAATACCTTATAAATTTAAGAGCATGAACCTAGTTTTCTGATGAACCAGAGTTATGCAAGGGCTCCTGAGAGCACCTGCTATCTCTTAACTCAAATGTTATTCAACATAAAACATAGAATAGACATTTGACACTGTGACATAGACAAGGGATTCTTTTTTTTTTTTTTGGTTTTTGCAAGGCAATGGGGTTAAGTGACTTGCCTAAGGTCACAGCTAGGCAATTATTAAATGTCTGAGGTCAGATTTGAACTCAGGTCCTCCTGACTCCAGGGCCAGTGCTCTATTCACTGTATCACCTAGCTGCCCCTAGAACAGAGATTCTTAACCTGAGGCCTATGAATGTATTTCAAAGTGATACCTTTATTTCATTTAATCAGTTTCCTTTGTAACCATTGTATTTTGTGCATTTAAGACACATTACACTGAGAAGAGTTCCATAGGCATCCCTAAACTGCCAAAGGAATCCATAACATACACACAAAAGTTAAGAACTTCTATTGCCGTTTCTTTTAGGGGAATAAGACTAACTATATTGGCTCAAAGAGCAAAATTTCCCTTTTTTATTCCCATATTCAATAAGTAATTACTGTAAGTCATTTTCCTGTACCATAAATAACAAGGGAAAATGAAGACTTACACAAAACATAAGAGAGGGGTTTCAGCAAAAAAAAAAAAAAAAAAACTTTTGAGACATTTTCTTTCTTATACAGGTACTACTTCTCACTCCAATTCTCTTGGCATAAAATTTTAACTCTTCTATGAATTCTATTATGCATGTTTACTTTTGAACCAGTAAAAACATCAGAACTTTCAAAGAATGAAAAGGAAAAATTAAGTAGGAGTACCACTGAGCTTTCTTTTGTGCATATGTGAGGCATGAAGATATAGATGCCAAGAAACATTACTTGGGTGAATTTTATAGAAAAAGATTGCTCTGTTTTCCCCAGCTTGTATCAAGAGTAATAAAAGTCTGTCTTCTAATTTGTTTCTATTAGGGAAAGAAAAAATCATCCAGGGAAATGGTTTCTCTTTTTTTTCCTTCCTTTTGATTTCAATTTCTTGGATCCCATAGTGTCTCTCAAAAAAGCAGTAATGCAGTGTTATTCATAGCAACAATCAAAATACCAACAGGCCACTGAGAAATGTGAAAAAACTCCCAAACACCCTCTTAGCTGATTAACTTAAAACCTCTTCTTTAGTGAAGAGTTCACAGTTGTAGAACTCATTGTGGGGTTTTTGTTTGTTTGTTTTTTATTCTGTGAAGAGAAGAAAGGAAAATCTTTTAAAGTATAATAAATTGATACAAACTCATAGATATCTCCTGCATTTTAAAAGTTGCTTTCCATTCCCCCAAAGGGATTGATGTAATTCATTTAGTGAGTCCATAGCATTAGAATTCATACTCTGGAATTTTCTAAACCATTGTAAATGGGACATAAATTGATTATCCCACAAGAATTCTACTTCTATAATCAAAAACTCTAAAAATCCTTTATCCAGTCATATTCTGATATTCTCATTTTTCATGTTGCCTTGTTCCCTTTGACTTGATTCTTCATCCTCACTATGATATACAGTTCCTATACCCCTTGATATTTTCCCAGGCTATCACCCCTGCTGAGACTTCACTTTTGCTCACTTTGCAGTCTCAGCCTTATATTTAACAAATTCATCTCTAAATTAACCTCACTTTGAATACCTTGAGCTTTTATCCTATCACCACTCAATTCTTGCAAAACCCAAGTCCTGGAAGATTCCCACCATCTACCTGCTCTTATTTACATGCTTCTGAATATAGCTGGTAGAAGATACAAAGAATCAACAGGATTCATTACAAATTTATGTCATCTAATCTCAGCTAGGCCTCCTTCCACAAAGCATTCCTTCTTCCCAATTGATTCTCTATCCCATTCCCCACAAACCTCTCTTCTTCTCAAGCCAGCTTTCCCTCTCTTCTCTTCAACAGACTTTTCCTGAAATAAATGCCACTCTACATGAACTCCCCCTTCCTCCCCTCTTTACCTCTCAAAAGCCTTTGGTGTTATCCCCATTTGTTGCAGTTCAGTCATGTCTAACACTTTGTGACTCCATTTGGGGTTTTCTTAGTAAAAATACTATAGTGGCTTGCCATTTTCTTCTCTTCATTTTACAGATGAAGAAACTGAGGTAAACAAAGTTAAGTGACTTCCTTAGGGTCATACAACTGGTAAGCATGCAAGATTTGAACTTAGAAAGATGAGTCCAAACACAGCACTATATCCACTGGACCACCCAACTGACATAGTTAAAACATCTTACTTGGTTAATCTATTCATTCATCAAAGAAGATCATAGTTTCTCTGTTTGTCTTGTGTCTGGTGTAGAAAGATAGTTTCCACAGTTTGACCAATGCTTCCTGTGGGAAATATTAGTAGAGAAGCAGCCAAAGAAGGGCTAGTTTTACTTGAGACAAGACCTCCTAGAACATTTCTATCCAAGGGGAAGAGCTCTATCTAGTAACAGAAAGAAGCTCTACTAGGTTATGCTACATGTGGACAGGAACTATTTCTTATCTAAACTTCTTATCCAAACTTTATTCTTTAACACCAAGAACTCACAAATATTTCTGGAACTTGTTAATAAGTAGTCCTTCATATTACTTTAGGTACCATATGAAGAAAGAAGCGATAAAACTTCAGGGCTGAGTAACTAGGAAGTCACATATTCAAATTCCATTTTACTGATGAGGAAAATGAGGCACAGGGAGACAAAGTTAGCTTATCTTAGGTCATGTAACTTAGACAATGGCACATTTAGGAATACAACTTAGGTGTACTGCTTCTTGTCTTTGGCCTACTTTGTGCAAATTCATACCAGCCCTAACAGAAGAGACACTATAGAATAGGTACATACCTATACAAAATTGTTCATTGGTGTCCTTGCAGAACATATGGTAGGGAGAATTTATCAAGAAGTGGTGCAAATCTATCAGTGAAAAGTCTATTTCACAAAGGAGGATATGGTCATGGCACAGTCAGATAGATAGATATGTAGATAGAGATACCATATGATGGATAGTAATAGCTAACATTTATCATCTTTATATATAAATAACATTTTTTCTATAGGAAGTAAGCCCTGAAGGGCAGGGACTATTTCACTTTTGTTTTTAATGTGTCTAGCACTTAACACAATTGGTTATATGCCTGCAACATGCTATAAACAATAGGCTTACTATTTTCCAGGTATTAATAAATAGGATATGACTTCTGTTTCCTTCTCTGTACAATTAAGGGGGGACATTGTAGATTATCTCTTTTATGATCTTATGATTTTACTCAAAGTTTTGATAAATGTTTATTGAATTGGATTAAACAAGGGTAGTGATTATAGCAACACATCCATGGGAGGGGAACCATCCATGAATTATCCTCTGCTTCCTACTCTACCAATCATTACTTGTTGAGGTCTGGAGTTGACTTGCTCTGGCAGGGGCTTTAGGTGATATGAAAACAAGCACTGAGGGTCAGCCTGGTCTCCTGTAGAGATGAACCCTGCCTTCCTTCAGGTCAGAAAAACGGGCAATCCAAGCTCAAGTTTACTCAAACTTTTTGGTCAGAAGTAGCTAATAAATATAACTAACAATCATCCAGTTACTGTTCCCATGAATATTACTATTACTAATAATAATAATTCTGCTCTTCAAGCTACCCACAATCCAATGTGGTTTTTGTCACCAAGAGACTTATTCTATTACCATGCCTCAACTTGGCTTGACATGAATTTTGAGGTGTACCCACATTCTTTGGGAGCTGGGTTAATATGTGTGCTCTCTTTTGTTCACTTTCAAAGCACCCTGGATGGAAACTTAGAGGAAACCAGTTTTGCTTTATTCAAATAAAGAGTGGGCAGAATGGCACTTGACATGTTGCCAGGATGGCCACATGTGAAGGAATCCAACTCTGTTCTGGGGTGAATAACTGGGAAATTATGAGATGAAAAGGAAGAAGGAGACAGGGGGCGAGGGTATGGTAAACCTCAAGATAAACAAGGCAGTGGGTCAAGAACTAAAAACTTGGGGGGACTGAATGGCGAAGAGTCTTAGGGGATATGATTATTCCTTGAGAGATTTAGGTTAAAACCATGAGAAGTGAAAATAAAAGTGCCTATAAAGAAGAAATAGACTGAACTTAATTAATTTAGAGCATGAAAAAATCTTTACCATGAAGAATAAGATGATAAGATTGACCAGAGTGCAAGGAGTTAGAAAAATAAAGACCCCACAGCTCTTCACAACTCTCCTTTGCCTATGAAATTTGGCATTGATGGCCCTGTATCCTAAGCACAGGATCATAAACCAAAAGCTATAAGGCATCTTAGGTCACAATCTTCAACTTCCAATTGAGGCTCAGGGAAGGTCAAGGTCATACCACAGAGGCCAGATTTGAACTCCTTTAAAATTCTTCATAGAATACATAGTACTTTCCTCATAATGACATTATCATATAGTCAATGTAAATATCATCACCATCTATTATTTTATAGGTGAAAACACCAAGACAAGGAGAGGATCATTAATTCACCCAACATCACACCATTAGTAACTATCAAAGCTAGGATTTGAATTCAGTCTTACTGACTTCCAGAGAGGTGGATATATAGATATAAGGATAGATAGATAAGAGAGGGGGAATGAAGGAGGGGCAGAGGAAGAAAAGAAGGTAAGAAATATAGAGACAAAGAGAAAGAGAAAGGAAGAGGAAGAAAGATGGAAAGATGGATAAAATATTACTAAATACAATGGGCAAAGCACTATGCTAAGTAATGAAGACAATAATGCAAGCAAATAAAGTAATCTCAGACCTCAATGAGATTACAATCCAATGGGAAAGACCACACATACAAGGGGGACTTTGGAAAGGAAGCAGGGAAGAGAATACAAGCATGATGTAAGCTAGGAGGGCCTAGATCCAGGAAAGTAAAGGTTAATGGTGAACTATCAAAGCCCCAGTAGGTTTCACTGTAGTACTTTGTCTAACATCTCATACTATACTGTACTATAAAGTTTAACTACTTTAGAGGTAACCCCCCACTAAAAGCACAGAAATGATATGGCAACATGTCCTTGAGTGAGTTGGGGAAATCATGTTTCCTTATAATATGGGATATATATGACATCATTCTGGTCTTTTTAAATCTGCTATGAACCCAGGCTTCACTAAATGAAGCAAATGCCAATCCTGATACATTGTAATCTAGACACATTGTAATCTAGAATACCATCACTCATTAAATGTTGACTGTATTACCCAAAACATTGCCAATGAAGGGAAATTCATACATCATTGTACTATATTTAAAGTGAAAATTCAGTAGTCTGTGCTTCAATGACATGACTTTGAACAGTTGTGACCATTGTCATGTTGCTAATTTTGCTCCCAGTTTATCAGTGTCCCCATAAGCCTAAATCTTTAGAGTTTTTCCTATTTTTGTTAAGTTTCTCAAAATATGGTAGGTTTTTTTTAAAGTACCCAGTTCCAAAGTTCTAAATAGGACTCTCCTCTACATACTCTTATCTATTCCAGCAAGGTCTGTCAAACAGTATATTTTGAGAGAGGAAAGAAGACACTTGGAAGTCTGAATTGATACTACTTGATTTCTTTCTCCTGCTAGTGTAATAGTGACAGTGTTGGAATTTGTGGGATTTTTTGGCATGATAATGAGGAACACCATGAAAGGGCTGATCTTCCCTATTATTGAATAGACAACTACCCATGTTACATGGTTTGAAAAGCTCTAGAAAAGACCCCAATTGCAAAAGAAATGCCTATACTAATCCTGCTCTAGTGGCTAAAATTTCCATATTATTCACTTATTTCAATTAATGTATCAAAAATTAATATTAAAATGTAAATGTTAACTTCTCTTCAAGGGTTATTTCACATCTACTTCTTATTTATATTGTGATGTAAATATGTTGTCTCCCTCTTAAAAATATAACCTCCTTGAGGGCAGGAACTGTTTTTGCTTTTTCTTTGTATCCCCAGTGCTTATCTCAATGACTGGCATATATTAAGAATCGACTTGTTGGCTGGCTGATCTTTGAAAAAGTAACACATTATGCCATTGTCAGCCATTAGCACTATCTTGAATTAGATTTTATAGGAATTCCAGGTCTTGTGAAGTAATGGCCACAGAGCTGGTATTGGTGGAAGAGAAAGGGAAAACCCTAGATCCTGGAGTATTTTTTTAAGTGTAATTCTGCATAGGAAGTCTTGAGCAGCTGGGAGGCTATTCATGAGGCTACTAGGTTCCTGGCCAGATATGGGTTAGAAAGTAGAGAAAAAGGACATGTGTGGGCTGGACTGAGAGACAGATACAGAAGTCTTTCACCATATCCCTACCTTTGTATAATTGAGACTCCAACTCTTCCCCTAGAACAAATTCAAAGGTACCAAAATCAACTTCTAGTTTGGCATCAGTGACCCTGGAAATGAACAGAATATCTCCAACAATGAGATAAAATGAAGAGAAGAGCAAGTACTTTCAAGCCTCAGAGATCCTGTTCCTCTGGCAGAAGTCTTAAATAATGACAAACATCAGGGAACACCCTTCCAATCAACAATGCACAGAAATGATTTTTCTAACCAAATGCTTTATAAAGTTTTCCAGGAAGTGTCACCACAGCCTTTTTAAACAAAATCAAGGCAATGAGTCCATTCCAAATGGTTGTTTTTGTTGAACTGATGCATCAATCAAAGAATCAGCAAGGGGAATAATCCTATTTTGGAAGAAAACCTTTCATTATACAATGACCCATTTCATCCATAAAATCATTTAGTTCAGAAACTAGTTCCTCCTGATGCAAATGTTTTTGCACAGTTCTCAATTTCCTGCATCAAGGCTCCCTGGATCTTGGCAGTAATTGTGTCACAGTGGTTGTCTTCTGGCTCATAACAGAATAAAACAAATGGATAATTTCAAAAGTCAATCATGTATTGGCCTTCTAGAAAGAATCTACACTGATTCTAAACAAAATAAGAGAGTTCTGGGGAAGACTAATCAAAGGATACTGCTTCCCTGAAATACATCGGTCTGCCTAGGACCAAATTGATTATCAAAGCAAAAATATAGCATTGGACCAAACAATAAATATTGGAAATGCACCTAATCACAGTGCTAAAATCAATTTCTTTTTTAAAAAAAGAGATCATAATAGAAGAGCATGACTTCTTTACTTTGCATTAAATCAAGGAAGCTGAAATTCTATTTATGGCTTCTAACCATCAGCTATTTAATTCTCTTATTCCACCAATAAAAAAATGGTAGTTAACAAAAGTCTTATATCTAATATAAAAGTACATTTATCTCCAATGATTTTTCATTGAAAAATGAAATTGGAAATAAGCAAGGAGATAGTAAGAAATCAACTATTTGTTTCAATGAATTCAAATCAATAGCCCACATGTTGTTGTTTGTCCTTCGGTTCTCAAGGAGAACCAATGACATCAGGGTAGGTGATGTCATGATTTGCAAGTGAGTTGAATGTAAGTGAAACAGGGATGTGTAAAATCATCAGCCTCACTCCTCCTGAGCCATTTGGGTCCAGTGGCAAGACATAGACCAGGATGAAGGGAGATGACCCTAGATGCAGCGAAAGATCTTATCCCTTTAAAAAGCTAAGGCCTTAACCAGTTCTTTCCCAGTTTGACTGAGGCAATGCTCCTTCAGTGATTAAGGTCAAATAGGAAGTGAAACAAAGAAACCCCTTTTGCCTAATTTAAAAAAAAAATAAGTCTGGAAGGAGAAAACTCGAAGGTATTATCAATTGCTATTAACATTCATTTTGAACCAAAACCCAAACAATGACTAAGGTAGGCTTGGGCTAGAACTAATTGTTGACCAACACTGACAGTGAGAGTGATTTAGGTTTAAGTCATGGTCCTTAAAAAAAAAGAAATTTAAACTGTAAATCACAAGATATCTTGCAATGTTTCAGTGATCAAAATTTATAATCCTTTGAGCAGAGCACCATAAGGTAAATGTATGATTCCCTATGTAAACAAAAGGAGAGGAGAGAGGGGGAAAAGAAGAGAGGGAGAAAAAAGGGAGGGAGGGAGAGAGGAACTTATTGTTCAATTGGAATCCCTCAGATGGATCCCCAGTGGAGCAAGTAGTTCTTGAAGAAGAAGATAATGACATAGGGGAAGGTGATATCTTGACTTTCAAGTAAATCATATTTTGTGATAGAAGGACTACTACAAAACCATTTTGCTCTATGAATATGTGTTCTATAAGCTGATCAGTGATTTCACTCATCTTCCAGCCCTAAAACTCTTACCCTTAGTGTCAATTTTCCTTCAAAGTTGTCACAAAAAATAAAAATGGTGATCGACTTTCCAGTGCCAAGATTGTAGTGAGGAAGGAACCCTCTGAAACTCTCTCAAATTCCCCTCCAAACAAGAAGAAAATTGCAGTATCCTAAATAGCTACATTCCAAAGTACTAAATGAACTTTCAGATGTGATTGCTAAGATGCTAGCAAAGAGCCTTTGAAAAGTCTCAGGAAAGATTTGCAAGATCAGAAATAGAAAATATCCTTTCAATTTTCAAAAAAAGCAAAGATAAAATATTCAAAATATTGCCAGTAAGTTTTAGTTGAAATATTGATATAATTCTGGAACCCAATATGAATAAGAGCACGATCAGAATAATGAGCAGAATATCAGCAGAATAATAAATTCATAATCAGTTAGAAAAGGAAATAGTGATCACTTAGGGACAATATGGGTTCCTCAAGAATAAACTGTAGGGGCAGCTAGGTGAATAGAGCACTGAGCCTGGAGTCAGGAGGACCTGAGTGCAAATCCAGTCTCAGACACTTAATAATTACCCAGCTATATGACCTTGGGCAAGTCTCAACCCCATTGCCTTGAAAAAAAAATAATAAAATATGCCATGATAATCTAGCTTCCTATTTTTAACAATGTTACTAGAATGATATATCAAGAAAATACCATGACAAACAATACCTAGTTTTCACTTTATACTTTGAAAAAAAAATCTCTTATAATCTCTTTGTACACAAAATTGAAAGATGATCATTTAAGTGGATTCAGGACTATTTGAATGACAGGACCCCAGGGATAGTGAATAATGATTTGGTTTCAACCTGGAATGAGGCCTTTAGTAGAGTGCTGCAAGAATCTGTCCTCTGTTTTATCTTCTTTCAGGTTTTTATTAATCATTTTGTATGATTGTATATTTGGCATGCTCATCATATTCATAAGTGATATAAAATTAGCTAGGATCTTAACAAGTCATAGGCATAAGTGGAATTTGAAAATATCTTGATCACCTAGAACAAATGAACTGAATTTAATAAATGATATTTAATGTAGATAAATGTAAAGATCAGGATTGGGGATCATATAAATATAGGTATAGGGGGCACTAGTTAGGAAACAATCCCCATGAAAAAGAGAATAGGTTGTTAGCAGCTTTCATAGACTAAAGTGAAAAGTAAGGCAAAGCAAGCCTTAAAATGCAAATGTGATTCTTGATGGAGGTATGACAGAAACAGCCTATGAACAGATTTCCATGTTTATCCCCAGACTAAGTCTCAGCATAGCATGTGAGCATTAAAGACGCTATGCTCTATGAGTAACACAGAATTGTAGCTGCTTGAAAGAAAGGGGAGATTTTCAAATTTAGAGATGTCTCCATTCCAAATGTTCATGTGATCTATTTGTGCCTAACCTATGGATGAACCTTCTGAGCTCAAATTGTCCTGTTCAGCCAAAATCAGTCACAGTCTACCTTGAGCCCAACATAGTAATCTGGTTATATTGGATTACTTACTAGTTCTTCACACATAACACTCAAGCTGTCATCTCTGTGTCTCTGTATTAGCCCAAAGTTCTCCAAATCTAGGGTGTTCTCCCTCTTCATCTCTGCTTTTTAAATTCCCTGACTTCTTCCAAAACTCAGCTCAGACACCACCTTCCAAAGTAGACCTTGGGTGCTCGCACCTTCTTCTCTAGGGTCACTTTCCACCTCTACTGCAATATAAGGACAATATTAAGTCCTTCTGAAGACCTTTAGAACCAATAGTGTGACATAGGAGACAGTGGCAATGGACCAGTATGGCAAACTCACATCAAGGAAGGAGCTATGCTCTAGGAGCAGAATTGAAGTAGCTCAAAAGAAACGAGATATATGAATTTAGAGGATCCATTCCAGTTATTATATGTGCCTGACCTATGGTAGAGCATCCTAAACTTTCAGCCACAGTTGACACACTGTAACCTTAGTCTAATATAACCATGTTATTTTGGTCCTCTTCAAGAAGGAAGGACAACAATCAACTAACCTACCTTGTACCTTCTCTATATGTTGCTTTTATGTTATATGGGGGGAAATGGGGAGGTGGAGAGGACTACATCTGTGGTGAGGGAACTCCTACCAATGAACATAAACATTCTCTTCAACTTAAAGCATTAAGTAGCTTCCCAAGGGATTGAGGTTAAATGACTTAATCAGGATTAAATAAACCATCTCTGTCAAAAGCAGGACTTGAATCCAGGACTTCTTGATCTTCTACAACCAATATACTCTGCTGCCTCTTAGTTCATAGTTCATCATACAATAGAATAAAGTTTAATTGAATAAAAATATGGACAGGCAACACTATAACATTTGATTAGCAAGATTGATTCCCAAAGATCTAAAATTGCACTCTCTTTCCCCACATCCTCAGTTCCGAATTCAAAGGGCTTCTTTAACACCTTCCATGGGTGTCCATCTACTGTCTTCTGCTGGTGACTCTTTCATTGCCTATGTAATACAGTTATTTTAGTTACTTTTTACCAGAAAGAAAAGCAAAAGCATCAACAGTTTGGGGTTTGGTTTTTTTCCCTCTCTTTCACCAGACACTCTGATAGCAAGGCAAGGGGGGAAAACCTTAAGACATTTCTTAGCCTGGTGGGAGTTGCAACTCTTTCTGATAGGAGTTAAAGCTCTTCCAGCAGTATCAGGGCTGCAGTCATGTAAGACCAGACTAAGGATTTCCTCTTAGGGAGACTGCTTCTCCTTAAGCACTGCCAGGTCTGTTCAAAGAGATTAACCACTTAGGACAGGCAGAAATACTCCCATGCATCCTCTATGTTCTCAGTACCCCTTCACCTTCAGAATCAAAGGGTATGATCCAGCTTCATGAGAGTCTCTCCATCCTAAATGAACAAACTCCCTGATGTTCTTTCCTGTTCTAAACTCAGTGTCCTTCAATCCAACACTAACTAGGAGCAAGTTAGGAATCCCGGCTAATACTTGGCCAATATCTGAACCTCAAGCAGGGCTGAGCCTTTAGCAATGTCTAAAGCATATTTATCCCCAGATTTCTAAGTCTCAGCAGAGCACGCGAGCATTAAAGAAGGCTCTGTACTCCATGAGCAACACAGAATTGTAGTTGCTCAAAAGAAATGTGAAATTTGCAAATTTAGAGACAGCTCCACCCCAAACGTTCATGTAGACTATCTGTGCCTAAACTGTGATTGAGTCTTCTGAGCTCATATTTGTCTGATCAGCCAGTCAGTCACACTGTACCTTGACCCCAACATAGTAATGACATATTGATCTTCTTCAAAAACAAAGGACAACAACCAAGCAAGCATTAACAAACAGTCAGCAAGTGCTTATTATGTGTTAGAACTGTGGTAAATTCCGTACACAAAACCTGTATATACAAATCAAAAGTTCCTTGTCCTCAACTAACTTACATTCTAATGGGGAAGACAGCATAGACATGAATAATTGTATTTATGATATATACAAAATGAATACAAGATAATTTGTGGAGGAGAGTGCTAGCTGCTTGGCAGATCAGATGAGGCTTCATGGTACTCCTTCAGATGAGTTCTTGGAGGCATTCCAGTCATGAGGTCAACAATCAGAGAAAGGAGATAGATGTGTGTGTTTGTGTCTGTGTGTGTGTGTGTGTGTGTGTATGTGTGTGTGTCTACAAAAGTGAATAGATCAAAATTGTTACATTAAGGGGAATAATGAGTAAAAAGACTATGAAAATTGAACTGGTCAGGTTTCTAAAGAGATTCAGATCATTAATAAAGGAGCTCATAGAGGTAATGCTCTTAGAGGTAATAGTTTAATGAGTGGAGGGTGTCATTCTCAGAATGGTACTTTAGGAAAATCAATTTGGCAATTTTGTAAAGGAGTTGTTGATGTTTGTCATTTGTTCTTGAAGAAGACCATGACATCATGAAGATGATGCCTTGAAAAGGACATGAATTGGATTTGAGTGAGGGGGTACTATGCAAAAATCATCAGCCTTACTTTGTCCTCCAGAACCATATGGGTCCAATGTCCAGATATGAATTAGGACAATTGGAGATGACCTTAAATATGATTGACTTGCCCCAGTAAGTGTCAAGTGTCTGGGGTCACATTCGAACCCAGGTCCTCCTGATTCCAATGTCTCACCCCCATTGCTTCATTTTAAAAAAATGAGAAAATATAAATATTATATAAAGGACTAGGGAGAGGCTTTAGAAAGAGGGGCTAATGTGATGGTGTGAGAAGGTATGAGTACCCAAAGAAGAGTTGGGGCAGAGTGACTGGGGAGATGAGACAGATGTCAAAAATGCGGCAGTTATAGAATCAACAAGATCTTGTTACTGATTGGAACTAAAAAGTGAAGAGAAGGAGGAGTGAAGAATAACTGGGTAAAAAAGAGGAAGGCTGCCCTTAACAATAACAGGGTATTTCAAAATAAGGGAAATTTGGGGCCCAGATAATAAATTCTGTTTTAGACAAGGCAGTTGGATGGCATGTATTCTTTTACAATAACTCTGTGGTATGACTTTACTGTTAAGGGCTTCTTATGTACCAGACATCCATTCTTTTAGGTTCAGAGGCAGTCTTTCTGCTAGATAGAGTGCTGGGCCTTGAGTTGGGAAGAAATGAACCCAAAAACTAGCCTTAGATACTTTTGGTTGACCTTGGGCAAGTCATACAATCTCTCTCATTTTCCTAAACTATATAATCCAAACAATAACAGCATCTATCTTCCAAGGTTATTGTGAAGTACAAATGGGACAATATTTGTAAAGCTCTTAGCACATACCAGATACCATATAAATACTAGTTATTATTTATCAATATTATATTGGGATATCCAGTTTGAAATGTCTAATAGTTAATTTATGATGAAGAAAGTTACAATTACCTCACATTAATAAAAATGATGATGATGGTTTTCTGGAGGTTTCATTTTTAGTGAATTCTTTTGTAAGATAAACTACTTACACTTAATGGTATAGCCATGCCTAGGGTGGAATGATCAAGTTTTTGCTTCAGGGTGCTGAAATGAGTAACTACTTAACTTAAAAGGTGCCAACAATATTTTTATTCCCTCAACATATAGAAATCAGAATTTATTACCCATTATTTAGCAAACAAATAACCATTTAAAATTAAAAGCTATTAAATTGAGAGCTGGTTTTGTCTCCTCCTCAAGCCTATTTCACCCCCACAACTAGGATCATGGTTTCCATTGATTACCCCAGTTATAGTTTGTGGTATTTTCCCCAGGAACAACTAACTCCTGGTCATGACTGCACACAACTGATAGAAAAGGGGCATTGAAGGGGCAGCTAAGTGGCACAGTGGATAAAGCACCGGCCCTGGAGTCAGGAGTACCTGGGTTCAACTCCGGTCTCAGACACTTAATAATTACCTAGCTGTGTGGCCTTGGGCAAGCCACTTAACCCCATTGCCTTGCAAAAAAAAAAACCTAAAAAAAGGGGGGTATTTGAAAGTCAAACGTACTGAAGTTAAATAAAAGTATTCCTATACCTCTCCATACCTTTTCAATAACCTTATTCTTTAAGATGAATTTCATTTTCACTTCCCATTTGGCTCCTCTCCCTACCTCCTCCTTGGGCATTCCATGTGTCTTATTGACTTCCTATGCCATGTATTCTTTTACAATAACTCTTTGGTATGACTCTACTGTTAAGGGCTTCTTATGTACCAGACATCCATTCTTTTAGGTTCAGAGGCAGTCTTTCTGCTAGGCATTAAGATGATACTTACAGTCAAGATCCTAGAGTTCAGAAAACCCTGAGTTCAAATTCAGCCTCCTATCTGACCCTGGGCAAGTCTCTCACTCTCTGTTTTACCTCACTTTACTCAGCTGTAAAATATGAATGACAGCACCTATCTCAGAAACACTTATTTGATACTTTTTATGAGTGAGGTAACAGAGTTAGCACACTGAATTTCATTATATTCTGAGAATAAGAAACATATTTTAGTAAAGTATCTGAATAAGTTGTACTTCCCTCCCTTCTTGTAAGGATCTAATGAAATAAGTTGTAAAAAACATTTCTTTTAAAACACAGATCGGGGGTAGCTAGATGGCGCAGTGGATAGAGCACCAGCCTTGGAGTCAGGAGTACCTGGGTTCAAATCCGACCTCAGACACTCAATAATTACCTAGCCATGTGGCCTTGGGCAAGCCACTTAGCCCCACTGCCTTGAAAAATCTAAAAATTAAAAAACCCCACAGATCAATGTCTGTTACACAGTAGGCATTAAATAAATGTCTATTCCCTTCTTTTTCTATTTTCCTTCCCCCCCTTCCACCATTCTATGAGTTAGCAGAAGTCAGAGCAGATTAGAAACACAATAAACAAGAAAGTAGAAGCTCTATAAGTTGTCAGACACTGGGATAGGTTCCAGGACTTGTTATAGAATCTCCTTTCTTGAAGGTACTTAAGACAAAGCAAGATAGCTATCAGTCAAGGGTCATTGATAATGTGATGTTATCACTTTTTTCTGGTTCCTTCCAAATCTGATTCTCTACCATATGTAAGCATTAATATTATTAGGTTAGCCCTGTTGGACCTTGCCAAGTTGTACAATATCATCTATTTGTGGTTTAACTCTGTCTTCTGTTTATTTCCATTTCTGGCTGTATTTCAGTGGTTATATTAGTATTCACGTTTAGAGAGAAAACAAGTGAACCAACCTCATTCATTTTTAATGATTATCATTGTGCCCTAGCTCACAAACAATTCTCAGAAATATCTAGGAACTAAGAGTTCTGGAGCCTTTTCTAGGCCAACCTTCAGGAAAACAATTCTTTAATTGAGAGACTAGTTAATAGTAGTTGGTGTAGAAAGTAGGCTTTTCTGCTTTGTTAGCTTGTGGCTAGGCTGTCTAGGAGAGACCCCTATCTGGTTTTTGCTCTGAGTCTGCAGCTCCACATCAAGCTGGGGACTCTGGAATACTGATGGTTTTCATCAGAGAATGGCAGAGTGTCTTGGCTCAGGAGATCCCAGGTAGAGGACTTTTGGGTGAAAGCTCCTTTTTTAATTTGTGGGTCTTTGTGTTTTGGCCTCTTGAGCTGATAACTAAAGATTCCTTTTTCAACCATGGATATTTCTCTCTGAGTGAGAGTTTTGAGAGACTGAAGGCAATACATTAAAGTACATTATACTCTGAGGCTGAGAAATACATTTCAGGAAAGCACCAGATTAAACTGGCCACCCCTCCATTCTTTATGGAGGTGGGGGATAATGAACGTGGGTATTATATTGCCAAAATCAGCTGAGGCATTGTTTAGTTTTGATGAACTGATTCTCCCTCTTCCCCCACTCTCCAGCTCACTTTTACTCTTTGTTATAAAGATTAGCTCTACAAAGAGTCAAATGGGGAGGGATATACTTGGACATGAAGATGATATAAAAACAAAAGATTTAAAAAAAACAGCAGATTTAGTGACTATGCTTGAAGGAAGCTGGGCGGGACTTTTGTGCTAGCAAAGAACTGAAAACAAAGTAAATGTCTGTCAATGACAGAATGACAAAACAAATTATAGTGCATGAATTTAATTCAATATTATCACATCAGAGCAATTGATGATATAATAATCCATAAAAATTGGAAGACATATAAGCTAATGCAAAATGAAGTAAGTAGAACTAGGAAAAATAACATATATAACTACAACAATGCAAATAGAACAAAAGAAAAAGAAAATTATACACTATGCATTTACAATACCAAGACTGGTCCCAGAAAAGGGGATGGGGAGGAACAAGTATTATTGTCTACCTCATGTCAGGAACTGAGTCATGTACTTTATTAGTATTATCTCATTCAAACTTCATTACAACCTTGTGAAGTGGGTTGATATATATATGTCTGTGTGTGTGTATATGTATATGTATATATATGTGTGTGTGTGTGTGTGTGTGTGTGTGTACATATATATAGGCTATTTTTAATCTTGCCCAGGTTCCCACAATTAGTAAGTGTCTGAAGTCAAATTTGAACTCATATCTGTCTGACTCAAGTCCATAGTTACCCACTGTACCACTTACCTATCACAGAAAAGATGAGAAAAATTCACTTTCCTTTCTTTGTAGAAATGTAGAAGTAAAGGTATGTTGTCATTTCAGTCATGTCCAACTTTTCCTGTTCCCATTTGGGTTTTTTTTTGGCAAAGATACTGAAATAGTTTGACATTTCCTTCTCCCAGCTCATTTTATATATGAGGAAAGTGAAGTAAACAAGATTAAGTAACTTGCCCAGAGTCACACAGCTAGTCATTGTTTAAGTCTGGATTTGAACTCATATCTTCCTAATTTCAGATTCAGGACTTTCCACTGCACCTCCTTCCTATCTCAATTATGGGTATAGAATAAAACTCAGTCTGCTAATGTCTGAATTGTATTTTTCTCTTTTTTTTATCCTTGTTACAAGGAATAATGTTTCTCCTTATTTTCTAAGAAGACCACGACATCAGGGAGGTGATGCCATGACTAGGATGTGAATTGAATTTGAATGAGGGGATGCTGTGCTGTCATCAGCCTCACTTTCTCCTCTAGAGCTATCTTGGTCCAGTGCCTAGATTTGAATCAGGACAACTGGAGATGGCCCTGGATGTGAGACAATCAAAGTTGAGTAACTTGTCCAAGCTCACACAGCTAGTAAAAGTCAAGTGTCAGACTCAAACTCAGAACCTCCTGAATCCAAGGCTAGTGTTCTATCTACTGCACACCTAGTAGTCCACAAGGAATAGGCAATTTGCGTCCTCAGGCTGCCTAAAATGGAATCAACTTGATCAAGTTGGAAAAATTGGGCAGATTAAAATTTCAGGTCCAATCAATATTGGAAATAGGACAAGTGACCCTTGCACTTTCTAGCCTGAGCAAGTTAGGGAGAGTCAATTGAAAAATAAATAAAAAAACAAACAAACAATTGAATGAATGAATGAATAATGAAAGGAAAGAACTTCTATGATGAGGAAAGGTGAGGAATATATTTGGAAATTAATAAATAAAATTAATTGAAAATTAATATAATAAAAACAAATCAATAAAATTAAAGTTAAAAAAGGCAATGGAAGTTATCCTTGCTATGCTAATATGAAAAACATCTGGACTTGACTCATTCCATGGGTATAGACATAGGAGTATCAGTCTCTCTATGTCTTCTATGTACAAATCAGCATGGTATATACAGATAAAAAGCAAAAATGATTCATATGCAGATCCTTCTTTCTTGGCATTTACAATCTAGAAAGGAAGCATTGCTACCAAACAACTATAATGCAAAGTAGAATATGAAAAAAAGGGATGGATAGATAGAACATAAGCTCACATCTACCTATCTATATCTATATCTATACATCTTGTTGGTTGTTATAGTTCATGCTCAAAGAGGACCAAAATCCGCACTATGCTGGGCTCAAGGTAGAGTGTGTCTGACTGTGGCTGATCAGACCAAAATGATCTCAGAACACAGGCCAGGCACAAATAGTCCATGTGAACATTTGATGATGTTCGTCCTTCATTCTCAAAGACATCAAGGAGGTGATGTCATGACAAGGACATGAATTGGATGTGAATGGGGAGGGGGGTTGCTGAGCTAAATCCCCAGCCTCACTTTCTCCTCTAGAGCAAACCGGGTCCAAGTGGCCAGATATGAATGAGGACAACTGCAGATGGCCCTGGATGTGAGGCAATCAGTGTCAAGTGACTTGCCCAAGGTCACACGGCTAATTAGTGTCAGTTGTCTGAAGCCAGATTCTAACTCTAGTCCTCCTGATACAAAGGCCAGTACTCTATCCACAGCATCACCTAGAGCACTGGCCTTGGAATCAGGAGGGTGGGAGTTCTAATCAAGCTTCAGCCTTAGCCCTGATTGCCCCACATCCAGAGCCATCTCTAGTCATCCTGATTCATTTTAGCCAATCTAGGCATAGAGTGGTAGCCCACAATTACTTTAATTTGTTTATTTCTCTAATCAATGGTGATTTAGGGCATTTTTAAAAATATAAACAATTTTTATTATTTCATCTGAAAACTGCCTGTTCATATACCATTTGACAAATTATTAGTTGACTAATGATTCTTATTCCCATAAAATTGACTTTCTCTAAATATTTGAGAAATGAGGTCTCCATCAGAGAAACTTGCTATAATTGTTTTTCACAGGAATGATTACTATGTATTTCCCTTCATCCTAATTTCACTCTCTTAATCCTACATTCCTCTCCTTTCATCTTATCCATTCTCAGAAGTGCTGACTAGATTATTTTGTTTGCAAATACTTTGAAATCTTCACTATGCTCCCCATCACTGTGAAAAAAATCATCTATCATTTGGTAAGCTGGCCTTCCTTTGATAACTGTTTCAGTTAGGTCTAAATTTGGGTGTGACACCTGCTGAATTCTCTTGCAACAAGAACAGTTTATCTTTCAGACCTAATGGATTTTATGTTGTCCATAACCGTGTACACATTCCATGTACTGATGGTGAGTGGAATCATCTTCACAAAAATTTTTGTATATATATTTTTGTGTTTCAACCACAGGGTGGGATCCCCACCTAACAAGGAAAACAGTTAAAGGTTGAATGAAGTAGACAATTTTTAGGCACCTTTTCTAGTCCATTCCTCATGCTGAAAGATAATCAGTGAGGTCTTTAAAAAATTACCCAGACACCTGGGGTGCTGCTTCAGATTAGTGAGAAGATGACCCTATGGCCAGGTCACCTTGTGTAGGGCTGTGACTACATCTCCCAGTGTATTCATACTTTCTGTTTTATTGGTTGGTTATTTCCACAGGACTTTGAGGTGAGTAAAAACATATAATGATATGGTGATATCTTTAGACTTATACATAAATTGGATTTGTAAGACAGAGTTGCACAAAGTCATCAATCTCCCTCTCTCTTCCAGAGTCATCTAAGTCCAGTGACCATAAGGAAATCAACACTGCTGTTCATGACTCAGGATGCAGAGGATGGCCTTGGTATCTCCAATGTCTAACCAGGCTCTAAGTATTCCATAGTACCTGCTTCAACTGATTTCATAACCATTGGAACAAACTGACCTCATCTAACCATTCTGCCAAGGAAAGTCTTCACATGCTCAGTGTAGAAACTACCTCCCCTCAAGTCGTTGGTGAGTTTGAAACCACTCAGTTCCCTTCAACCTGAAAAAATGGTTCTTGGAGCCATAGATGAGAGTTGGATAATCAGCTATACACCAAAAATGGAAAGTAGTCCTGAAAATGACAGAAATTCTCTCTTCTAAACACCTCTACATCCAATTAATTGGAACTCAATTATCTCATCTGTAAGTTAAGTACATGTATAGTTCCTGATATGTCTTACTATCATATTCAACTATGCAGAGGAGTCATTGTGAATATAAAATTAGGTTCTAATTAGTACAAATAATGAATCCTTTAAAGTGATCACATTATTTAAATTTGAATTATACATTTCTATTGAACTGGAATTATTAACATCCCTTATATTATTACAACCTTGAATAATAAAAATTTCAATACATGAGACCATTTCAGAGGAATCATTATTAGCATTAATCAGAAGTTCAATATTTAGGTATTATAGGCATATCTTGTTTTATTGCACTTTATTGTGTTTTTATAAACTGAAATTTTTTGGTGATCTTTGACACCATTTTTTCCAAAAACTGTGTTCACCCTGTGTCTCAGTGTAACATTCTGGTAATTCTTATAATATTTCTAACTTTTTCACTGTCATTATATTTGCTATGATGATCTGTGGCAGTGATCTTTGATGTTGCAATTGTAATTGCTTTGGGTGCCATAAAAGACAGTGAACTTAATCAACAGGCTATTCCCCATATCGTTCCTACTCTTCTGGCCTCCCTATTCCCTAAAAAACAACATTGAGTCTAGATCACATAATAATCCTACAGTGGTCTCTAAGTGTTTGAGTGAAAGGAAGAGTCAATTGATGCAACAACCTTCATTGTTGCCTTATTTTAAGAAATTACCATAGCCACCCTAACCATCAAGCAATCACTACCCTGATCAGTGAGCAGCCATCAACATCAAGACAAGAACTTCCACGATAAAAAAGATTGTAACTCCAGTTAGTTGAGTCATTGTGAATATAAAATTAGGTTCCAATTAGTAGCAATAAAAGATTTTTTAATTAAAGTATGTAGATTTTTTTAGACTACTATTTTATTTTTAATAGATTACATTATAGTATAAGTATAACTTCATATGCAGTGGGAAACCAAATTATTCACATGGCCCACTTTATTGTAATATCCACTTTATTGTGGTGATCTAGAACCAAACCCACAATATCTCCAAAATATTCCCAATCCTTGCTGGCCCTTGAGAAAAAAAGCAGATAGTTGGTTAGAATCATTTGCTTCACATTCCCAATCCTTCCAGGAAGGATAGAGAAACTTGAGTAGTTTCTTGGCCTGGACACGAAATGAAATACCTTTTACTTTCCCACATCTGCTATACTTCGCTTGGGAGAAGTATACCAGGATAGGAAATAGTAATTGAACACTTGGATAGTATAGCAAGAAAATGGGCCTCTTTAGGGGTTTATTTTCTTTCTTCCTTCTCTGGACCATTATAGCTGAAGCAGCCAGATCTAAACACTTTTGTGGGATTCTACATTAGTCTTCGATTTTCTCTTTGTCATTTGTATCAACTCTCTTGCTTAAGGACTTTGGGATTCTTAAATCTACCTAGTTTGAGAGTCCAGATAGATCTTCACTACTGTGGCAAATGATAAAAAAGGAAATCTTAGAGGAGATTTTTTTCAGATTAAAAAAAGTAATCTCTTTTTTCTTCCTGTATACCAGTTGTGTAGACATTAGACTATTCCATCTCACTTTGGGGAACATCAATTATGTTTGAAACTGATAGGCTATTTCAAAAATCATTTTGAGGCAGAAAAACAATTTATAAAACCAAGAAATTACTTTATATATCCTAAAAAAAGAAAAAGTCAATGAGTATATTTAAATAATAATTGGAGAGCACCTACACAAGATTTTCATTTGCCTTCTTGGAAATTTATAAGAAATCAACTTCCTCTAAACAACTAAATATCCCTAATTTATCTTGCTAAGAATTGCATTTTCCCATTGTGCAATTGGAACACATTGTCCTCTGAGATGACAACGTGGAACACTGGCAAATTCTGGCCTCCTTCACAGAGCCTTGGGGAACATGGCCAAATAATGCAAAGGATGCCATTGGCAGAAATTGAACATTCCATTAACATCACAACAGACCACAACTGAATCCCAATCCAGCAAGTAAACTCCTCTAAACCCCATGCAAATTTGTAGACAAAAGATTTTGAAAGAGCCAATGTCTAGGAAATATTTTGTGGAAAAGCTGCAAAGATTAAAATGTTCTGCCTGTTGAAAGTAATCCTGTTCCTGAACTCATCTCCTTAGTTATATTTTCTAGCACACTATGTATGGATCCTTTATGTCCAAATATCCCTGAAATTAATTTTCTATAGCTTTGGGATAAATCAGAATTCTTGTTATGTTATTTTTTCTTCCAAGTGACCATAAATTTTGAGAACCCAAATATATTTTCATATTGTCTTCCTTTGCAATAAAATGAGGTCAATAATACTTACAAATCTTATAGCATAAGATTAGAGTGATATAGCTATGTAATAATAGAAAGCATTAATATAAAAGTTTATTTTCAAAGCATTTTAATATATGTTATTTAATTTGATCCTCACAGAAACCCTAAGAAGTATTGTTATGTCCACTTAAGCTGACCATGAGAGAGGTTAAATAACCTGGCCACAGTTATACCTCAGTAAGTGACTGAGGTAGGGTTTGAATTCAGGTCTTTCTACCTCCAACTCCAATACTCTATCCAATGCACAATCAAACTGCTTCTATTACTATTAACTAGTTCTAAGGAAAAAGTGATTTCATTTGAAGGGAATCTTAAACAGATTCCCACAAAAGAATATTAGGAGTTATATCCTTACTCTTCATTTTCACATTAGAGATGACATTCTAGCCATCCTCAGACTTCCCCTTCTCCAAAAGGGATTCTGTATAATCAAAGCAATGTGATGACTTTGTCATAGGGTACTGTGATACATTGTCCTTCTTAGACTAAAATGGAACTTTTTTGATTGGGGGTCACTGGTTTCTAGGCCAATGAAGGAGACAAAGGAATATAATTTTTATTAATGTATTTCTTGTTTTACTGCAGCTAATTCAAATCAGTTCACTCAAAGATGATTAAGCCCCTCCTGTGTGCAAAACACCTTGTGGTAGAAAGGAGTGAGGAAGATAGAGAAACAGAGCCAAGATGGTGGAGTACCAAGAAATATAGTCAAGTTTTCCATCATATGTTCTCTATAAAAATCTAGAAAATGTGCCATTGTGTCCTGTTCAAACAATCCAAAAAATAATCAGTCTACCCCATACCAAAATAAGGAAACAGGCAGGTGCATAAACACTGGAACTGGGCTCTAGACAACAAAATGCTATACAGAGCATTCAAACACACAGGAATTGAAAGGCCTATTAGTCTAGACTAAGAAAAAGACTCATAGAGAGGAGTCTTGTTCAGGTTGAAGAAATAGGTTCCAAGATACACATAGAACTATAATGAACACATCTACAAAACACATTATTCAAATGAAAACAAATGAAAATAGAGAAATAGTCATTGTTCATAGCTGACTTAACGAAGACCAGTAACTCTAGTCTCAAGGGCTTCTGTCTCTACTCTAAAAAAAAATTGAAGGATTTTCCAAAATAGCTCCAAGGTGGCTCTATCTATCCTGTCCTCATCATTCCATTTAATTCTAAAAAACAATGGACTTAGCCTGACACATTGCCACTGAAAGGAGCTAAAAAAATAATAATCCTCAAGCTAATGGATTCTGTGATCTCTATATGGTACATGGAACTATTGATTGGAACAAGATAAATAAATGTCTTCTGTGTTACAGAATATCAGTGCAGAAAAAGCCTGAGGTCTTTTCTATTTACAACATTACTAAACAAATGGTCTTACAGCTTCTCCATAAACAACTCCTAGAATGGAAAATAATCTTCCTTAATCAGATCATCATTCCATTTATGGACAGTTCTATTAAATAGGTGGGGTAGCTAAGTGATGCAGTGGAACTTGGAATCAAGAAGACTCATTTTCACGAGTTCAATTCAGCCTCAAGCAATGACAAGTTGTGTGGCCTTAAGCAAGTGACTTAACCCTGTTGGCCTCAGTTTCCTCATCTTTAAAATAACTGGAAAAGGAAATGGGAAATCATAATATCTGTTGCCAAGAAATTGCAAAAATTGGATTCATGAAGAGTCAGATATTACTGAAACAACTAATAACAATAACAAATAGGTAAAACTTTTTATTATTTTTTAAGGTTTTTTTTTTTTTTTGCAAGGCAATGGGGTTAAGTGGCTTGCCCAAGGCCACACAGCTAGGTAATTATTAAGTGTCTGAGGCCAGATTTGAACTCAGACACTCCTGATTCCAGGGCTGGTGCTCTATCCACTGTACCACCTAGCCGCCCCAAAACTTTTTATCATTAAAGCTGAAATCCACCTCTGTTCAATTTCTTCTTATGTTTCTTATGTTTCATATGTTTAAAGTACAGTCTAATAAGTCTGTTTTGTCTTATATGATATTTCTACATATTCTTGAAGACAATTATCATGTCTCCCTAAAACTTTCTCTAGTCCAGGTTATATTCATTGCCAGCTCTTTCAATTGATACATTAATTCAATTATTAACTAATTAATTATTAATTCAATTAAGAATATGACTTTCATACCTCTCACAGTCAATTTTTTCTCGAAGTTCTGACCAATATTCAAAATATGTTCTGATCAAGGCTATTACTTTCTACCAGCCATCTAGATGACTCAGCAGATAAAATGTTAGGTCCAAAGTCAGGAAGACCAAAGTTCAAATCCAGTTTCAAATACTAAATAGATATGTAATCTTAAGCAAGTCATTTAATTTCTGTTTGTCTTAATCCCCTGGAGAAGAAAATGGTAAATTATTGTTTGTGGTGTCCAGCAAGTCACTTCCAAATAAAACTGAGATCGCCCAGGGTACATTTTTCTCTCTTGTCCATAAAGATATCATTAAAAAAAATCAAAGTCTTATTGAAATCTAGTTATATTATTTTCTATCCAAATCATTTGACTTACAAGTTTTTAAAGCAATAAAAGTCATTGGACTGACACAATTTGTTCTTAGAGTTATCACTGCTTTCATTTCCAAGTGTTTCTAACAATCTCTTATTGATTTTGCCATATAGTTGTACCTGAGAAACTAGATTTTCAATTAATCATTTAGACAGAGACATGGTTCAATGAAAGAGATTCTGGGTTTGAATTAGGGAATCTGAGTTCCAAACCTGTTTTTTAATTACCACACAAATCACATCATTGGTTTTCAATTTCCTCATGTGTAAAATGGAAGAATAAATGATCACAAAGTTTCAGATTTCAACTCTAAATCTATGTCTATGATTAAGATATGGAAAGCAGGCTCACTGTATTTGTAAGTCACATAAAAGTGGAAGGTGCTATTGATAGCACTTTGGCTGACAGAATTAGGATACAAATAGTTGTAGAGAGGCCAGTATAATGGATTGTCTATCACATGATGAATCACAGAAATTAAATTCAATGAACAGTCATCAAGTGTTAACTATCTAACTGCCCCAAGTACTTTACTAAATAATATTAATCAATTAATAATAATAATAATCGCATTTTATTGTACTTTAAGGTTTGCAAAGCTCTTATCTTATTATAAACACAATTTCCTTACCTACCAAATGGGAAAAAATAATACATATAAATCCACCTCATCTTTTTAAATACCAGCACTCCTGCCAGATTTGTTTTATATCTGCAAATCATAAAATACTACAATAAATGAAGAATTTAAATCAGCATTAAAAAGGCATTTCTCTGTAGAGAAAGATATGTTGGGAAGAACAAGCACAACCAATTACAAAGAAGGACTTAGAAATGATGAACAAGAGGCAGCTAGGTAACACCCTGAAGTCAGGAGAGTCTGAATTCAAATCTTGCCTCCTACACTTACTAACTGTGTGACTCTGGGAAAGTCCCTTAACTACACACACACACACACACACACACACACACACACACACACACATACACACATATTAATAGATCTTATCAAAGTACATGAACACTAAAGATAACTGGAAATACACCAAAGACACAGGAATAATGATAGTATCCATAGAGCTCTTAAAGTTTGAAAAAAAATTTGCATAAGTTAACTAATTTGGTCCTCTCAACTCCTCTGTGAGGTAGGTGCTATTATTGCCTCCATTTTATAGAAGAGGAGCCTGAAACAAAGAGAAAGTAAGTGACTTACCCAAGGTCACCCAGTTAAGGGTTGTGTCTGAGGCAGAATTAAAAAAAAAGATCTGGATCTTTCTGACTCAAGTCCATCATTCTATCTATTTGTATCACCTAGCAGTCTAAGGACAAAAAAACCTTTTGCTCCATTGTTATTCTTGAAGTGGCAGAAAGAAACAAGAAGATTCCCAGCATATTTCTTTTTAGGGGGGGGGCAATTGAGGTTAAGTGACTTGAACATACAGTAAGTCTCAAATGTCTGAGGATGAACTTGAACTCATGTTCTCCTGACTCTAGGGTCTGTGCTCTAAACGCTGCACCACCTAGTTGCCCTCTCCTAATTAAGCCAATATTCTGCAGCAAATTTTTAGAAGGACGTGGACAAAATTCTCCCCAGGACTGGTAGGCATAGAATAACTGTGATTGACATGACTTAAAGGATGCCTCAAAAGTCCAAGTGCAGTTTTAGTATTTTAAAGATACACTAAAGATCTTTAGAATAACCAGTTTAGTAGATAAATTGCTGTACTTGTGATCAGAAAGACCTGAATTCAGATCCTACTTCAGACAACTAGTAACTATGAGACCACAGAAGAGTCATTTAAACTTTCTAGGTCTCAGATTTTTCATCTTTAAATTGAAGGAGTGGGATTTGGGGACCACTAAGTTTCCTTTAAATTTGAAATCTACAAGCCCGTGAGCCTATATTGCTGGAAGGAGCACCCACATCCTACAAAGTTTTTGTTAAGCTCAAATGAAAAAATCTTTGGAAAATATAAAATACTATATATTATGTCAGCTGTCATTAAGATTTAACAACAATAATATCAACAACAACAAAATTATTTGGCAAGCATGTGTAGAACATTTGGTAGAATGCCAAGCTGATTAAATTCAAATGTAATGTTAAATATACAATTGTAGAATGAAGGTCTAAAAACTTCTGGAAAACAGTAAACACATTTTTACTCATTTTATAAGTCTCTTAATTCCCTTAGACTGAATGGATTTTTTTTACTACTACTAATGTACACATTGCTGTACTCTTTCCATTCTTACAAAACTACATTGGTCTCTCCTGGCTATTTAACCTGGCCAAATTAGACACATGACTTAAGAGATTTCCAGAAATCCAATTATTTTCGTAATTCTTAAGTGGCAGCTGCAAACGACACTAAAATAATTAATGCTTTATTTCCAACACTACTCCCCAACATAATCACCCAAGTGACCCTGGAAGAATAACAACTTAAATAAAATCATTAGCCTTAATAATAAAAGCACTTTGAGGGGCCACAAAATTAATTTTAAAACCTATTAAATGACTGGAAATATGACTGAAAAATAGCCATTTTGTAAAAATATGGTCATATAGTCTACTGTATACTTGGAAGCATACTTCCAAGAGACTGACTCTGTCACAGAAGTGCTAGAAGGAACCCTGCCTGGGCTGCAATAGGCAGAACATGTTATCTATGGACATACACATCCTAATATAGGATAGATAATGGTAAGGGCTGCTCGAGGCTGCCTACACTATTTTTGTAAACACCTTTGTCTATAACTGAGAGAAAGACCTCAGATGTCATTCAGTCCAATCTATATATGAGCAGAAATACCTTCTAAAATAGATATTATCAATCTTATGTTGAGTCATGGACCTTTCCAACTGTCAGTCTATTGAAGCCTCTGGACATTGTCTCAGAATCCTGTTTATAAGTATACATAAGATATTATATATATATATATATATATATATATGTACATACATATATATATATATTTAAACCAATTATGCAGAAACAAATTTTTAATAAGTTCATGAATCTTAAGTTAAAGATTTTTTTCAAAATAATATCCTTAGCAAATAGTCATTCAGTCTCTGCTTGAAGATTATCATTGATGGTGAACTCACTACCCTCTGAACTAGTTCATTCCACATAAGGAAAGCTCTAATCTTTACAAAGTTTTTTCCCCCTTTATTTTAGGCAGAAATTACCTCTCTGCAACTTTCTAACCTTTGTCCCTGATTTCTGTCCTGCAAGGCTGAATTCTTCCACAGGTTAGTAAGAGGTTTCTGTCTTCTAAACAACTGAAACTATTCCCAAATATTTCTCAGTCGATTTAGATTTACCATATCTCATTCACTTCATTTACTATTTGCCAAGTTATTCATGCAACAAGCCTGTGATAATCAGATGAGTCTCAACCTCACTACCCACAACGTGCAAGAAAAGACTTTGGAGACATTCATTTTTCTTTGTCTACAAATTCCTCAATTCTGCAGATTTTCCTCAGCGGGCTTAAAGCAACTCATTATGGGTAGTGAGTCTAAGTAGTCATTTTCCTCTGTTCTCACACTAATCTGCCATTTATAACATAGCCCTCACCCCTTGAAAGCACAGAGAGTAACGTGAAGTGGTCAGAACAGATTTCTTTATGAATGTATATATCAGGAAATTTTCTAGAGCCAGCTTATACCAGCTTGTAAGGACCAATTGCTAAATTTTTAGCATGAACATTATATATATATATATATGCTTTTATGCATATATGCATGTTCAAGTGTATGCATATATGTATGTGCATGTATATATGTATGTCAAAGTACATATGCTCTAGAATATGGTAAGAGCATTTATATTTATATGTATATATACATTCTAAAATTACCACTGAGATTTTTTTCTTTAGGTTTAACCAAATCAAATCTTTCCCAATATTTTTTCAAGCCTAAAACATTTTTATCTTTCTGTTGGATTTATCAAAGAAACAGTACTTTTGTATAGGAATTGATGTCATACTCTCCAGGTCTTTTTTCCTTTAAATTTTATTTTTTAAATGAACTTTTCAAAAATGAGTATTTCCAAATATGAGGAAGAATGGAAAAATGAGAACTTTATTGAATAACTAATCTCTATTTTATACAATCTAAATTAAATTAAATAATTAAATCTCTATTATATACAACCCATTTTTAAGGTATACAACAATTTTAGCAAGGTTGTACCAACCCTAGTCTACTTGTCAGTGTTATCTTCTAAACTTCCTTCTTTTTTCTATATCTTTTAAATTGCTCACTGATGCTTTTAAAAATGTCTTTTCCTATATTTTTAGTCACCATGCTAATCTTCACCCTCCTCCATATCACCCATGCTAATCATAATTCTTCTCTTAAAAAGTAAACAAAATAAATTCACATATTTCATTGTGTCAAAAAATGTGTTTTATTCAGTATCTATTATCCTTATTGTTTTTGGTAAGAGGAGCTTCATTTTTAATCTTCTAATGAACTCACCTATTACCTTTCTGGAAAAATTAAGGACATTCTCCTCAGGCTATTGTTTCTACCCTTCTCTTCATCTCAAAACCTCTTTGACAATGGGGTAACTAGGTGGTACAGAGGATAGAGTACCAACTCTGGAGTCATGAGGTCATGAGTTCAAATCCACTTTCAAACATTTACTAGCTCGATGACCCTGGGCAAGTTATTTCACTCTGATTGCTTCCCATTCTGCCCCCATCCAAAAAATTCAAATCAAAAGCTCTTGACATTATCCCCCATTTTCTGCTCCTATTCCTCCAATTTCTGAAGATGAAGCAGGCCCTCTCTTTGATCAGGCCTCCACTCTCAACCTCTGTACTTAATCACACATCTTCCTTTCTTCTTCAGATTGGTCCCTAAATCATCCCTGACTCCTTTTCTAATCTTCAACTTCTACCTGTCTATCTGTTCTTTTTCCTCTTAGATTAAACTAGTTTCTCTCCCCAATCCTTAAAATTTTTAATTAGGCTAAGCTATCCCCTTAAATCATCAACCTAGACAGACAAATGAATGGATGGCTACATAGATAGACAGGCAGATGACAGACAGACAGAGTTTATTAAATATATATATATATATATATATATATATATATATGTGTGTGTGTGTGTGTATGTAATTATAATATATAATAATGGTCAGATATTTATATTATAGGATTTACATGAAAATATTATCAATTTTGGGAACTCCATTTATTTTATCGGCAATTTGGTGAAAGTAAGGAACCTTTCTCAGAATACTATTTTTAAATGCAGATGTAGCAAGTATGCTTTGGCTCCATCTCCCAGATCCAGGGAGGCCATATCTCCTCCCTTCAGAGTTTTAAGATACCCTAAGGGGTTGAGGTGTTATTCTTCTCTAATGCCATTGGCTCAAGCCCCAACATCTCTGTTTCCCAAACTTTTACATTCCAATGACTAGAACTCTAGTTCCATATAATGAGCTAACCTCAATTAGTTTTTACAAAAGAATATTAATTTCAGTGTTAAAAGTATAAAGACTAGCATCTCCTTCCCAAATATCTTGGAAAGGTAGCCTTTGCTCAGTTGCAACCAAATTCTTGTCTAGATACAGTCAGACGTCTAAATGAGTCATCAACTCAATTCTGCCAACCTCTGTTCAGAAAGTGACTCTCTTTTTAACTTTCTTTTTTTAAATGCATTTAATATTTTGTTTTCCCCAGTTACATATAAAAACAAATTTTAACATTCGTTTTTTAAAACTTTGAGTTCCAAATTATCTCCCTTCCTCTCTCCCTCACCCTACTCTCACTGAGAAGGCAAGCAATGAGATATAGGTTATACATGTGTAGTCATGCAAAACATATTTCCATTTTAGTCATGTTGTGAAAGAAAACATGGACAAAATAAAGGAAAATAAAATTACCAAAAAAAGAGTATGCTTTAATCGGTATTCAGACATCATCAATCAGTTCTTTCTCTTGGGATGGATAACATTTTCCATCATAACTTCTTCAGTTGCCTTAGGTCATTATATTGCTGAGAATAACTAAGTCATTCACGGCTGATTATCTTACAATATTGCTGTTACTTTGTACACAGTGCATTTCACTTTGCAATCTGCTCATTTTCTATAGCACAATAGTATTCCATCACAATCACAAAGTACAATTTGTTCAGCCACTCCCTAACTAATGAACACATCCTCCCAATTTCCAAGTGCCTGCCACCAGAGAAGAGATGCTTTATTTCCACATGTATAGGTCCTTTTCCCTTATCTTTTTATTAATCTCATTTTGGATACAGAGCAAGTAGTGACACTGTTAGATCAAAGAGTATACATTGTTTTATAGCACTTTGGGCATAGTTTCAAATTGCTCTAAAGAATGGTTGAATCAGGGGCAGCTAGGTGGCATAGTGGATAAAGCACTGGCCCTGGAGTCAGGAGTACCTGGGTTCAAATCCGGTCTCAGACACTTAATAATTACCTAGCTGTGTGGCCTTGGGCAAGACACTTAACCCCATTTGCCTTGGAAAAAATTAAAAAAAAAAGAATGGTTGAATCAGTTCACAACTCCTCCAACAGTGCATTAACATCTCATTTTTTCTCACATTCCCTCTATTTGTCATTCTCCTTTTCTGTGCTATTAGCCAATCCAATCTGACTGCTTTCTGATGGTAGTACCTCAGAATTGTTTCAATTTTCATTCCTCCAATCAATATCTATTTAGAATAATTTCTCATATGGCTACAAATATCTTTGATTACTTCATCTGAAAACTATTCATATATATATATATATATAATTATATATTATAATTACACACATATATATATAAACTATCTATTTATCTATCTACCCATCCATCCATGTATCCATCTATCCATCTGTCTAAGTTGATGACATTCCCCATTCAAGTGGAAAATGTCTCCTATTTTTTTTATAAATTTGACTCAGTCCTATACATATATATGAAATGAGACCTTTATGAGAGAAACTTGCTTCAGTTTTTTCAGTTATAATTGCCTAATATTTTTCCTCTATCCTATCCCCCCAGTTTATTCCATTCTCTCTCTCCTTTCACCAAGTTTTTCCTCAAAAATGTTTTGCTTCTGACTGCTGCCTCCCCAATTTTCCCTCCATTCTGTCACTCTCCCACACTTCTCTTATTACTCTCCCTCTTTCCTGTAGAGTAAGATAGATTTTTCAAACCAATTGAGGGCATATTATTCCTTCTTTGAGTCAATTCTAATAAGAGTAAGGTTCTTTCACTCCCACCTGCCATCCCCAACTCATATATTCTCCTCCACCCCAACTTTTTTCTCAACTCTTTTATATGAGGTAATTGATCCCATTCTACTCCCTTCCACTCCTTTATCCTACTGCATTCATTCCTCTTTCTAACTTGTTAAATTTATTTTTAAGATATCATTCTTTCATATTCAACTCACATCTATGCCTCTCTCTCTCTCTCTCTCTCTCTCTCTCTCTCTCTATATATATATATATATATATATATATATATATATATATTCCTAACTGCCTTAATAAGAAGAAAGTTTTTATGAGTTAACAAGTATCATCTTCCCATGTAAGGAATGCAGACAGTAGTTCATCTTTATTCACCTTTAATAAGTCCCTTATAATTTCACTTTCCTGTTTACCTTTAAATACTTCTCTCCTCTCTCTCTCTCTCTCTCTCTCTCTCTCTCTCTCTCTCTCTCTCTTTCTCTCTCTCTCTCTTTAGTTTTTGCAAGGCAATGGGGTTAGGTGGCTTGCCCAAGGCCACACAGCTAGGTAATTATTAAGTGTCTGAGGCCAGATTTGAACTCAGGTATTCATTACTCCAGGGCCGATGCTCTATCTACTGCATCACCTAGCTGCCCCTAAATACTTCTCTTGAATCTTGTATTTGAAAGTCAAATTTTATGACAGTTCTAGTATTTTCATTAGAAATGTTTAAAAGGTCCTCTAGTCCACTGAATATCCATTTTTCCCCCGAAGTATAATACTCAATTTTCCTGGGTAGGTGATTCTGCTGGTCTGGAATATCATATTCCAAACCCTTAGCAAAGGCTGCTAAATCTTGTGTTATCTTGCCTATGGCTCCATTATACTTAAATTGTTTTTCTTTCTGGCTGTTTGCAATATTCTCTATTTGACCTTCTGTGAGCTCTGGAATTTGACTATTATATTCTTTGGAGTTTCCATTTTCACCTTCTCTTTCAGGAAGTGATTGATGATTCTTTCAATTTCTATTTTATCCTCTAGTTTCTAGACTATCAGTATAGTTTTCCTTGATAATTTCTTAAAAGATGATGACTAGGCTCTTTTGTTTTTTATCATGCCTTTCAGGTAATCCACCATTTTTTTTTAAATTGCCCCTCTTGTATCTATTTTCTAGGTCAGTTGTTTTTGTCCAATGAGACATTTCAAGATGTCTTCTATTTTTTCATTATTTTGTTTTGTGTCATTGTTTCTTGATTTCTTATAAAGTCATTAGCTTCCATTTCCTCAATTCTACTTTTTAAGGAATTATTTCTATTCTTTAAGGCATTCCTCTCCTCTTTGGATTTTACTATTTGGTCTATTTTTAAGATGTTATTTTCTTCAATCTTTTTTTGTCAGATTTACCAAGATGCTGACTCATTATTCATGATTTTCCTGTATCACTCATTTCTCTTCCTAAATTTAATTCTGCCTCTCTTACTTGATTTACAAAATTATTTTTGAGGTCTTCCATGACCTGAGTCTAATTATAAATCATATTTGTCTTAGAGACTTTGGATGCAGAAGCTTTGACTTTATTATCTTCTTCTGAGTATGTTTTTTGATCTTCATTGTCACTATGGTAACTTAAAGAAGTCAGAATTTTTTACTATTGCTTGCTCATTTTTCCAGTCTATTTCTTGACTTTTAACTCTTTTTTTAAAGTAAGGGTCTACTTCCAGGGTGAAAAGTACACAGTCCCAGTAGCAGTTTTGATGATAGACAAACACACACACACACACACACACACACACACACACACACACACAAACAACAGTTAATGTAGAAATATTTTTGTGAGGGCAGGGAACCATTTCTCTGCCAAGAGCCATTTGGATATTTAAAACACAATTCTACTGCTATATTTGCTCAAATATTTAATTATTTCACCCCTATAAAGCTCTGAAATTTATTGAATTTTGAGTACCACCTGCAGTTGTCATGTAGTTCCAGGATATAGACTTAATATGGCCTACAGACTAGACATTCCATACTCCTCTACTAAACAATATATGTTTAAGAAAGGGAATTTATCTGTTTTTATTTTTAACTGTTCTTAATGTTCAATGGAGGAGCAATGAAAGGGATACATCATAAATACCTATACCTACAGATAAATAATATTTTTAAAATTTTATTTTTATATAAGGCATTGGGGTTAAGTGACTTCTTGAAGGTCACACAGCTAGGCAATTATTAAGTGTCTGCGGCCGGATTTGAACTGAGGTACTCCTGACTTCAGGGCTGGTGCTCTATCCATTGTTCTACCTAGCTACCCCGATAAGCAATATTTTTAAAGGAAGGAAGAAATGCAATTCCAGGGGCAGCTAGGTGGTGCAGAGGATAGGGCACCAGCCCTGGAGTCAGGAGTACCTGAGTTCAAATCCGACCTCAGACATTTAATAATTACCTAACTGTGTGGCCTTGGGCAAGCCACTTAACCCCATTGCCTTGCAAAAACCTTAAAAAAATGCAATTGCAGAAGACCCATGATGAAACATGTTACCCACCTCCTGACAAAGAGGGAATGGATGCTTGACTACTTATAATTGTTACAAGATTTTGTTTTTATTTTTATTTTTCATTGTAGAGGGAATGTGGGAAGGAGAAAAAAAACAAACGATTGCTCAAATAAAAAAGTAAAATTTAATTTAAAATTATAGAAGTATTTAATATAGCCATTATTCAGGCAGCAGTGTATTAAAATATGGTAAAAACCATTTTAATCTATAGGTTTAATGCTACAAAAATAAAAATTAAAGGATATAGTTTATAGAATTAGACAAAGTAATTTTTAAAAATCAAATAGAAGAACGAAAAGAATATTCAAGGAATAATGGAAAAAGTAGAAATGAAATGAATTTGACATTACCAAATCTCAAATTATATTAAAAAGCAAATTTTGTCATAATGGTCCAATACTGTTCAAGAAACAGGTTAGAGGAATAGATTAGAATTTTTTCTTTTTTCTTTTATTTATTTATTCATTCATTCATTCATTCGTTTGTTTGTGGTTTATTTGTTTTCATCCATATGCACATGTATATTTTTGAGTTTTAAAATTTCCTTCCACCCTCCCTTCTAACCCCCATTCCCTCAGTGGTGAACAATAAGGTTAGCATACATAGTACATACATATTTTTGGTAACCATGTTTACACATTAGTTATTTTCAGTATGAGGAATTAGGATTAAAGGTAAGAGATATATAAGAGATGATTTTTATACAGTGTTCATCAGATTTGAAAGGGTTGTTGATGTGTGTGTGTGTGTGTGTGTGTGTGTGTGTGTGTGTGTGTGTGTGTTTATGCTGTTTTGCTTTTCTTCCTCTCCATGGGGATGACATTGTCCATAGCTAGTCTAATACAGTTGTCCCGGCTCTCTGAACTGCTGAGAGGAACTGCTTCCATTCAAGGTTGTTCATCCTACAATGTTGTTATTAATGTATACATTGTTTTCTTGCCTCTACTCCCTTAGCTTAACATCAGAACCTATAAGTCATTCCATGCTTCACTAGAGTCAGACCATTTATGATTTCTTGTAAAACAATAATATTCCATAGTATTCATGTACTTATTTAGCCATGGTATTCATAATTTGTTTAGCCATTCCCCAATTGATGGGCATCTCTTAAATTTCCAATTCTTTGCCACTACAAAAGGAACTGCTATGAGTATTTTGGGACATGTAAGAATTTTTCTTTTTTTATAATTTCTTCTGGATATAGACCTAGAATTAGAATTGCTGGGTCAAAGTGTATGAACAGTTTTTTTGCTCTATGGCATATTGCTCTCCTCAAAGGTAGGATCCATTCACAACTCCACTTCTAATGTATTAATGTCCCAATGCTCCCACAACCTCTCCAACATTGATCATTTTCCCATTTTCTCATCTTGGCCTATCTGATAAGAGTAGGATGATATCTCATTGTTGTTTTAATTTGTATTTCTCTAAACAATAATGATTTGGAATATTTTTTCATATGATTATATATGGCTTTAGTTTCTTCATTTGAGAACTGTCTGTTCATATCCTTTGACCATTTATCAACTGGGGAATGACTTGGAACCTTATCAATTTGATGCAAATCTCTATGTATTTAAGAAATGAGACCTTTATCAGAACTCCTAATGGCAAAGTTTCCCAGCTTTCTGCTTTGCTTCTAATTTTGGCAGTATTGATTTTATTAGTGCAAAAACTTTTTAATTTAATATAGCCAAATCATTCAATCTGCAGTTTATAATGTGCTCTAAATTCTTGTTTGTCAAATTTATCCCTCTTCCATAGATCTGATAGATAAGAGAATTTCTTGGTCTTTTAATTTATCTATGATATCACCCTTTTATGTCTAAATCCTGTACCCATTTTGACCTTATTTTGGTATATGTCTATGCCTAGTTTTTGCCATACATTTTTCCAGTTCTCCCAACAATTTTTGCCAAATAGTGAGTCCTTATCCCAAATGCTGATGTCTTTGGGTTTGTCAAATAGTAGATTGCTGTAGTCATTTAGTTTAGTGTCTTTTTAACCTATCCTACTCCACTGATACATTACTTTATTTCTTAATCAGTACCAGGCAGTTTTGATGACTGCTGCTTTAAAGTATAGTTTTAGATCTGGTAGAGGTAGGTCACCTTCCTTTACATTTTTTCTATCAGTTCCCTTGCTATTCTTGACCTTTTGTTGCTCCAGATCAATTTTGTTAATATTTTTCCTAGTTCAGTAAAGTAGTTGTTGGGTAGTTTGATTGGTATGGCATTGAATAAGAAATTTAATTTGGGTAGAATTGTCATTTTTATTATATTAGCTCAACCTAATCATGAGAATTTGACATTACTCCAATTATTTAGATCTGACCTTATTTGGTTGAAAAGTGCTTTATAGTTGTATACAGAACTGCTGATGGTTTATGTGAGTTTATTTTATATCATGCTACTTTGCTGAATTTGTTAATTGCTTCAAGGAGTTTTTTAGATGATTTTCTCAGATTCTCTAAGTATACCATCATATCATTTAAAGAGTAAAAGTTTTGCTTTCTCATTGGTAATGCTGATTCCTTCAATTTATTTTTCTTCTCTTATTACTACAACTAGCATTTCTAATACTATATTGAATATACGAGTATACTTGTTTCACCACTGATTTTATTGGAAATTCTCCAAGTTTATTCCTATTACATATAATATTTCTTGGTGGTTTCAGATAGATATTATTTATTATTTTAAGGAAAACTGAATTTATTCCTAAACTTTCTAGTGTTTTTAATAGAAATTGATGTTGTATTTTATCAAAGGCTTTTTCAGCATCTATAGAGATTATTATATGATTTCGGTCAGTTTTGCTATTGCTAGTTTAATTATACTAAGTATTTTCCTAATGTTAAACCATCCCTATCTACGTGGTATAAATCTTACCTGATCATGGTTTATTATCCTGGTAATAACTTACTATAGTGTCATTGGTAAAATTTTATTTGTATCAATATTCAATAGGGAGATTGGTCTATAATTTGCTTTGTCTGTTTTGGTTCTTCCTGGTTTAGGTTTCAGCACCATGTTAGTGTCATAAAAGGAGTCTGGCAGAACTTCTTTCTGTCCTATTTTTCAAAATAGTATATGAAGAATAGAAAATAATTGTTCCTTAAATGTTTGAT
This sequence comes from Macrotis lagotis, assembly GCF_037893015.1. Classification (NCBI taxonomy): domain Eukaryota; kingdom Metazoa; phylum Chordata; class Mammalia; order Peramelemorphia; family Peramelidae; genus Macrotis; species Macrotis lagotis. Next base: position 237,073,463 of record NC_133666.1, read on the forward strand.
AGAATTCACTTATAAATCCATCTGGACCAGGAGACTTTTTCTCAGGGAATTTAGTGATGATTTCTTCAATTTAATTTTCTGAAATGGTGTTATTTAAGTAATTTATTTCCTCTTCTGTTAATCTGAGTAGTTTTTTTTAAATATCCATTTCACTCAAATTATCCAATATATTGGCATACAGTTCAGTAAAGTAGCTCCAAATTATCTTTTTAATTTCCTCCTCATTGGTGATTAGTTCACCCTTTTCATTTTTGATATTGGTAATTTGATTGTCTTCATTCTTTTTTCAATCAGATTAATCAAAAGTTTGTCTATTTTATTGACTTTTTCATAAAACCAGCTTTTTGTTTTATTTATGAGATCAATGATTTTCTTGCTTTCAGTTTTATTACTATCTCCCTTTATTTTCAGAATTTCTAATTTGGTATTTAGTTGTAGTTGTTTAATTTGTTCTTTTTTCCTAGCTTTTTAGTTGCATATCCAATTCATTGATCTCTTCTTTCTCTATTTTATTCATATAGGCATTGAGAGATATAAAGTTTCCCCTCAAAATATTTAAATTCTTCCTTCTTTCCCTCTAAAATTTTAAATCTTTGTGCCTCCTTGGTATTATTTATCACTCTAGTACTATTAATCAGGTATCATCAATCATAGTTTGATTATTTGATTGCATCTTGCTAGTCATATATGGAAATGTTGAGGATTTATGAGGGTATATCCTGCAACTTTGATAAAGTTGCTAATTATTTCTAGTAGTTTTTTAGATGATTTTTTAGGATTGTCTAGGTATACCATCATGTCATCTGCAAAGAGTGAGAATTTTTTCTCTTCCTTCCCAGTTCTAATTCCTTCCATTTCTTTTTCTTCTCTACTGCTGAAGCTAACATTTCTAATACAATATTGAATAGTAGTGGTGATAATGGGTAATCTTGTTTTTACCCCAATCATATTGGGATTGCCTCTAGCCTATAACCATTGAATATAAAGCTTGTTGATGGTTTCAGATAGATACAGCTTATTATTCTAAGGAACAATCAATTTATTCCTTTTCTCTCTAGTGTTTTTAGTAGGAATGGGTACTGTATTTTGTCAAAAGCTTTTTCAACATCTATTGATATAATCATATAATTTCTGATAGGTTTGTTTTTAATATGAATAATTATACAGACAGTTTTCCTAATATTGAACCAACCCCGCATTCCTGGGATAATTCCTACTTGGTCATAATGTGTTGTAATCATTTTGAAAAGATTTTATTTAAGATTTTTGCATCCATATTCATCAGGGAGATGGGTCTATAATTTTCTTTCACTGTTTTAACTCTTCCTGGTTTACATATCAGCATCATGTTGTTGGTGTCATAGAAAGAGTTAGGCTGAGTTCTGTCTCCACCTATTTTCCAAAGGATTTATATAGAATTGGAACCAATTGTTCCTTAAATGTTTGATAGAATTCATTTGTGAATCCATTTGGCCCAGTAGATTTTTTTAGGGGGTTCAATAAAGGTTGTTGAATTTCTTTTTCTGAGATGGGGCAGTTTAGGTATTTAATTTGCTCTTCATTTAACCTGTGCAACTTATAATTTTGGAAATATTCATCCATTTCACTTAGATTGTCAAATTCATTGGCATAGAGTTGGGAAAATAATTCTGAATTATTACTTTCATTTCCTCCTCATTGGTGATGAATTCACCTTTTTCATTTATGATAATAGCAATTTGGTTTTCTTCTTTCTTTTTTTTAATCGAATTGACCAGAGGTTTATAAATTTTATTAGCTTTTTTTCATAAAACCAACTCTTGGTTTTATTTATTAGTTCAAAAGTTTTCTTGCTTTTGATTTTATTAATTTCTCCTTTAATTTTTAGAATTTCTAATTTAGTATTTAATGGGGGTTTTAAATTGGTTCTTTCTCTAATTTTTAGTTGTATATTTAGTTCATTGATTTCCTCTTTCTCTAATTTATTCAAGCATTTAAAGATATAATATATCCCCTGACAGCTGCCTTGAGTGAATCCTATAGGTTTTGAAATGTTGTTTCATTATTGTCATTATCTAAAATAAAATAATTAATTCTTTCTATAATTTGTTGCTCAATCCACTCATTCTTTAAAATGAGATTAATAAGTTTTCAATTAGTTTTGGGCGTTTATCTCCCTGACCAATATTGCATATGATTTTTATTGCATTATGATCTGAGAAAGATTTATTCACCTTTCTGCAATTGATCATTAGGTTCTTATGCCCTAGTACATGGTCAATTTTTGTGTAAGTGCCATGTACTGCAGAAAAAAAGTATATTTTTTTCCATCCCCATTCAATTTCCTCCAGAAATCTATTATATCTAGGTTTTCTAACAATCTATTTACCTTCTTGCCTTCCTTCTTGTTTATTTTATGATTAGATTTATCCAAATCTGAGTGTGGGAGATTGTGGTCTCCCACTAGTAGAGTTTTGCTGTCTATGTCTTCCTGTAGCTCTTTCAACTTCTCTTCTAAGAATTTGGATGCTATACGATTGGGTGCACACATATTTAGTATTGAAATTGTTATTGTCTATGGTAACTTTTAGGAGGATGTGGCTTCCTTCCTTATCTCTTTTAACACTATCTATTTTTGCAGATGCTTTGTCTGAGATAAGAATTGCTACCCCTGCTTTTTTCACTTCAGCTGAAGCAAAATACATTTTGCTCCAACCTTTTACCTTTACTCTGTATAACTCTTTTACTTTTACTCTCTGCTTCAAATGAGTTTCTTACAAGCAGTACATTGTAGGATTCTGGTTTCTAATCCACTCTGCTATTCACTTACATTTTAATGGAGAGTTCATACAATTCACATTCAAAGTTATAATTACTAACTCTTCATTGCCCTCCATGCTATCTTCCCTCTGTTTGTACTATTCCCCTTTAATCCATATTCCACAGTGTTTTGTTTCCTGAATACTGCCACCTTCAGTATGTTTTCTCTCCTATATCAACCCCTTCCTTTCTTTCCCCTTTCCCTTTTCCCCTTCTTCTTTCCCTTCCTTCTGTTAGTTCCCCTTTTTCTCTGCCTCCCTGTCCCCCTTTTAATACTTGAAAGGTAAGATAAGTTTCTTCACTTAATTGAGTGTTTGTAAGTTAACTATGCCAAGTCTGATGAGATGGAGATTCAGGTGGTCCTCCCTTCTTCCCCTCTATTACAATAGGTCTTTTGTACCTCTTAATGTAGTGAGATTTGCCCCATTCAGTCTCCTCCATCCTCCCTCTCCTTACTGTCCCCCTTTTTCAAGAGGTATTGTTTTTAAATCATTCTGAGTCACAGAAAAGTCATGAGTGTCCATCACTTCTGGCTAAATAGCATCTCTCTGATAGAATCTTTCTCCCAGGACGGGATATAACCATTTCATCTTATTGGATATCAGTTTTTCTTACCTTTTCATGTGTCTCTTGAGCCTCCTGTTTGATGTCCAAATTTTCTATTTAGCTCTGGTCTTTTCATCGGGAAATGTTGGAAGTCTCCCGTTTCATTAAATATCTATCTTTTCCCTTGGAAGAGAAAGCTCATCTTTGCTGGATAGTGGATTCTTGGCTGCATTCCAAACTCCCTTGTTCTTCAGAATATCTCATTCCAGGCCCTTTGATTCCTTAATGTTGATGCAGCCAGGTCCTGAGTAATCCTTACTATGCTCCTTGGTATCTAAATTGCTTCTTTCTGGTTGCTTGCAGGATTTTCTCCTTTATCTGATAGTTCTGGAATTTGGCCACAACATTCCTTTGTGTTTTCATTTTAGGATCTCTTTCCAGAAGGGATCAATAAATTCTTTGAATAACTATTTTGCCTTCTGGTTCCATGATATCAAGGCAGTTTTCCATCACTAAATATTGTACTATTAAGTCCAAGCTATGTTTCTCTTCGATATTTTCCGGAAGACCTGTAATTCTCAGATTGTCCCTTCTGGATCTACTCTCAAGGTCAGTGGTTTTGCTGATGATGTGTTTTACATCTTCTTCTATGTTTTTGATTTTTTGGTTTTGTTTAACAGACTCTTGCTGTCTCATGAAGTCATTAGTTTCCACAGACTCCATTCTTTTTTTTAGAGAATTTTTCATCATTTACCTTTTGCAATCCCTTTCCAGTTGGTCAAATCTAGTTTTCATATAGTTTTCCACTTGACCAATTTAGGTTTTGAGAGAATTATTTTCTTTTTGCATTTGTCCATTTGTATTTTTCAAGGATTTGTTTTCTTGTTCCAAGGTGTTAATTTTCTCTCCCAAATTTTCCAATTGATTTTTAAATGCCTTCCTGATTTCTTCAGGGAAGTGTTTCTGTGCTGGAGACAAAATCATATTCTCCTCAAAGGTTCTAGTTCTCCCTGACTTAGGGTCTTTTCTTCTAGGAATTTTTCTATGGACCCCCCTTTTCACTGGCCTTTCTTCATTTTACTAAGACCTTGTGTTGGGAGAGGGGCTGGTTCACAGAGGTTTGGCGTTGAGATCCCTAGGGGCTTTATTTACTGGGTTTAGTAACTCCAAGTGGACTGGCCAGCAGGAAGTGCTGGCTGCTTTCTCTGGAGTGTCTGTGACCTTGATTTGAGGCCCTCTCTCTTGGCCAGGATGGGGTGGTTGAAGCTGCTGAATACTTTTATTTTTGATCAATGGTGGGCTATGCCCTAGGGCTAGCTAATTACTCTCCCTATTCACAGCTGAGGGAACTCTCCTGCTCACACCTGAGCCTGGGCTGTAATTGTGTTTATTCTGGGAAGAGGCTTCAACTGAAATGAAGGTATGGACTCTGAGTTCTTCCAGACCAGAGAACCCCAGGGATTGATGTCTGCACTCCCACACTGGAACTCACCCTCCAGCCCTGCCAGTAAGCTCCAGACTGTCAGTGCCACAGCCAATGCCTTTACTCCTCAGTTGGCTCACACCTCTGAGGATGATCAGGCTAGTCCTGTTCTCAGGCTCTCACCCCATCCTGTGCTCCCAACAGAGTCTGCTTTCTATGCCGGCTCACCCATGATCCTGGAAGACAAACTTTGAGGTAGATGTTCTTCACCTAGCTTCTCTTTCAGGGTTTTGTCAATCAGATTGCTGTTAAGTGGTTTGTTTCATATAATATATGAAGGAAGATCAGCAGGAGACTTCAGTACAGTGCCTGTCTTCTCTCCACCATCTTGGCCAGTAGTCTGGTTATTTTTATTATTTTTATTTATTTATTTGTTTGGTTGGTTGGTTATTTTTAACAGAATTGATTTCTTTGGTCAATTTTTCATAATTTTCCTGCATAACTCTCATTTCTTTTTTTTCCATTTTTTCTTCTTCCTCTCTTCTTTGGTTTTTAAATTCTTTTTAAAACTATTTGATGAACTTTTGTATTTGAGGTCAATTTATAGACTGTTTTGTTACTTCCCCTGTGAGTGATTTTTCACTGCTTTCTTCTTTAGACATGGCATTGCTGTCATCTTTGTCTGTAAAGTAGTTTTCTACAGTGAGTGCTCTTTTAGCTTTTTTGCTTATCTTTATTGTATTAGTTCTGTTCCTGGGGTATAGGGAGTATAGATCCAAGCTTTTTTGCTGGGCTGGGGTATGATACCTGGTTAATCATAGACCAAGATCCAGGCATTGCCTCTGTAGAGGCTTTTCCCCTCCTTTATCTCCAGGTTCTGACTTAGCAGTTGTTTGTTCCCAACTCAGTCCTGATTTTATCCCAGTGTTCTCAGGGTTCAGACTTTGGTGCTGGAGTCCTCCCTGCTGACTGCTATCTAGCCACCAGCACCTCTGCTGTTGCTAAGCTGTGGGAATTGCACTGTGACTAAAAGCCTCCAGCTGGCTTTCCCTGCTTTCTGCCTCCCAGACTTTACTTACCCCTTCCCCCCCCCCCAAAGAGACAGATGCTCACTGAAGATACTTTCATGATATCTACCATTGAAAACTTTTCTGAATCTTCTCTTTTTCTTGGTGGGATTTGTAGCTTGAATATCAGTGTAGAGGCTTCATTTATCTTTGGTTAGGGGAGAGCTCCAAGAGCATGTTAGCTTCATGCCACCATCTTGGCTCCACCCTAGAAGTCCTGAGGAATGCATTAGATTAGCAAAACAGAGAACAAAATCCATTGAATATCTAGCCTTTGATGAACTCAAGAACACAAGTTATTACAGAAAGAATTCTTTATTCAATGAAACTTCCAGGAAAACTATGTAGCAATTTGACAGAAAATAAATTTAGGCCAGCACCTTTCCCTATATTATTCCAATAAGTCCTATATAGACAAAATATGAAATATAAAAGTGATACATTTTTAAAACTATGATAATGAATGGTTATTTATCTCATAGTCATGTATAGGGGAAGAATTTGCCACAAATGCAATATAGAGTTTTATAAAACATAAAATAGATTACTTTAATTATAATAATACTTTAAATTCTTTTGAAGAAATGAAATAATTCATCTAGCATGAGAGGAAATGCTACAGACTGAGGGAGAAAGTCAGCAGTAAGCATATCTCTTAATGTCTGCTAAACGAAATGTACAGAGAACCAATCAGGGACCTGAGGTCAGGGGAGGCAGTCTAGCTCACTGAAAGGAGTGTATTTGTACTATCTCCATTAGGCTCCTACAGTTCAAATTCTAACTCCAAAATTTTTGATGCCTCCCCAGTCATGGACCTCACCAAACTTCCCTGGAACTAACATAAATCTAAAAGACCAAGTGATATTTTACAAAGGACAAGGGTCAAAGAGTATGAACAAGTAGTTTTGAAATTTTTTAAATAAAATGATAATTGTCAGCATGTTCAAAACTACCAACAATAAGAGAAAAATAAATTTTAAATATAATCTCATAATTGTTAAAGTTGAAGCAGTTGTGGAAAGAGTAACATGCCAATTCACTGCCTATAGAGCTAAGAATGGGTACAACTTCCTAGAAAAACAATTTAGAACCATAAAAAGAAAGTCTTCAAAATTTTTATACCTTTTATTACAAGCTCACACTTGGGATTATCACAAAGAAATATTAACAGCAAGAAAAGATCCATATGCGCAGAAGTATTTATGATAGTTTTGTTCAAATACTAAGTAACTAACTGGAAGCAATAGATTTTTACATATGAATGAAATGGTTTCACTTTAAGAATTGGTTTTACACATAAGAATTCAGAGAAACCCAGTAAAGTTTTTAATGTGTGAATAAAACAGAGCTGAATGTATAAACACAAAACCTATAGCAATATAAATGTAAATTACTATAAAAGGTGTCAAAACTCTAATCAGGTATAAGGGATAAGATTTAGTTGGTTAAAAGGAAGACTTTAGGGGGAACACAATGACTGTCTTCAAGTATCTGAAACTGTAAGGCTGAAGAGATATTAAATTTGTTCTTTTTTGTGCAATAGTAGAGAATAAGGAAAAATGAATGAATATCACAAAAAAGAAGATTTTTAGACTAGATTTAAGGAAACTATCCCAAGTTGAATGGACTGTCATAAGAAACTAAAACTGGAAGAAACTTCCATGTCATTTATTCCAACACCTTAATTTTATAGATGCAGAAACTGAGATCTAGAAGAGTAATTGACCTGTCTAAGTAGAAAAGGGTATAGCTGATATTTGACCTCAAGTCCTTTGATATCAGATCAAAGCTTTGTTTTAGGAGTTTGGAGTTTGGGTTGGTTTGTTTTGTTTTTTTCCCCCATTGCATTGAGCTACAGTTTTCCTTCAAGTGAGGCTATCAATAAAGACTGGGAAATCACTTGCATTATTATTATAAATGGGATTCTTTTTCAGTTCTGGACCAAAAGAGATGGCCTCTGAATTCCCATACAGTTAGGAGGTTCTGTAGTTCTGGAAAAAAATTTATTAAATAAAAAGTTTATATATTTTCTTTCTATTAAAAAATAATAAATAATAGAAATAAAATGCTGTATACTATGTACTACTGGAAAATTATTCTCTTAGATGGTTCTATTTACTATATGGGAGAGAGAGGAGAGAGAAAGTAAATATATAATCTAAGTAGAAGTAGTTCTGGAAAACATTTATTAAAGTAAAAGTTTATACATTTTCTTCCTATTAAAAATAATAAACAACAAAAATAAAAATTTGTATGCTACATACTGCTGGGAAATTATTCTCTTAGATGTTCTATTTACTATATGGGGGAACACACTTTGTCAAAGGTTTGAGTATCTCTTGGAATGGTTTTTGTGTAAAAAAAATCAATAGTTTTTAAAAATAACATCTCCTACTGTACTTTTAGTATATTCCCAAAATTTTCCAGATAGCTGAAGTCCTCCTTTTCTATTATATAATGGTTACCTGACATTTTTTTTTAAAAAATGTGCTTCTGCAATTCATCATCATCCATTTCCTTATGGCTAAGTAGTCTATATTATATTTGTATCACAAGATCCCTTCTCCTTCTTTCAGTCATTAATCAAATTACACAATACTCACCCCTTTGGTTGATGTCTTCATTTATAAACATTTGTCTTCTTCACAGATTACTACTCCATTGTCCTTTTATCTAATCTCTTTTCTCTTTGATAACATCACAGCTTCCTTCAGAGTAGTCAGAGCCTGGGGTTCAGACCCAGGGTTAACTCTTAGATATCAGCTCTCAAAAAGAGGCACAAGAATAGAATATAAGAGAAAACTACAAAAAGGGTAAACTCTGCTTAACCTTTAGCAGTGATATTGAAATTTCAACTGATGTTGCAATAAGGATTAGTGATGAATCTGACCAGATGACAGAACTCAAATATTTAACTCCTGTCCTGCTTCTCATATGTGTCCTTTTAGGGGCAAAAAATTGCTTTCCTGGAAATTATTAAAATCTTACATTAGTTTGGGAACAATTCTAAGCTATCTAGCTTTCCTAATTGACCTTAGGTCAGAACAATACATTAAACTTTCCTTATTTTTTCCAACTAAAAAAAATAAAAAGTTTAAAACATTCAGAAATTAAACTTGGCAAACTACTGGAATCAAAATAATTAGAAATTATGTCTTCTTTTATTGCAAAATCCCAAAGGGGTATCCTTTTAATTACAATTACTATGAAAGGATGTTATTGTTTAGTTGGGGGTTTTTTTCAGTCATGTTCAACTCTTTGTGACCTCATTTTCTTTGCAAAAGATACTGGAGTGATTTTCCATTTCCTTCACCAACTCATTTTACGGATGAGAAAACTAAGACAAATAAGGTTAAGTGACTTTTCCAGAGTCTCACAGCTAGGAAGTATTTGAGGTTGGATCTGAATCCAGGAAGATTAGTTATTAGTAACTTATTATCAATTATTATCAAATTATTACCAAAAAAAATCTTACTGCTTTAGAAACTTCTATAAACTTCTACTAAGGCTTTTATGAGACTGAAGAATAATTTTAGGAGAGAGACAAAGCGACAGAGAGACAGAGAGACCCAGAGAGAGAGATACAGGTAGAGAGAGATATACAGAGAGAGAGAGAGAAAGAGAAAGTAAACATGTAATCTAAGTATAATCTGTTATAATTATTATTGAGGCAGTTAAGTAAATATAGTTCAAGACACATACTAGCTATGTAACTTTAGGAAAGTTACTTAATCTCTCACTGCTCTAGACAACTCTCTAAGACTATTAGTTACCAACCAGACTTGGCAAAGAGAGTTTCTCCATCTGGGAGTTCCCTATCACAATGAAATCAAATGTCTAGTCCCTATAATTAGTACTAGTAGTGATAGTGGTGTTAGTGGTAGTAATTGTGGTAGTGGTGGTGGTGGTGGTAGCAGCAGCATCAACAGCAGCAGCAGCAGCAGCAGCAGTAGCTGCAGTAAGAATAATATTATTGACTTTCCTTTCTAGCTGCTATGAAATCTTCAACTATTTCTTTTTGTATTGATTGAAGCATTTGGTTAGTTAGTCCTGTATTTTATCACAATGTTCTCAGGGTTTTTAGTGTTCTCAGTTAGTTAACTTCATTTCTTGTTAATTCAAATATTTACTTTTATATCATGAAGTTTAATAACTCATTGAATATTTTGTTAAACCAATTAAGGATTTTATTGAAAGGAGAAATAAAATTTACAGGGGAGAGGGCTGAAGGGGAATCTTTTGTAAGTCAACCAGTTCCTATACATTTCACCAGTTCCCCACTTAAATGCAATTTTCACTGTCCATGGAACATCTTGCCCTACTTATAGAAATAAAAGAATCATTTTGACAATACCCAAAAGCAACCCCTTCAGGGTCCTAACAACAAGAAACCCCAGATGAAACAGAACATGGCAACCATTGTGTCGATGACCCATGAAGAATCCAAGGATGTGGGACCACTGACCTGATTAGATTTAAGGGCAGGGTCCCTATTTGGGGCTTTGAAATCTAAGCATGAAGCACTGCTTTTCAAAGGAAGAAAGCTCTTAGATGAAAGTGAATTGGTGTTGATTATCTTTCTTTCCATTCATCATTCTTAGTCACAATACAAATAATAGCTTCTAATGATGGGTAACAATAAAGATGTCTTCTGTCTACTTTTTAGAAATTACTTGGGGAATAGTTTTTTTAATCTACTAGCCATTTGATTCCATTAGACCTATCTCAGATGTGAATCTTTATTACTTAGCATTAGTCATATATATATTTGTAGAGGCCCCAATTACTCTCTACAAATATCCTTTGTTGCATTAGAAAGATCCTGTTCCTCATCTGCCACTGATTCCTGGTCAGTCCTGAGACTTTATGTTGTACAGGTCAATTCAACAAATTTAGATAAGATGTAAGTATTGTACATAGATATCCCATTTCTGAGGAATCTTAGCAATTTTCCTGATTAATAAATCCAAGGAGGATTTACAAAAGTTTGGTTTAGTTTCATCTCTTGCAAAAACACCCTTCACACTCCTCCAGTTACCCTATTACTGGTAGGAGTAAAAGACATTATTGTGAATTAAATTGACTCTCTTAGGGTGAAATTTCAGAAATTATCACTTGTTTGGAGACAGGAGGGGGAGGAGGAAGATTTCTTGATGCTCAGAGCTATATAATTAGATAATTATATAACCTGCTTATTCTTCCTAATGACTCAGAGTATAGCCCTAGTATTATTAAGCATACAAACTCAAAAAATACAGATTGCAAAGTTATAATAGGTACAACAATTGCCTTGGGGCACATTTAATTTAATAAGGGATGGTGATAGAAGATAAAAGAAACTTCTAAGACTTTATAAAACATTATATTTGTGGGAAAGGTCCAGGTCTGCAGTATGAAAGACCAAGCAAGTACAGTACAATTAAGTTTAAGAGAATGATTGAACTCCATAGGGCCAACTAAAAAAGTGGCAGAAGCAGGACAACCTGAGGATTTGGCAAATGCAAAAGAAAACATTTTAAAGATTCCTTTTCCCTGTGCTCTTTAGCTTTCTGACAAGATGAGAAGAGTAAAGGATTATAAACTTGTAGATCTGGTAGATCTAGAGTCAAATCTCAACTGGTACTTATTTTTATCTGTAAAATGGAACTAATAACATATGATCAGTTTACCTCACATAGTTCTTACAAAAAAGAGATTTTGCAGTTGTAAATTATGATATGTAACACCAGAGCAAGTCATGAAATTCTTCCCTGAAGGACCCTCATCTTGTTCAGCTCAGTGACCATGAAGATCATAGTTAAGGTTTAGGAAGGCTTTTGTAGTTGAGTTGCAAAATAGGATTATTGGAGGTGAAAAATACTGCAAGGGGGCAATGAGACTCATGAAGAGGCTATTGAAAAAGGTCAGGAAAGTGGTAATGATGGTCAGAACTGAGATAGAGGAAAAATTAAGATGACTAGAAAAGGAAAGATATCACTATGGGGATTGGGATAAGACAGACAGGAAATGATGGTGATCAATTGCCCATGAATACTAATGGACAAGGAGGAATAAAAGGTGTCTGAGAGAGTGGAAGAATGGAGGGGTGCCATTAGTAGAAAAAAGAAGTTAAGAAATCAGGAGCAGGGTGGTTTGTGAGAGATGATGATGACTTCCAGTGTGGGAGATACAAAGTCTGAGATGCAATTCTTTCAGGTTGCAACATCTAGCAAGCATCTAGAAATATGAACCTAAAAATGAAAGAGACAGACAGACAGAGACACAGAGAATGACAGAAAGATAGAGAATATCATTTTCATAGAAGGAATGAGCAAAGCTATGGTAAACAAGGATAGAAAATGCCCAAAAAGAGGAATAAATAAAGAAGAAAATCTAATACAAAGAAAATCTAATACAAAGAACTTTATAATGACTACACAGTTTAGGAGATGGAAATAGGAGGAAACTGTGAAAATAACAGAGAAATAAGATCACAAAGAATTGTTAACAAAATCAATGCCCATCAAGTGAGAAATGGCTAGAAAAGTGATACTTTTATTATTATGGAAAATTACTGTCATTAGAAATTATGAATATGAAAAAATACAAATACCCATAGGAAGACATATAAAAAAATGAAGCAAGCAGAACAGGAAAATGATATATTCAATGACCAAAACAATGTAAATCAGAAAAATCAAAACAAATAAAGAAGAAACTGAATGCTATGTGGTTATAATAATGTTGGCTCCAAAGAAAAGAGGATAAAGTGCACCTCTCTTCCTTCTTTGCAGATGTGAGTAATCACAGGTATAACACTGCATATACTATGAGGCTTAGCAGATTTTTTGGCAAGTTTGCTAAACTTTAATTTTTATTCTTTGTGACAAAGGATGCCTCTCTACAGGAGGCGATGGGATACATTTGGAAATGAAGGTGATTCACAAAGATATTTTTTTAAAACAAAGTGTTAAGCAAAGATCAGAGTGGTTTAAAGATATTTAAAATAATATGTTACAGAAATCATGAGAAGAAAATGGATGCAGAAGGAGACAGTTTCTAACAATATCTAATTATATAAGGAAACCAAGGCAAATGAAGAGAGAGAGAGAAGGGTATTGAATTTGACTATTAGGAAGATAATAGTAATTTTTGAGACAGGAAATTCAGTAGATTGATGAGGATAAATGCTGCGTTGCAAATGTAAAATAGATAAGAAATTTGGTGGGGAAAAAGGAGAGAAGATCCAAGGATCAGAAGATCAGGGGGAAAAAAACCACAGTATTTTAAGGGATTTGGGAGCCTGAGAAATCTTTTGTTATCATGGTTGTTTTTGTTAGAGTAAAGGAGATGAGTTTTCCTTGATCTTTCCTGTATTCAGCATATTCACATAGTCTTTTAAGGAGAAAAAAAAAATAAACAGAAAAATGAGAGGAATGTCAGCCCATGTGGGTCAGAATGTAAGAGAAATCCCTAAGATGGCATAAGGAAGCTAAAGTGTTTGGGCTAGGGTAGGTTTGAAAAAGAAGAAAAATGAATTGACTGACCTAAGTGTTGACAAGTAAAACAGGTGTTGACAATGAGAAGTTTGGAGATAGGTGGGAGAGAAGTTGAGGAAGCTCACATCAGATAAGTTCAAAGACTGCCTCAGATTTTAATTAGCTCCATGGCCCTGGTCAAGTCACTTATCTTTTGCCTCAATTTCCTCACCTATAAAATTGGAATAAAAATAGTAGATAAAACAAAATAATATTTAAAAAGTCCTTTAAAAATCATATACATATATATGTATATACTAACCATTATTATTGTTAGTAAAATAAACGTATTATCTAGAAATGAATACAATAGAATTGAATTTAGCTTGAGATGAGTAGAAAAGGGTAGAACAGCTGCTCTGAGGGATCTCAAAACTATGAGGATTAGCATAATTTTAAACAATCACTAATGGCAGAAACTTAACTCAAATGGACATCATGAAACCCACAAATGGCAAAAATATGCCATACTTAGACATGAGGCAAAATTCAGACACCACCTCAAATTTTTTCATAAAGAGATAAGTAAATAACTGAAAAAAGAGTCCCATAGGCGACAGCAGGTAAATGGCCCAAGAGACAGGCGAATAGGAAATTAATCTTTAAAAGGAAACCTCTTTCTCTAAAAGGATAAATACAAAGAAGATATATAGTTCTAATTACAACCCAAACTCTCACACCACCTCTCCATAGCTTCAAAATCTTTGACTGGAAACTAGGATAATATTCTTTTATGTGTTTGTTTTCTTTTTAAAGCTCATTTCTGACTATTTTGTTTCCTTTCTTCACATTCTCCAAACCCTTCCCTAAAACAATTCTAGGGATTTTCCATTGTTTTTTGTTTGTTTTTCATCCCATCCCTTATTAAAACCCTTAACCAGTTTGACTATGGGCATATCCTATTTCAGACTGTCATTCTGCTCCCAGGCTGACAATTAGCAGAGCTAGTGTCAAATCCTCAGAAATCACTCTTTGAAGAGCTGGGTCTTTTATCAGCTTCTGTGGCCCCAAGAAGTCTTTTGGATTACCTGCAATTAACAGCGGGGTTTTTGAAGAGGTTGGCCACTTACAAGGCTTTTAAGTCCAGGAAGTATTGAGTCCTTGGGACTTGTCATTCTATAATCTTTCTTTAAAACAGAACTAACTTGGTCCCTAAAGTCTGTTTGAGTATTTTTTTGGCCTTGTTGCCTTTTTTCTTTTTTCAGTTTTCAGCTTTTCTATGGCCACACCCTTTGCAATTCCACATGTATTAGGAAGACCACAAGTTTGGGAACTAGAAAGTACTTTAGTTACCTAAAACAACTTCCTCATTGTACATATGAAGAAAGTGAGGTCCAGAGAAGGGAAATAATGAGAAAGCAGCAAAAACAGGACCCCAAGGTAGGGCCTTTGATTCTAAATCCCGTGCCTTATTCAAAATAGCAAATGCCATTCTGTTGTATTCTTTTCCATTGTGTCTAACTCTTCAATATATCAGGTTTTTAAATTTCATTTATTTTTAATTTATGAGATAAACCAAGATTTCCATAACATAGTATAATTTTTAAAAAAGACAATTACACATGAAACCACAGTTGGAGAGGTTTGTCATTTCCTTTTCCAACTCATTTTTAAATGAGGAAACTGAGGCAAACAGTGTTAAGTGACTTGCCCAGGGTCCACCCAGCTAGTAAATATCTGAGGTCAAATTTAGATTCAGGCCTTCTGGACTCCAGGCCCCATGGTCTCTTCATTTAGTCACCTAGCTGCCCCACCAAATATACTGAGCTACTAAAGTAAAATTTAGTCATTAAACTTGTGAAGCACACATGTTCCACAAGAAATCTATTAATTCCCAGAACAATAAGACAGTATCCTAAACATTATGAAAGTTTTTTCTAAGGATCTTAAAGCATTTTGAAAATATTTCATATTCAACATTTCCAAACAGTTAAACTTTTTTTCTTAGAGCTACCCCTTTTGTACCTTGTTCTTAAGCATAAAATCAATTAAATTCTATCTTTTTGAGGGAAAAATTCAATATAGGTAAACATTATATAGCATATTATATACGATGTAGGCACATTCAATCAGTCAAATGTATAGGTATAGCCTATAAATACCAGTATAGGTGAAAAGGAAAGATTGTTCCATAGGAACAATAATAAACATTTTTGTGAGTAGATAGCAATGAATATTCATCCAGAGAGTCAAGAAGACCTCCATTCAAACCGTAATGTTGATATATATTGGCCAGTTATGTGATTTGTTTGGAGTTCTTTGGTCCATATATATCATTTAACATTTGTAATAGAAAGAAGTATGGTGGGTTATGGCCTGGAAGGAAAGATCTATAAGGCAATTCCACAGAAACTAAGAAGAAACTCAGGATACCTTACAAGTGTTAATTTGAAGAGGAATGCAGTCTAAAGAAGAAATAAATAATTATGAGACATTAATCAAAGCATAGAATAGACTGAAAGGAAAGAGAAATGGTGCAAAAATGAGGGAAAGAAATGTTTTAGAAAAGATGCAAAAAAAGAAAGTAGGGGAAGCAGCTAGGTAGCGCAGTGGCTAGAGCAAAGCTCTGGAGCCAGGAGGACCTGAATTCAAATTTGACCTCAGACACTTAATAATCATCTAGTTGTGTGACCTTGGGCAAGTCACTTACCCCCACTGCCTTGCAAAAGTCAAAAAAAAAATGATGCAGAACTCACTTGGCTTTGGTCAGGCTGTATTCAATGGAGCAAAGAAATGTAGGAGCTAATAAGGATTACCAATGAGGCTTATGAACTAGCCCCTTACCTGACCATAATCATTCCATGCTGCTTATTACTTTACATTCCCTTCTTGGATAAGAATAAAACTGCCTATTTCATGTCTGATCTAGGTATATACTTCGGTTAGCTTTTGACAGCAGTTCTTGTGGGGGAGGCAGGAGTTTCCTACCTCCCCCACAAGGATGGCTTAGGCAAAAGTGGAATTATTCTACAGAAGTCTGAGGTATAGATGAAGTGGAAGGACCTCATTTCTCTTTGATGTAACAGTTAACTCTAGAACAACGAAACTAGGGCAAACTTAGGGTGCAGGTAAAGGACAAGATTTAGCAAAGATTTCCTGCCTCCCCCTGTCCTCCATCTAACATGCCTGGCTAGCTAGGAGGACTGGATGTATATGTAACCAGCAACACACGTACCAGACTTCAAGTCATCCTGTATTTGTAGAACAAGGGGGATTTATCCTTAAGGCCTGTTCCTCTAAAGTTGTATGATTTTAATTGAATGCACACCAACCAACCTTCTGGTGTTGATTTTGTTTTCCAAGCAGATTTTCTTACTGGGAGGAGAATAGACTGTTCAGCCAGTACCAGTATTCCTTTCTACTTTATAATTGTATTTCTCAGTATAATTTAATAAAATGTTGCTTTGACTACACATCAGTCCCTTGGTAGTTTGGGTGACTAGGAATCCATCTGACTGTAGAGGCCTGAGAACCACCCCACCCCCACCCCAGCCAGGTTAAACTGGAAAAATCAAATTTCTGACCCTGAGAAACTAAGAGTCAATCTATGGACTTCAAGTGATTTCATCGATAAACTTCTTGGGTAAGGCTACTTTTTATGAGCTCAGGAAACTATTTTGAGGAATGAAACAATCAAGGAAATGTTGGAACCTGACAGACACTTTCTCTGTCTGTGTCTGTGTGTGTGTGTGTGTGTGTGTGTGTGTGTGTGTGTACGCACACACGCGTGCCTGTCTGTCTCTCTCTCTCTCTCTCTCTCTCTTTTGACCATCTTGATTCTAACATTCATAGCTGTTAAAAGTCCTGGAGAAGGGGAAGGGCCTCAGTTGCCGATATAAAAAAGGTTTCATTGTTTTATCTTAAAAATAAATTCTAGATTTTGTTGTTTGTTCATTTTTCAGTTGTGTCTAACTCTTTCTGATCCCATTTGGGCTTTTCTTGGGAGATATACTGGAGTATTTTGCCATTTACTTCTCTAGATCATTTTACAAATAAGGAAATGGAGAAAAACAGGGTTAATAGACTTGTCCAAGGACACACAGATAGTAAGTGTACTAGGCCAAATTTGAGTCTTCCTGACTCTAAGACCAGCACTCCATCTACTATGTCACCTAACTGCCTGCCCCATTACTATGGTAGCTTAAATTAAACAAAAACAAAAACTATAAAATGTTTTTTAAAAAATGTCCAAGTTTGGAAAGAGGTTAAGAAAAGAATATCTTCTATGGAGGATAAAAAATAGAATCTGAATTTTGTTCCTGAGAGTATTTTTCCAGGAAAATGTTGAACAACCATTAAAAAAGGCATTTAAAAAGGTCACAGAAGGAACTCAGTCTACATACACACACAGTTTTATTGTTTCAGAAAAAATGGAATAGAAGTACTTTCTTGGACTAATTGAATAACTGAACAATGCCTAGAAGAATGTCTCTGCCTTATCAGTTTTGAGGAATTGACTGCCAAATACTGATTAAAGCACATGCAAAAATTGAAACACTGTTCAGGGATAATTTATATCATAGGAAAATTTGACATAATGACATTGTCTCTTTCTTAATGGGTCATTGTGGTTTATGTAAATTAGCTCCACAATACTTCATAAGAAGAAAAGCATTGCCCATCATCTATTTCTGGAATGAGCTACTAAATCGCCAAAGCATCCTCCATGCAGTGATAAGTCATTCACAAAGCTGGGTGGTCAGAAAATCCAATGAATTTATAATTACCATCTCTGCTTGTGGAGGAATGAATAAGTCCTATAGAACTGGACGTCAGAATGCGAGTGGCTCTTTCTTAGCACTAGCACTGGTTTATATTCTTCACAGTATTCCTCAGCCCACAGACTTTCTACTGAGGTGTGAAAGCCAGACCTTCCCATCAACCACCTTTGTTGGTTGGTGTGCCAATTCAGAGAAAGTATGCTGACAAATATGTAAGGAAACAGAGATTTATACCTGGAAGCAGCCTTCAAAGATACCTAACCCCACTTTTTCATTTCCTAATGAGGAGATTCAGAGGATCATATAGGTAGCAAGTGGCACAACCTAAATTTTAATTTAAGTCCTATGATTCCAAATCTAGTCCTGTCCTGCTCTGACTAAAACATACTCAAGACATATAAGAGATATCAAGAAACAGTTTTGTTTCTATAGTCATGAAATGAACTATTTTGTTGTTGATCCATTCGGTGTTGTGGCTCCATTTGGCAAAGGTACTGGAGTGGTTTTCTATATATTTCTCCAGCTCATTTTACAGTTGAGAAAACTGAGACAAACAAGGTCAAGTGACTTGGCTAGAGTCACACCACTAATAAGTGTTTGAGGTGGGATTTAACCTCAGGAAGATGAGTCTTTCTAGTGATCTATCCACTGTGCCATTTAGTTCCTCGGCAAACATGTAGGAACACAAATTTAGTTCTGAAGACCAAACATAGAATACTGAATTCCTTGTCATTGTCAAATGATACCATTTCAATTTCAGCTGATTGCAACTTCCAAAACAAAATGCAGAATATTGTATTCTTCTAAGACATGAATACATTAAGCTACAAAGAAGAGGAAAAGACAGCTTTCATCAACTACATTAATTCCTTTAAACTGCACGCCAAGGAACCTCCTTCTCTTTTCTCCCCACACAAAAGACTGCAGTGAATTGGATCCAGGTTTTGGTGATAATCATTCAAGGTCTCATAACAATAAGACCACTCCCATCTGTTTAAGTGAGTCTTGGAGAAAGAAAGAAAGAAAGAATCTCAAAATAATGGCAGACAAAAGTTAGAGAGAAATAGAGCAGCAGAGTATGTCTTAAAAACAAATGAAACGTTGATCTGTCAAAATCAATTTAGAAATTTCCCTTAAGGTTGTTGGGTTATGTGGGTATATGAACACATGTGTATACCTGTAATATGCATACATAATTACATGGACACATTTATACAGGGCAACTTGGTGGCACAGTGGATACGGCACCAGGCCTAGAATCAGGAAGATTTGAATTCAAATTTAGACTCGGATATTTACCATCTGTGTGATCCTGTATAATTCACTTAAACCCTATTTGCCTCAGCTTCCTCATCTATAAAATGAGCTGGAGAAGTAAATGGCAAATCATTGTTGTATCTTTGCCAAGAAAACTTCAAATAGAATCACGAAAAGTCAGACATACTGAAAACTAATGAACAACAAAAACACATACATACATACATACATACATACACACACACGCGTGGTCCTAAGATTAAAAAATGAGAAATTACACTTTATCTGAATTAAGAAATTTTCAAAGAAAATTCTTAGCTATTCAAAAAATTGATGAAATTATAGAAAATAAAATAAAATTATTCAGTTATATAACACATTTAAAAGGAAAGGAACAGACTATAATAAATATTTAATTTCATTTTTGCTAATGGTATATATATATATATATATATATATATATATATATATATATATATGCATTTTTCCACATCATAGTTCTCCCACTCCAGCAAAGAAGAGAGAGAGAGCATTTTCTCAACTCTTCCTTAGTGCAAAGCTTTTTTATTATAATACAAGAATAGGATACATTGTTTTTTTATGTACATCATTCTAGCCTTTGTATGTATTATTTCTGATTCTTCTTGCTTCATATACTTATCAGTTAATTTATAATTTTCTACATTCTTCATATCCATTTTTTCCTAAAGGATAGTAATATTCCATTACATTCATTTCACACTATTTAATCATTCCCTATGCAATAAAAATTGCTATCTGTCCAGGTCTTTACTACAATAAAAAAGAGCTGTTTTAAATATTTTCATTTATATAGGACCTGTCCTTTTGTCTTCAATATCCTCTAGTTACATGCCTACCAAGTGGGATATCTGGGGCAAAGTCATTTTAGACAACTTTTAAATAAAATTATAAATTATTTTCCAGGATGGAAAAATCACTTTACAGCTCAACCAATCTGTTAATGTGCCTGACTTTCTGCAACTTCTGTACTGTTAAGCATTCCTGTTTTTTTCTTTGCCAAGTTGCTGAGCATGGGATAAAACCACAGGATTATTTTGATTTTCAATTCTTTTATTATTAGTATATTGGAGCAATCTTGCATATGGTTGTTAAAAGTTTGTAATTCTCATGCTCTAAAAATTCACTTGAGAATGTCTCTTAGAGATATAAATAGATGATATTATATATCATATATAATATATGTATGCAAATATGTATTTTCTGTTGTGGTTGCTGCTGCTGCTGCTGCTGCTGCTGCTGCTGCTGCTGCTGCTGCTGCTGCTGCTGCTGCTGCTGCTGCTGCTACTGTTGAGTCATGGCCAAATCCATGGCCACATGGACCATGCTTTCCATGGGGTTTTCTGAGCAGATACTGGAGTGTTTTGCCACTTCCTTCTCCATAATAAATGGGGACAGCTAGGTGGCACAGGAGATAAGAGTGCCAGATCTGGAGTTAGGAGGACTCCTCTTCATGTGTTCAAAATCCCACTTCAGATACTTACTAGCTGTGTGATCCTGAAGAAGTTACTTAACCCTATTTGCCTCAGTTTCCTTATAAGTAAAATGAGAAATAGCAAACAACTCCAGTATCTTTGTCAAAAAAAGTCCCAATTAGTGTCATAAAGTAATGGACACAACTGAAAAATGAGTAAACAACAACAAAAACAGAAACATATATGTATATACATGAAAGATGTATATGTCTTATAAAATATATGCACACACATATACATACATTCAGGTATTTCCCCAATTGGATACAAATATATATATATATATATATATATATATATATATATATATATATATATATGCTAACATTTACATGTCACTAACATTATTTCTTTTTTTTTTAGGTTTTTGCAAGGCAAAGGAGGTTAAGTGGCTTGCCCAAGGCCACACAGCTAGGTAATTATCAAGTGTCTGAGACCGGATTTGAACCCAGGTACTCCTGACTCCAGGGCCGGTGCTCTATCCACTAAACCACCTAGCTGCCCCTAACATTGTTGTTCATATACTATGTGGCAGGCACTGTAAAAACATCACTGCATAATTATTATCCCATTTAGTCCTCACAACATCCTGGAAGGTAGGTGCTTGTATTATCCCCATTTTACAGATGGGGAAACTGAGGCAAACAGGTTAAATCACTTGCTCGGGTTCACATATCTAGAAAGTGTCTGAGGCTGGATTTGAATCTAGATCTTTCTGACTCCAGGTCTAGCATTCTATTCACTGTGTCACCTAGATACATCTTTATGAGTACATCTGTATGTATATACAGATACATGTACAAATGCATGTCCATATACATGTATAACTATCTTTATAGATGTGCATGGATACATGTGTGTATATACTGAATATTAAACTCTTTTCAAAGTTGCTTAACACAAAGCTTTTTTATCCTGCAATTAGCCATTTCCTTTCATATTCTAGCTGTTCTGATTTTGTTCATAAAAGTTTTCTTTTATTTTGTATAAAGTTATCTAATTTATCTTTTGAGGTCTCTTCTCTCCTTTCCTGGTTAATAGTTCTGCTTCTCTTCATAATTGTAAAAGATATTTCCATACATCTTCTTTTAATTCTTAAATTTTTTAGTCAAGTAAGCATCTAGAAATTATTATATGCTACATAATATGTGCTACGATATTGTGATACTAACTGATTAATACTTATTTGGGGGGCAAATTGTTATCTAATGTTCTAAAATAATTCCTTTTATATTGGGAGTTTTTCCTCCAAAAATGGTTCATTTACTCAGTTTATTGAATAAATGTTATTTAGTTTACTTATTTTTTATTGTTCCTTATTGAATCTATCCCACTGGCTTACTTTTCTATTTTAATCAGTATCAATTTTTTTTAATTTAATTTTATTTTTAAGTTTAAATTTTTTTTTTAATTCTGAACACTGAGATAAAGAACATGGTCTTTTACAAACAAGAATAGAAAAAGAGCATTATATGTGAAAGTATGAATCTTTAATACATGCAGCTTCACAAAAATTTTTGTGCAATTGTTTGTGTTTCAACCTTAGGGTGGTAAGCAGGTCAGGGCTGGGTAAAGCAGACAATTTTTAGGGCATCTTTTCTAGTCCCTTCCTCACACCAGGGGATGAACAGTTAGCTCCTTCAAAAGGGTTGCTCAGTTCCCAGGGAACTGCCAAATCCCCCTGGTGCTTCAATCCAGGGAGAAGGTGACCCTATGGCTCAGGTTACCTATGTGACTATAGCTTCCAGTTATCCATACCTGCTGTTTTATCCACTTACCTATTGCCACAGAACTCTGAGGTAAGTCAAAATGGTAAAATGATAAGAGTGACTTCTTTTGAGCTGTGCTGTAAATTGGATTTAAGTGAGGCAGAATTGCATAAAGTTGTCAGACTCACTTTTCCAGAACCATAAAAGTCCAGGAGCAAAACAGAAGTTGTGATGACTGTTGATGACTTAGAATACAATGGATAACACTGGTGTCTCCGAAGTCTATCTAAGCTCTGCCGTCTTCAAGACCATTGAAATAAAGGTTCCCATCCACCCTTTCCACCAAGGGAAGTCTTCACAATTTTGGGGTAGATACCCCACAACTCACCAACAAATTTGAGACCTCTTGATTACCATCAATGTGGTTAAGCATGTCTGCCAAAACAGTTTATCAGAGTGTGATCCCTGTGCATGTTTTTTGATACCACAAGTCAGAGTTGTTTAAAATCAGGTAGACATCAAAGGTAGAGCAGCCCTGAAGATGGCTCAACAATCTTCATGCCAGAGGTACTAGTGAATACTGAATAATCCTGTATCTACCACACCATATTGACTTTCCAAAAAAAGAAAGAATCTTGGGTTAAAATCGACTGAGTGGTATCCATTTGCTCTAGCTTCCCCTGGGTTTTAGAACTCTCTTCAACAGAAAAGACATTTACAACTAAAGTTAATCTGTTAACATTCATCTAGGAATGTCTAGATATTTTCCAAAATTTCCTCTTGGAAATTTCCTCTTGGCAAATTTTAAATATCCCAGACAACTTTGGACTTACTCAGACTTGGGTTCTAATCAATTGGACTTTTTGAATGGTAATTTTTCCAAATGTTTCATTTATTCACCCAGTTGGAAAACCAGGAATATCTGAAGTTAGATCTAGTCATTCATTTCCTCCCCACTTACAAACACAGATAACAGCATTGAAATTGTAAGTATCCTAAGTAGGACCAAATCAAGACTTTTTTAAAAAATCTAATCTCCCTTGCCCTTTTAGGGCACTCAGATGCTTCAATTCAAAGCAAGGGTTCAATTAGATTAAAGGAGATGTGGCAATTTTGCAAGGGGTAAAGGGGATTAAGAGAAGTTGGAGCAAATTCCAATATTCTATCTACCATACCACCTATTAGTCTGGTGTTTC
The DNA here is from genome assembly GCF_037893015.1 of Macrotis lagotis. Taxonomy (NCBI): domain Eukaryota; kingdom Metazoa; phylum Chordata; class Mammalia; order Peramelemorphia; family Peramelidae; genus Macrotis; species Macrotis lagotis. The sequence continues at coordinate 237,097,212 of NC_133666.1, forward strand.
TGCAATTAGCCTATTTTGCATATTCTGTAGAAGAATAAATAATTATAAACAGTTTTATCCATCCTCCTACAGAAGTAGGGGATAGGATTGTTATGTACAGATGAATCCTTAGGTGAAAAAAAAAAAACAGATTTTTAATCTTTTAAAAGACAATCAATGTAGGGCAGCATGGCTTAGAAGATGAAGAGCTAACATAAGAAACAAGAAGACCTGGGTTCAAATTTTCCCCAAATACAAATAGCCTATGTAAACCTGAACAAGACACTTACCTCTTGAAGTCTCAAGCAACTTTCTAAAATCTTAAGGAACAGAGCAGGTGTTGATCTTCATGGGTAAAGAGTTCCATTAATAGAAGTTACTTATGCAAATGAAATAATCCCTGTGGTCCAATAAAGGAGAGTTTTGGTCTATTTCAAGAACTTTCAATTCTTTATCACAAATAGATCTAAATTTTCAAATTGAACCTTTAAAAAGTTCCATTTTCAACCCTCTCCCTTACTCTTTTATTCCAGTCCCCCCCTTCAAGATTGCCATATCTCAAATAACTAAACCCTTGGTTCACCCAATTGAAGCATAGGAATGGTCAGAATGGCGCAGATAGGAAAAAAACTGTCTTGACTTGGTCCTTTTATAATTCAAAAGGAATCAGAATTCTCTCCAATTTCAAAATTATCAATCAACAATAACTTTTACTGAGCATCCACTATATTTGCAATGTTTGAGGGGGGGGATGAAAAGAGAGGAACTGTAAGATAAAATCTTTTCTTGATCTTATTCAGGGACCTTGAAAATTTTTTTGGAGAGATCTAAATGAGAAATAAAACAATAGTTAAAAATATAACAGAGTATATAATTAAGGGCTCAATTTTGCAATACAAACTGTAGGCCTTCTTAAAAATCTTGCACAATCTGAGGCAGCATTAACAAAAGTATGGCATTCAAATCAAGGATCATAATTTTCCAAATGTACTTTGCATTTGACCACACACATCTGGAGTCCTACTTCTGACTAAACTTTGTATTTCTAACTAGCATATTTTTCAAAAGGAAGGTTAATATGTTAGAGAACACTGAGAATAAAATCACCAAGTTAGTCTGGAAAACATGCCATATGGTTAAAAGTATATTTGGCCTAGAGGGGACAAAACTTCAGATATTATGGTAGAGGGAACAGACTTGTTCAGTAGTGTTCCCCAGAGCTAAAAGTAGAACAATGGGTGGGCATGACAAGAAAGTAACTTTGGTCTTAATGTAAGAATAGAACCTTCTAACAATTGGTCTTGTCCTTGGATGAAATGAATTATCTCTCAATGAGTCGGTGATCAGTAAAGCAGAGGCAGGTTGCTCCTCTTTCAGGGATATTGCAGAGGGGCAGGCAACATTTTAATTGGATAGTTAGTTGGATTACATGGCTCCTAAATTTCTATCATTCTAAGTGTTAAAGAAATTCATAGCCAAAGAAGATCAAGGAGAGGTCAGAAAGACATTCAAGGAGGAGATGAGAGTTTACCTGAATCTCATTCTGGATGAGGAGGTGCAACGTGTGTAAAAGCAGAGGAAAGGCATTTTCTATGTTGTAATTACTCTTTATTATATTCAATAAAAAATTAGATAATAGGGGAAAATTCTGTAGACAGCTTTATTAGAGCAATTGAACAGAAGTGGTAAATAGAATTGTATGAATAAGGTGGGACCAGGTTACTTAAAAAACAAATGGAGTTTAGGTGTGATGGCAATAGAAGATTTGAAGATTTTCCCTGAAAGGGAAAGGACATATTAAAATTGATCTCTTGATCTGGCAAGAATGTCCTAGATAGTTGATAGATGAAACAAATTGATGATATGGATTTGGGAGTATCAGTGTAACAACTGTAGTTGAGGCCATGAGAGTAGACAAGTCTTCCAAAAACAAGGGTTGAAGAGCATAGACGGGAGGAAGAAGGCAAGACCTGCTGAGAAGGTTAGGGAAAGAAGAAAAGTAGATTCCATGAGACAGCATATCCTTTTCCATCAGTCAATAAAGATAAAGCTATCCTGCATAGCAAAGTAAAAAAGAAAGATAGAGACAGAGATACAGAGAAACACAAAGACACATGTGTGTGTGTGTGTGTGTGAGAGAGACAGAGATTGAGAGAGAGAGAGAGAGACAGACAGACAGAGAGAGAGAGAGAGAGAGAGAGAGAGAGGGAGGAAGGAAGGAAGGAAGGAAGGAAGGAAGGAAGGAAGGAAGGAAGGAAGGAAGGAAGGAAGGAAGGAAGGAAGGAAGGAAAAGAAAGTAAACAATTTAGCAAAATTCACCAAAACATCCACTGAGAACATTCTCTCAAAGTTCCCCTCATCTATGAAAGAAGAATGGTTCTTTTCTTCCTCTCTTTTTCAGAGCCAGGTTTGATCATTGTAATTATACAGTTAGGTTTCATGGGATTTTTTGTGGCTGTTCTTTCCATTTACAATGTTATAGTTATTGTAAATATTGGTTTCCTAGTTCTATTGACTTTACTTCACATAAATTCATACTATGTTTTCCTATATCTCCCCATATTTATCGTATATGTCACTTCTTACAGCACAGCAGTATTCCATCATGTTCCTGTATTACAATTTGTTTGGCCATTTCCCTAAATAAATATTCACCTACTTTATTACTAGTTCTTTACTACCAGGAAAAAGTACTGCTATGCCTAGTCTGACATTTACGTTTTTTTTCTTTATATCTTTTACCTACTTGGGATATGCCTTTCATTGGGATCTCTGAGTCAAAGAAAATAGTCATTTTAATCACTTCCTAACATAATTCCACATCCCTTTTTTAGAATGGCTCTACTAATTCAAAGTTCTAATCAACAGAGTATAAATGTATCCCTCAAACACTGAATATTCCGATCTTTTGTGCTCTTTATTTTTGAATTTATATTCTTGGTGTTTAGAAGGGTGCCCCACACATGGAAGATATATAATAAAATGTCTTGATTGAACCATAAGATGAGAACATTTAAGTAGATGACCCCCTCAGATCCTTTCAAGCTCAGTCTTGAAACCTATAAACAAAAATATTAATCTCCAACTCTGTTCCACCCATTGGGTTAAGAGTAATATATACAGATATTGAACTACAATATTTGCTCAGGTCTTGATACCAACACTACATTCTTTCCAGTTCTGAGAAAGCATTATCTTTTGTGACAGCATTAGGTATTCAAAAAAATGATCTTCTTTAAGAAACAGCATATAATTTTAATATGTTAACTATGGATAAGATGATTTTGAACAATCAAATTATTTCTTAAAATTATATTTCTTTTCACATGATTTGGTCAAGACTTAACCACAGATGTACTTTCGTAATACTGTCAACCTTGAGATTTTTTACAAAGCAGATGGATGGATATTTTACCCTAGAGCTCTTTGGTTTAAATCCAAATCAACTCAGTCTGAAAGTAATTACCACCTGGCAATCTTTATGAAATTAGCTGGTTGGAAAGGGCTACTTTTCTAGCAAGAAAAATACACAGCCACAACGGGCACCATTACTGGTAGCCTCCATATAGGAACTTGGGGTACCTGATTGCTACTGGGCTATCCCATCCTTTCAATCCCTTAATAGAAACCTTTTCCTCTAACCTATATGGAAGGATATTACCTTCTCTAACATTTCTATTAAGATGTTGGAGTGGATGGGATACTGTACCTGTAGTCTGGCTTATTTAGATTTTAATCTTGCCTGACTAGGTTAACTAGTTAACTAGTTGAGTTAACCCTAGGCAAATCACTTAATTTTTTTTTTGGTTTCCTCATATATAAAATGTGGATAATATTAGTGATAGTGTTGTTTTCTAACTCATTGTGAATCCATTTGGAATTTTATTTTGTTTTATTTTCCAGGCAATCAGAGATAAGTGACTTGCCTGGGAAGATGAGTCTTTCTGACTCCAAGCCTGGCACTCTATATACAGTACTACTGTACTACCTAGCTTATATGCAGAGAATTGGGGGGGGGGGGGTTGCAAAGCAAGTGACTTGCCCAAGGTCATACAGTTAAGTAATTATTAAGTATTTGAGGTCAGATTTAAACTCAGATCCTCGTGACTTCACAGCCTGTGCTCTATCTGCTGCACTACCTAGCTGCCCCCTACTCAGAAGATTTTTATAAGAAACAAATGGGATAATATAGGTAACTTCACAGGTGATATAAATGTGACAGTTGTTGCTCATGCTTTGCTAGCTCTGATGAGGAACTCATCACACTCTCAAGTAGCCTATTCATTTTTAGACACCTCTAATTATTAACAAACTCTTTTCTCAGAGTGAACAAAAATACATCTCTTAAACTTCTTCCCACCATGCCTAGTTTATAGAATGATAGATTAAAGTTAGATGGGACCTCAGAGGTCAAGTTCAGCCTCTTCATTCTATGGATGAGGAAATGGAATCTCAGAGAAATGAAGGAATATGCCCAGTCTCATTCACCTAGTTAACTGGAAGATCAGAAACAATGTAGATATCAGGGCTCCTGACTCAGCCCCATCTTGCCACCATGCTCTAACACTTTCCTTTAAGAATGGACATTTGTGGGACAGATAGGTGGTACAATGAGGATAGTATGGGTCCTGGAGTCAGGAAGTCCTGAGTTCAAATTCAGCCTCAGACACTTACTTGATACTTACTGGTTGTGTGACCTTGGGCAAATCACTTAACTCTATTGTCTCACAAATACCAAAAAAAAAGATGAAGATTTATGGAAGTGAAAAGAATTTTCACAACCAAGAATTTAGGCTGGGAAATCATGTAAGAACAATGAATTCAACCCAGCAAATAACCAGAGATCAGTTAACTTAAAACATAAGATAAAAAAAATCAACTAAGGGGGATCAAGTTAACACTGTAATGTAATTTGGGAAAGTGGGGGAGAATGAAGAGCAAAGTCAAGAGCTTGCCCACCTTTACTTTAAAGAATTTTAATTGCTGTTATTACCTGAATAAAATATTAGAATTTAGCTATAATTTCCCTGGACAGCTTAGAATAACAGAAAGAACACTGAATTTGGTGTCAGATAGTATGAATTCAGTTCTGATTTGCCACTTGAAAGTCACTTCCCTCTAGTGGCAAAGAAATGGAAACTGAGGGGATGCCCATCATTTGGGTGAATGGCTAAACAAGTTGTGGTACATGAATACTATGGAATATTATTGTTCTATAAGAAACCATAAATGGTCAGACTCTAGAGAAGCATGGAATAATTTATGGGATCTGATGCTGAGCAAAGGGTGTAGAGCCAAGAGAACAATGTACATATCAAAAATATTACGAGATGAACAACCTTGATGGAAGCAACTCCTCTTGACAGTCCAGAAAGTGAGGACAGCTCTATTTGACTGGTTATGGATTATATTATCCCCAACCAGAGGAAGAAAAACAAAACAAAACAAAACACACAGGAGAAAAAAAAAACCAAGCCTTCCAAATCTGATGAACATTTGATAAAAATTATCTCTTATGTATCTCCCTCAATCCTAATTTTTCATGCCAAAAAATCATAATTTGTAGATATGTTTAACAAAATATGTATCTTAAAATGCTAACCTGACTATTCCCTGCTGAGGGGGAGGGGAGTGGGAAGGGAGGATGGGGGGAAATTTTGTAACTTGGAAATATGCATGTACAAATGAATGAAAATAAATAAATAAATTTTAAAAATTTTTTAAAAGTCACTTCCTTCTCAGAGTTTCAATTCCTTCCTCTGAAAAGTGAAGGATCAAAACAACCTTTAAGATTCCATCTTTTGTGGCCAAATGGAACACATATAATTGCTCTTCCACAAGACAGCTCTTCAAATACTTGAAGACAATTATCATTGCAGGCAACTCAGTGGTATAATGGATGTGTCAGACCTGAAGATCTTATATTCCTGAGTTCAAATCTGACCTCAGACATTTGCTAGCTATGTGATCATGGGCTTCATTCATTTTAGTCAGTCCAACTCTTTGTGATTCCATTTGAGGTTTTCTTGACAAAGATAATGGAGCCATTTGCCATTTTCTTCAATTTATATTACAGAAGAGGAACCTAAAGCAAACAGGGTTAAAGTTGCTTGCCTAGGGTCACATATCTAATAAGTATGAGGCAGGATTTAAACTCAGTTCCCTCTGAATCCAGGGAGCTCTCTATCCATTGTGGCTTTGTAACTCCTCATTATACCATTTGTATATTATACAACAAACTCATTTTTTGTATTTTCAAGATATCAAGAAAATATTTAAAATAACATATTTGTATGTGTATAAACTCATCTAAGCAAGAGTTGTGATACTATTTTTCAACCATATGTACACAATCACAGTTTCCTTTATAGGAAGTTTTGTTGTTGTTTTTATTTGGGCTTGCTACAGTGAATCCTGAAATCTAAACATAGGAAGGGACCTTATAGAACCTCAAACCCAGAAATTCTTAACTTGGGATTTTTTAAATAGTTTTACCTATGAATTTAAGCATAATTTATTTCCCCTTTTAATCACATTTGTTTTATCATTTATACATTTAAACTAATGTGTTTCATTTTGTGCATTTACTATCACTTTTGAGAGTTGGGGGTCCTAAAATCATTATTGTGAGTTGGGGTCCATAGACTTCCACAGACTGATAGAAAATGCACGACAAAAAAAGATTAATAAACCCCTAGCCAAATTCAACTTCCTTCCCAGACATTGCTGACAAGTACTGGTTGTTTTTTAAGTGCCCTCTCTTTCAGCCTTCAACGAAAAATTTTAAACACCTTGCTCTCGTCATAATAGGGAATAAAACTTCTTTGAAATGGTGCTATAGGTAGATCTGAAGTATTAAAAAAGGTTGAGTATTTGTAGATTTTTTACAGAAGCCTCAGTGGAATCTCAATTCCCCATTTCACTAGTCATCTAACTTTTCATAGTGCCTTGCTTGCAACATTGTCATTTATAACTCATCTCTATGACTATTTTCTTTGGAGATGAGATAGTTCAGACACAATATGGGTTCCTAAGTTGTTTTTTTCTACATACTTTTGTGATTCTGAATTCTTTCTCCCCTAAATACACTGGATTTGTATCTCCAGTGCTAAAGCAACTAGACAATTCAATCAAAAATGAGACAAAACAATGAACTGGTTGACTGAATTTTTTACTTTCCATGAGTTGTCTTAGTAATGTGGGGTGAAACACAATTTTTGCATAGCAGTCCCTGAGAGTAGGTACTCTGATTTAGAATCATAGGAGGTAATTAGAAGGAGGTAAGAAGCAGAACAATTATTTCTGGAGGACATCAGATATAAAAATTTCTTCAACTGATACATACTGAGAGAATTGTGAGAATCGTGTGAACCACACTGTCTTCATCTTATAAAACTGACTCCATTTTAAGGCTAAAATTTCATCTTTCTGTAAATTCTTTCTGCTTGCTAATCATGGGAACTAAATGACATCCTGTTTCACATCCCAGAAAGTCCACCTGCTTGGTCTCCTCCGCCCCAACTTACAAAATTCACTCATCACCCTCCCAGCTCTGAAAGTTCCCAATCTTTCCTCCAATTAGAAACCATATTAAATCTAATTTTGTAGCCTGGTTAATGTCATGGTCATTGTTTGCTTTTAATGCATAAATATCAGTTTCTTTCTGTATTCAGGGACTAGTGCCAAGCTGAGGAAGCCTGTTCTCAATTTGTTATGCAATTGGCATGTAGTGCTTAATAAATTGATATATTTAGATGCTCAAACCTTTGTTTCCTCAATTATTTCAGATTTCACCTATCAGAGCTTTTGGCAAAGTCAACCAGGTTAAGAAAGGACTCTGATGGTCAGGACATCTTACAACAACTCCTTAGAGCTCCAAAGGACTTCTAGGAAGACTGCCTCAAAGATTTGGATCCCCTCAATTTCAAATTTTTCTGAACTAAGGTCAGTTCTGACATTGTTGGAGAAGGCAAGCCTCTATACTTCGGGGGAAGCAAACAGCCCATTAGGGCTTAAGTTAGGGAAAGCCTCTTCACTGCGTTCCCTTTGGGAAATAGGGTAAGCCTTCACATTGTTAGGGGAAGTTTCATTGGGGAAATGTGACTCAGGAATAGCATCACAATGGTGACCCATCCTGGAAAAAAATTATTTTATTCTGGTACTGAAGGAAGACTATGCTAGCTAAAACTGATATTAAAGAAATTCAAATTGGTGTAAAACATATAAAAATTCAAATTAGTACCAAATTTAACCTGGAAAAGGGACTTTCAATTATTGCAAATTAAAGACTTTGAGATTAGACTTTCAATAAACAATAAGGAGGCTAGCAAATAAATAAATATGTGTTTATCTTATCATTTGTGTGTTTTTATTTCTTTCTAAAATAATCAGAGAAATCTTTGTGCTGTCTGGCATTGTTTGTAAAAACCACTATCTTTTTTATAAAGAAAGATTTTATTTGTTTTGAGTTTTACAATTTTCCCCTATTGTGCTTCCCTCTCCCTACCCCCCACAGAAGGCAATCTGTTAGTCTTTACATAGTACGCATTGATCTAAGTTGAATGTGATGAGAGAGAAATCATATCCTTAAGGAAGAAAAATAAAGTATAAGAGATAGCAAAATTACATAATAAGATAACATGTTTCTTTTTCCTAAATTGAAGGTAATAATAGCCTTTGGTCTTGGTTCAAACTCCACGATTCTTTCTCTGGATACAGATGGCATTTTCCATCGCAGATACCCCAAAATGGTCCCTGATTATTGCACTGATGGAATGAGTAAGTCCATCAAGGTTGATCATCACCCCCATGTTGTTGTTAGGGTATACAATGTTTTTCTGGTTCTGTTCATCTCGCTCAGCATAAATCCTACTATCTTGAAATATTTCTAAGGGGGAAATGAAGCCAACCTTACAGACCTCTGTTAAAAATTTGAGTCAAAGAGTTTGGAATGCTGGGGAAGGGTAAAGAAATTTCAGTTTCATACTTGAAATAGGCTTCTCAGTTTTCTATATTCTGATGTCATGCTCTCTAACTAACTCCCAATTGAAGCTTTTAGAGAGATTAGGTTAAAAAGAATTCCAGTAATATAGTTTCTGTCATTTCAGCCCTAGCCAGCTTGGAATAACAGAGAAAAAGCCAAATAATCAAAGAAAGGAAAACTTTTTCCTGGTTTATACAAATGTGTGACATAAATTAATAAGAGATTGAATTTGTAATTGAAATGTAATGTATTTACTATAGATTTCCAAATTATGATAAAAATCCTATTAGTTGATTTTGGGGGTTTGTAGATTAATGTTTCTAGAGGGAATGAACTGGAGTTAGAAAAGAGTTCTGAGAAATGATTCCATTGAGATAAGCAAAGTTGAGGCAAGTGCTAAATAAGAACTTACCCCCCTTTTCTTTGTCTTATCTGATAAGACATTTAGCAGTTTTACAAATGTTGAAATATTGAAGTACTACTCTGAGAAATTTGTTTTAAGGAAAAATAGGTATAATACTGAGAGTGAAAGTTACAAGGACTTATTACCCATTTTTGTAGAGATTGATGGAGCTATTGATTTTACAGTGTTTTCACTCATTAAAAAAAATTAGGAATTGCCTCTTATTAACTCTTTCTTAACCATGAGAAGAGAAAGGCATATTTAAATCAGGGAGCAACTTAAAAAAATAAGTAATATTTAATTTCAGTATAGAAAAGGAGATTTATAATGACCACAAAACCACATTCCCAGCCATGTGGTCAGTCTACTCTATCCCTGCATTGCCTGGACCCAGTCCCTGTTCTAAATGATGGGAATGAATATTCACAAAAACAGTAAATTGGTAGGGAGGTAACCAAGAACTGAAAGAAGGGAAAGCTGAAGTTCTGAATGTCAGAATTAATTTTTTTAAATAAACTAGAAACAAGGTCCACCAAAGCAAATTAGAAAGAAGTCATGACTCTATAAACTCTTATTAACTCAAAAGAGTAACTGTAGTATAATTGATTAGGGTTGTATAAAATTTTGCAATAAATAAGAAAAGAAAAAGTCTATGGAATAAAAATTAGTTATTTAGATAGTTTGAGATATGATTAAAAAATATAGTACTCTGCCACTGAAAAACTATTGCTAGGGTATATTCCCTAGACTATAGATTTGCATGAGTTCCAAAGCAAGGGGATGGGAATTAGAAGCTGCACTTGGAATTTCTCCCTATCTTTTGCCTAGGATTAAAACTGAAAAAGCCTCAAGGAAAGAAAGGGTCGAGATAGAATATGAATGCAAAACGAATTAATTTAATTCTTTGGTGATTTTTTTTTAAAGAAAGAAAAAAGTTTACAGAAAACTGAAAAGGCCTAATATGCTTGGAAATTTGATATTTTGATTTTGTGGTTGTAAACAGTAAAGAAAATATTACCTCTATTACTCTCTATTTCCTAGTTTGTAAAGGGAATAGAATTAGCACTCATTTCCCAGGGTTGTTAAGATGATCAAAATGATGTACTGATTTTAATGTGCTCAACACATTCCTGGGCATTTAGTAAATATCATATAGATGTTAACTATTAGTGTTATTCTCATTATTTCTTTCACTGTATTTAATTGTTCCATACTGTATAACTTTAAAGATTTTAAATGTGATTAGTATAAAAACACTGAAAGTTCTAAAATGATATTTTCTGTATAAAATGATTTGGAACTACATTTGACTGAATTGATGTTAACTGGTATTTTATTGTTCTTTTTAAAGTTTTTGTTAAAAATTTTTAGACCACTATTACTTTTCTTACCAAAAATGCTCCTAGAAAGTTAGCCTCCTTGGTCTAGATTCTGATGGACTATGAATTGAGCTGTTAAAAGAATGTGATTATGGGGTGGCTAGGTGGCGTAGTGGATAAAGCACTGGCCCTGGAGTCAGGCATACCTGGGTTCAAATCTGGTCTCAGACACTTAATAATTACCTAGCTGTGTGGCCTTGGGCAAGCCACTTAACCCCGTTTGCCTTGCAAAAACCTAAAAAAAAAAAAAAAGAATGTGATTAAAATAGCTATTTGAAAACTTTTCAACATATAATGAGGCATATTTTGTTTTGAGGCATATTTTGTTTTAAAAACTAGGTAATAATCCTGGTCAAGATGATGGAGAGAAACTAGGATCAGTGATCAACTCTCCTGGGATTCTGTCAGGGATTCCCATATTAATCAAATCTCTTAACAGATTTTGGAGTGACAGAAAGCACCAAAGATCAGACTGAAACATCATCCAGGGTACGCCCAGGACAGAGAGCAGAGAGATCCAGAGCACCTGAAGCAGGGTGAGGGACTAATCTAAGATCCTCAACTGTGGGAGCTGAAGCTTTGCAGTTAGGACTTAGCTGTGCAGTGGGAAGCTCCAATGTAGTTGGATCCCAGGATCCCATTCAGTCAAGCAACCACTGGTCTGCACAGTCAGAGAAGACAGGAAGTCCCTGACATTCCCATCCCAGAGCTTCTAGTGGGGGCTCCCAAAGGAAGCCTGGTGTTTCTGCACAGAGCTCAGACACAGTCCCAGGAATTTCCAACTCCCCAAATGAGGCAGTGAGTGACTGACTACCCCTATGCTGATAGTCCAAAGAGAGTTTCTGCCATCTCCAGTCCAGACAGTCTAGCCCAATGATGGGTTGCCTGGTGGACAGCCCAAAGACCAGGCATCCCTTGCACTCCCAAGGGTCCAGGATTGGGTAATGAACATCCTCAGCACAGCCAATCCAAAGAAAGAGCCCCTGGTGTTCCTTACCAGTCTGCCCACTGAACAACTCCTTGGGGTTCCTAAAATCGATAGCTCCAGACAAGTCAAAAACAAATTTCTAGGGTTCTCAACACCAAAGGTCTGCAAGCAAGCCTCTCCCCCAGCACAAGAACCTTGGAATAGTTACAAAATTCAAAATGCATAAGGAAGGTCAGAAAAAAGCAGGGCCTGCTGAAAGTTGCCTTGGAAATAAGGCTGGACAAAACACAAGGAAAAGGAGAGCAGAAAGTGTGCTACATGTGAAGATTGGGAGGAGAATATGAACTGGTCTCCAGCCCAGAAAGACTTCTTAGAAGAACTCAGAAAGAACTTTAAAAATTAAATGGAAAAATTGGGGAAAGAAATGTAAGAGAAAATTTACATCTTGCAACAAAAAATGATAGAAGAAAACAAATCCTTTAAAAATTCAATTGGGGGGCAGCTAGTTGGCTGGGACAGCTAGGTGGCCCAGTGGATAGAGCACCGGCCCTGACTGAATTCAAATCAAACCTCAGACATTTAATAATTACCTAGCTGTGTGGCCTTGGGCAAGCCACTTAAACCCATTTGCCTTGCAAAAATCTAAAAAAAAAAAAAATTCAATTGGTTAATTGGAAAAAGGAAATAGCTCTTTTAAGAATAGAATTGATCAAATGAAAAAAGAGATATAAAAGCTAACTGAGGAAAATAACTTCTCCAGAAATAGGATTGAACTATTAAAAGCTTAATGATTTCATAAGAAACCAAGAATCTCTTAAACAAAATTTAAAAAATAAAAAACAACAGAAGAAAATGTAAAATATCTCATTTGTAATGTCCAGGAGAAATAATTTAAGAATAGTTGGATTACCTGAAAACCATGACCAAAAAAGAGCCTGAATGCCATTCTGAAGGAAATCATAAAGGAGAATTGCCCTGACAACTTGGAACCAGAGGGCAATATAGTCATCAAGAGAATTCACTGATCACCTCCTGAAAGGGTTCCCAAGATAAAAATGCCAAGCAATGTTGTAGTGAATCTCCAGAACTATCAGATCAAGGAGAAAATCCTGCAAGCAGACAGAAAGTAGTAATTCAAATTCCAAGGAACCACAGTCAGGATTACACAGGACTTGACTGCATCAACATGAAAGAATCAAAGGGCCTTTAATATAATAATCTGGAGGGCAAGGAAGTTTGGATTACAACCAAAAATTGACTACTCAGAAAAACTAAATGCACTCTTTCCAGGAAAAAAGATGGCTATTTAGTGAAATAGGTGACTTCCAAACTTGATAAAAAAAAAAGACCAGAGCTGAACAGAAAATTTGATCTTCAAAGAGTAGACTCAAGAGATACATGAAAAGGTATCTAGGGATAAAGAAAAAGATGGCTATTTAATAAGATTAAACTGGTTGCATCCCTAACGGGGAGGAAGATTCTCATAACTCTATTTAGAGTATACTTAGGCTGAAGGTATGCACAAAAGTTGATTCTGACAGAATGATTTTTAAAAATTAAGAAATTATAAAGGCGGGGGAAGTACATTGAGACAGGAGGAAGGGGGTGACAGAATGGGGTAAATTACATTACATGAAGAGGTATTTCATTCTATGAAAGGAAAAAAAGAAGAGATATAGTTATGGTTTATGACAGATCACTCTGTACCTTTGAGGGAATAGTCTTGACATTGGTATAACTATATCTCTTCTTTTTTTTTTTCCTTTCATAGAAAATTTCAAAAAACAGTTATGAGCCAGGGGCAGCTAGGTGGTACAGTGGGGTGGCTAGGTGGCACAGTGGATAGAGCACCAACCCTGGAGTCAGGAGTACCTGAGTTCAAATCCAGCCTCAGACACTTAATAATTACCTAGCTGTGTGGCCTTGGGCAAGCCACTTAACTCCATTTGCCTTGCAAAAAAAAACAGTTATGAGCTGTAGGAATATTTATCATTGTGGTACTGAATCTATTAATTACACAAATTAATATTATAATTATACACATATATAATTAATATTATAATTAATTATATACATATATAATTAATAATAAATTAATAACATTTGAGTTCAAATTATAATGTAGGAATGATATCCACCTAAGGGGAGAATTAGATGAAATAATAAAACAAAGATATAATGTTAAAAGTTTTCTAATTAAATGGAACAGTAAATTTTTAGAAAGCAACAGAAATGCACTATTTTTTCATAAGAATTGGGCTATATATAAATGTACATATTTTACTTCTAAATATTTCTAATGAGAAATTCAGACTTTGATTCCAAAAAATTGCATTGATAGGGGTGGCTAGGTGGCGCAGTGGATAGAGCACCAGTCCTGGAGTCATGAGTTTCTGAGTTAAAATCTGGCCTCATGAACTTAATAATTACCTAGCTGTGTGGCCTTAGGCACACCACTTAACCCCATTGCCTTGCAAAAAAAAAATTGCATTGATAATTGCAAAGAAAGTGTATTTTCCTATTTCAAAGTATATGCTTTAAGAAATAGGCTCATTTTCTAAATCTGGCCCTAATGAATGTTTTTTTTAATTCTTCCTTCAGCCTGTTGATAATATTGTCCATAAGAGTTTCATGGTTTAGGTAAAGAAACATCAAGAGCTTATAAAACCTGAAAATTTCTAAAGTTTCAAGTCAATTATGGATTCCTAACTCGATGTTCTTAAAAATCTGATCAGAACCATAAGGTTTTGAGTTGGTTTTCACATTAGCTAGCTTTTTGGAAAACCAAGTCTAAGAGATTGTGCTAAATTGTATTAAATCTTGTCACTGGCAGATTTTAGCCAAATTACTCAGAAATTGCTCCAAGTGATTTGGAACTGGAGAAGCAGATGTCCCTTGAGAACTGTCCCAATAATGAAGCCTATTCTAGAATGTCCAAGAGAAGATATTTCCAGAGACAAGATGGGATATCTGTCTCAAGACAAAATGTGCTGATTAAATGGGTAATGGGAGTAGGTCACTAGGATACAAGAAGATTTGATGTTATTTAATATCGAAAATCATCATTGCATTGACCTTTTGTTTCCTGGTGTTTATGTGACATGAAATCTCCCCCTTGCAAAACTGGTCTATTGTGAACCTTCCTGGTACTTTAACCTGTAGTCTGATTTAGTTGAACTATGGAGTCTATTGACAAGTTTTGTCTCCTTAGGGGATATCAACATTATTGTTCTTAGGTTTTGTATTACTTGTGGTACTAAACTTTGCAAGAGGAGTGGTCATTTCTTGGTTGATAGTGAGCATAAATACATTAAAAGCCTTATAAATTTGCACTATCCCCCCCATGGATTAAAGGGGAAAATTGAGTGAATAGCATTAATTCTTTATAAAATTGACTCCACCTTGAGACAAAAGTTTCATATTCCTGTAAATTACAACTATTTGCTAGTTGTAGGAATTAAGTGACATTTTCTGTCACATATGAGAAAGTCCACCTGCTCATTCTTCCCTTTCCCAGTTCCTAAAACTTGCTCATCCCCATCCCAATTCAGAAAGTCTCTAATATTTCTTCCACTTAGAATTAAGATTGCATAATCTTTAACACAGTTTCTATTCAGTTCATGGTTTTCTTTTAATGCATAAAAAAGTCTGTCTCCCCCTATGTTAGTGTCAAACTGAAGAGACCTGGTTCCAAATTGTATGCAATTGTATATATTGATAAACTTAGAAGCTTGAATTTTTGTTTCCTCAATTATTTCAAATTTTAATGGTCATAATATTGGGAGAGAGGGAGAAAGGGAAGGAGAGAATAAGTACTTATTATGTCATCTACTAAGTATCAAGCACTGTACTAAATGTTTAGCAAATAATATCTCTTTTGACCTTTACCATATTACTATGAGGACTCAGAGCTATTATGCTCTCCATTTACAAATGACAAAATTGAGCCACACAGAGCTTAAGTGACCCAACCTGGTCACAACATTAATAAGTGCCCAAGACAGATTTCAACTCGAGTCTTCCAGAGCCCAGGTCCAATGCTTTATCCATTGTACAACTTAACTCTATCTTGGCTACATATCTATAATTTAAAGTTTTCCCAAAACACTGAGAGATGACTTGTTCATGGTCAAACTTATGTGGCTCCATGATCAGTCTACTCTACTATGTCATCCTTCCTGAGAAATTGATTTTTACAGAAAACAATCTGAGGTTCAGAAAAAGTAAAGGAATTACCCAAGACATAAAGCTAGTTAATACTTCCTATTCAGCTACACATTACCTCGAACTCAAAGGTTCTGTGATTCTAAGATTGATTTGTCCAAAATTACCCAACTTAAGTATTTAGCTCAGATCTGGGCATAACAGCTGTTAAGTACCAAGCAATAGTCCATATATTTTTTGTTAAGAGTGAGACTATAAAATCATTGACTTGAAGAAAATTTACATATATTTTTATACTATTCAACACAGATTTCAGTTGGAATGGTTAATACAGGGAAGAATAGTCTCTTCCTTAAAAGGAAGTTTTTGTTTAAATTTCCATTTTCTGTGGAAGAATAAAGTTAAAAATCTCCATCAATACACTGCCAAGAATGTTCTTTCTTCTTAATATAACACAGATGGACAATATGACACATAAGCAGTCCAGGAAAGCAGCATTGCAACATTAAAAAGGTCACCTCAGAGTTGTCATTTTCACTAAAATGAAACCAAATGAGCTGTTTAGTAACTGGTAGTCTTTCCCTCCTTTTATTCCCCACTCCCTTCTTCTTCACTTTCTCCCCTCTTCATCCCTCTCTTTTCTCTCCTCTTTCTGTCTCATTTTTTCTGTCTTTCTTTCTCTCTCAACCCTTTTTTAATAATATTTGTCCTTCATTTTTGAAGAAGACCATGAAATCAGGGAGGTGATGCCATGACAAGCACATGAATTGGTTTTGAGTGAGGGGTGCTGTGCTAAGTTACCAGTCTCACTTTCTCCTCCAGAGTCATCTGGATCCATTGACCAAATATGAATCGGTCAACTGGAGATGGTCCTGAATGCAAGGCAATCAGGATTAAGTAACTTGTCCAAGGTCACACAGCTGATAAGTATCAGAGGTTGGATTCAAACTCTCATCCTCCTGATTCCAAGGCCAGTGTTCATCCACTGCACCATCTAACTGCCCTTTCAATAATATTCATGGATATATGTACTGAACTACCTACCACAAGCTCCCTTCTTAAGAGAGAACCATGATATCTATTATTGCACAAATGAATTCATCACTAATTACAATCAAACGAAGGTTCTTTACTTCAGATTCCCAAATTTGTTGAGCTTATTTTTAATCCAGTGTAAGAAAAGGATCAGGGTGCCATATGTTTTCTAAGCCATAATTATCAATTAAGCCTCTTTCTTTGGTCTATACTGAATGAGTTAAGTGCATTTCTTCAGGAAAAACTGCATTCATTACTATTAAGATAAAAATGTAACCATTGTCAAAATGGTTAGATCCAAGATCTTTTCTACCTGCAATGTATGTCTGGAGGTGATGCTGCTGACCATAAGAAGCTATGATTGACTTACCTGGAGTCATGCTTAAACATTAGGAATATGTTACTCACAGCATTCCAATTTCCACTAATAACCACTGTAGTACTTTCACCAATAAATTTCTAGATTTATTGGGAAATCGTAACTTTAACTTCTTCTACCTCTTGAGTAATGAGTTCCATAAGTTTATTTTGGTTCTTTCTAATAAAAAGGAATGATTTCTGGGATAGAAATGATGTGAGAAGTAACTATTCTCTACTAGAGTATGTGACAGGAAAGTAAAGTAAATTCCATGTTATAGGGGGGAAAATGTATATTGTATCCTTTTTTAATGTTTCAATGTTACTTTTCTGAAGTGCTTATATCAACCAAGTAAAGCTCATGCTATACCAGCAATTCTGTACATTGTTTTCAATTGCAAACTGCCAACCCTCAGGCAGTTATTTGATTAGTTAACAAATTAATTCTCTCATATCTGGTTTAAGGGAAATCTAAAGCCATGCTACTATTTCCTCATAAATGCTCACAAGCATAGAAACTATCTAAATTAATTAATAAACCTCTCCTTTAGTTTACAAAATGCAGAAACGTTTTTCTCCATAAGTCTTCCCCCACCCCCCTTCTCAGTCCTAAATTTTAATCAAATAGGCTTAGGTAAACATAACTATCACCAACTATGTATTTTAATAGAAATAGAAGATATAAATATATTATTGTCCATGTGTGTGTGACAAAGTGAGAGAGTAAGAGAGAGAGAGAGAGAGGACTTAAAATATTATCAGCTATGATAAAGACCATAACTAGAGTTACCTTTCATCTTAGGTCTCAAATGTCTTTTCTTCTAAAACATAGTACCATGATTCATAGTAAGCAATTAATTTCTCTAGGGATGCCAAAGTCCCTTTTCACTGTGACTAAAACAGAGATCATTTTCTTTGACCAAAAATCACCCCTCTTCCAAACTTTTTCTGTCCAAAGCAACAAAATTCCAGTGTTTTTAAATCTACATTGTTAAACTTAATTCCCCACCCTCCCTCACCACACAAAATATCCAATCTGTTGCCAAATCTTGATATTTCTTCATCTACATCTCTCTCTACTCACACATCTACTTCCTTTGTTTCAGACTTCATCATTTCCTGCATATTTTTCATGGGAAAGTGAAGAGAGACTGGTGGAGTTTAGTATGCAGTTTTTTATCTTTCAACTGAAGAGTCTCAGACAGTCTAAGTTTTTTGGGACATCTTGGGGGAGGTGGAGTAGGCAGCATCAGATGGAGGTCTTCTTTAAGAGGGGAATAACAATTTGCTGGAAAATAATAGACATTTAAGGAAATGTTTTTGACTAGCCTCAGAAGACACCAATTGTTAGAATATCAATGGTGAGGATGAAGTATGGAGTAAGGTTCTCCTAAAAACACCAAAATGAATTCAAACCTTTGAAAGTTATTTTATATCACAAAGGAGATGGTGAGGATTTTCAGACAAGGACTAAGATATACTCTCTATTACTATTTCACAAGGAGGTCTACTCCCAACATAGCTTGTGAACACCATAGTCCAGATGGTAGGAAACATCAAAGAACAGGACGTGTAATATAAAGCTTAGAATGGTGCTAAAGACAATAAATGAAGTAAAGCCCATGAATTTAGGGACTACTTAGCAGGGATAGACATCACAGAACAGGACAACCAGGGAAACCACTTGTATGGGATTTTAACATGGACCTTCCAGAATGAGAATCTACCCTGGTATAAGAGAGTAACACAATGTTGAGATCCTGTTCAATCCAAAATTCCTCTGGCTTCTTCAAGGGAATATTTCTTTTGTTATGCTTTTGTTATGCTGGCTATGAAATCCCTTAGCAAGGAAACTGGAAAGGTCCAAAAAGACTCTGTTTAATCGCTATCTCCAAACATATTACTGCCAGACCTATATATTCACCCCTATCTCTCTCCTCAGCTCTAGTTCCATATCATCAATTAACATTTCAAAATGAATATCCTGTAGGTACCTCAAACTAAATATATACATCAAAAAATTGTATTATCTTTCCCACCAAATCTTCTCCTATTCCAAACTTCCCAGTCTCAGAACCATTTTAAACTCTTTTTTTTTCATTTTTTCATATATCCAAACAGTTGATTGACTAGGACCAAATATTATTTCAACTTAATATCACCACTTGTCAATTTCTATTTTGGTGTAAAGTTTACAATGTACAGAATTGTTAGTATATTATGGTGATATAATATATAAAAAACGCACAGATATTAGAGATGCGTGCTCATTTTTTTTCTGATAGAGATGTGAAATTGGAAAAGCTCGAAAACCATTAGTAAAGGGAGTAGCTATTAAGGAAAGTCTCTATCCATGTAGATTAGGAACTTATAACAATTAGAAAGCTTCTTCAGAGCTACTGAAAGAGTAAATGACTTTCAAAGGGTCAAATAACCCTTATATGCCAGGAGTGGTATTTGAATTTATGTCTTCCTAAGTTCAAAGTTATTCCTCTATCCATTTACACCACCCGGCCTCTCTTACAGATTTTCCAGGTCACATTAATGAGCAAAATGTCTCCAATTCCCCCATTTAGGCATCTATCCAATCTATTATCTGTCCATATGCAATCTCACTACTCCCTAAATGCAAACAAGTGTGAAGAACACTTGCATAGCAATTAGAAAATGTTTTCTATATGGGTCATAGTTTTTGGAATATACTAAATTGCTCTGGCTACTTAGAGCGGGCATAGTCATTTTTAAAAGACTTCTCATTTGGGGATGAAGCAGTAAACCCTGAGTGATACCTTGTCTCTCACACCACAACGGCTAAAGATGTGGGGAGACTATGATAAAGCTGAGTCAGAGAGGACTGGTCCCTAAACCAAGAAGAGTGACCCAATGCTTCTGCCCTCTCTCTTTTCTCCCTTTGACTCTCCTATGTAACAAGTATCTCTCTCTCACTTGTCCTTGCCCCACCCCCGCCAGAGGGCTAAAGGATGTATAACAACTTTTCCTTTCTTTGAGCATAGGTGATTGACCAGTAATTACAAAATGGACAGTTTAATCCTGGGAGGAAACTGTGGGGATATGGAAGGGCAAGAGAAAATGTTAACTCTCTTTCTAAACTAATATACTCCCCTTCCAGATATTCAGGATCACTCAATACACTTTATTTGATTGCTTTCTAAACAAAATGGAAATTTGTACCTACTGCACCTGCTTCATTAATTTCTGTGACAATTAAGGCATTTAATAATGCTACTTGATTATTTGAGAATTCTTTGTAACTGTAAAATACTGTATGAATATATAGATTTTATTTTTGTACATTTACCATACCCAAACCTCTTCCTTTCTTCACCCTTGGCTCCCTCTTTTGTAGCCCTACATGTTTGGCAAAGGTAAACTGAACACTACTAATTATCCAGGACCTCTTGTGATGACCTCCTCTCTTCCCTGCCTTTTATGGCCCATCTCTGCATCCTTTGTCAGGAGTATGTTAAACATTGCTAATTATCTGAGTAGTCATCTATTCTGAACTGCACAGCCTTCGTGTACACCTTTCCCAAAGCTCTTAATTCATCTTAAAGGCAAGAGACATTGAATTGAAGCAATAACCATTGTAAGTACTAAAATTAATGGTTAGGAACTTAAGAACCAATTGCTGAATGAAAGATTTTTTTTCCAGTCCAACACTAATTATGCTATGGGAAGTAATTCTTGAGCTTTATCACCAAAAAGGAACCTAGAGGATATTGCAGGTCATTCCAGGTACTGTTATTAAGCACAGGCATTGTAAAGAAGTAAAGGGGCAGCTTGGGGGGGGATCAAAAAAGAGAATGGAGATGAATATGTTTCAACAACATTGGGTTTTAAGAGCTAACTGGAATTTACCACCTGTGAGTTTAGGAATGAGACACAGCAGGAATGATCTTTCAGGACTCCATATGATTCTGGAAGGAAAGGTAGAGACTGCTGCCAATCAGCTGTGGGAAATATTAGATAATTAGAAAGCAAGATGTAGTGACTTATAGTTAAAAATGGGGAAAGCCAATGAGTAACCCTGGCAGAAATGCTTTCCAAAAGATAGCAGCTACAAAATTACCATGGTCATCAAAGCCCAGAAGAGAAAAACAAAAACTTGAATGGATCAGGACTTTAGGAAGCCTCATAGTGGGACAGAGGCCATAAGTGGATTTGTCAGGTGAAGGTGATGAAATTAGGTTTGATTTTATTTAATTTTATTTTATTTGGTTCTCAGGCTTTTAGGAATCAGGTTTGATTGTGTTTTCCTGGCTTTCAGTTACTTCTGTGTTCCCAAGTTCCCATTTAGAAATCACACATCTTTATGAATTTTCCATATGGAACATCCAAGGCATGTTATGTTTTCCAAGACAAATCCAAGAGGTCAAAAGAGTGCCAAATTACCTTACCCAAATAAATAAGCCTAATCAAAGAAGTAAAGGCTTTTAGGGGGGAAGCATGCAATGGCCTAATAGTCTAATAGTTGAGGTAGAGGGTCCAGTCAATAAAGATGACTTTGGGGAGACAGGGTAAAAAATCAAGTGGATTTGAGGTATTTAAATGTTACAGTGCTCCCAACAGACTTCTTGTTAAAATATGATTCAAAACTGCTGCTCACAAAGCTCATTTTTGGATCTTCTCACTTCATATCTCAACTCCAAAGAATTCAGTGGAAGAAAATTAAAACACAGGCAAAATTCCAAAATGAATGAAGACCCTCTTGAGAACTCTCTTCTTTATCCAGGTCACTGGTTTATACAATCAGACCCTGGCTTTTTTTTCCAGGAGGCACCAATTCCAGTCCTCAGGTTCAATCCTGAATAAGAAAGACTGCAATGCAGACCCACAGAGTCTTTTAATATGGAGTAAATAGAGCTTTGCCAAAAAACAACCAACCACCCTCCTGCCAACCACAGGGCTCACTCTCTTGTGTAGGTAATCTCCCAAAATCCTCAAAGGGATGAGAGCTAGACTCCCTCTGAGAAACATGCTATACCATTCTAGAATGAGTATACATAGTTCTTTGAGCTCCTCCACCACTAGATAGTGCCATGGCTACTTACTGTTCTCTAGGAAGAGTCTCTTTCATTGCTTTTCTAAAC
Organism: Macrotis lagotis; assembly: GCF_037893015.1. NCBI lineage: Eukaryota > Metazoa > Chordata > Mammalia > Peramelemorphia > Peramelidae > Macrotis > Macrotis lagotis. Next base: position 237,119,551 of record NC_133666.1, read on the forward strand.
ACCAAACTTCTCTGACCTGAGTGTCCCTCAATCAGGACCCTGCTTTCTTGGGGCTAAGCAGCTAAGTTAATCTTTATTCTTGTACTACTGAAAGTTAGTCCCCACCCCCACCCCACCTCCAACTCCAACCCTCTTACCTCCAGGAAACATTCAAAATGCCCATCTAGAGAATTCCATTTATCCCACTTCTTACTATCTATGTCATTTTGCCCAAGTCTCAGACTTCCTTACACCTTAATAGCCTAACTGTAAAATGAGGTTTTGGACTAAATAGCTTATGAAGTCTCCTCCAACTGTATTCTTATGATCACCATAGCTTCCATTTTCTTGTTTGTTAAATGAGAGTTTTCTCATCTGTAAAATGGGAGCAGTTGGGTGTCCCAATGCATAGAGTGCTAGGTTTGACCTGAATTCAAATCTGACCTCAAACAATTCCAAGCTGTGTGACCTAGGTGAGTCACTTAGTTCTGTTTGTCCCAATTTCCTTATTTGTCAAAATGAGCTAAAGAAAGAAATGACAAACTATTTGAGTATCTCTATTGAGGGAACTCCAAATGGGGTGATGAAGGTTTGGGTACGACTGAAAAACAACTAGTCAACAACATCAAAATGAATGATTTCTGTGGTCTCTTTCTGTTGTAGATCATGAGAATATAATGCTATGTTGATTAACTCAAAGAATATAAATAATCCATACATGGGTATAGTGCCTCATAACTCTTAAAATCACAGTGACAAGATATCTCCTTTAATTTTCAGGTACATCTCTGTGAATTCCACAGGGTCTTTCCCATTTTTAGGGGCAGAATTAAGACCCAGAGTCTTAGATTCTAAATTGATTTGCCTAGAGTTTTATAATGGGGGGGGCAGTTAGGTGGTGCAGTGGATAGAGCACTGGCCTTGGAGTCAGGAGTACCTGAGTTCAAATCTGCCTCAGATAATAATTACTTAGCCGTGTGGCCTTGGGCAAACCACTTAACCTCATTGCCTTGAAAAATCTAAAAAATAAAAAAAAAAGAAGTTTTATAATGGAACTGAACCCAAGGCCTTTTAACTACAAAATGCCACACTTGATTAAATAATAGGAATTTCAAGTGAGATAGGGTAAGAAAGTATTATAGTAGGTAGTGACAGAAGTATTTTAAAGCAGATTCCATGAAACACTCAAAATCTACCAATGTACTAACTCCAACATGGGGAAACTAAGTTTGGGATTTTTTTATATGCCTGTAATCCAATCGATTCAATCAATGTAAGAGTAGACAGGAATTGCAAATGGATCTGGGGAGAGTGGGGAGAAAAGGGGCAGAAGCATCCAGTTTCACAGCCATCTTCTAGAGGATAAAGGAGAATGATAACGAACTCTGTCTCTTGCTTCAGCTAAGACTCTTCCTTGTTCTCTAGCCAGTCCTGCTGTTCAAACAAAATCTGCCAACCTCTGGAAAGAATGAAGACATGAGTCTCAGCTTCTTCTAAGACTCCTTATGGTTCTATCATTGTCTCTTATTTTCTCCCTCGAGTCATGCCATAAAGCCCAAAATGGCCGTTCCTGCATCAGGAAAGACCTTAATCATCCCCAAGGAACCATCCTCAGTCCTTGTTAACTTGACTTCTTTTAGTGGTCAATGATGGGGCAGCTAGGTGGCACAGTGGACAGAGTACCAGGTCCAGAGTCAGACAGACTCATCTTCATGAATTCAAAACTTATCTCAGATGCTTACTGGCTGTGTAACCCTGAGCAAGTCACTTCGTGTTTACCTCTGTTTCCTGACCTATAAAATGAGCTGGAAAAGGAAATGGCAAACTATTCCAGCATCTTTGCCCAAGGAAACCTCAAATGAGAGTCCAACAAGCCTGAAAAATGACTGAGCAACAACAAAAGTGAGTAATGATGGAGTTTAGGGAATGATTTTGTGTTTCCTGCATCAAATTGGAGTGAATTCCTTGGTGTACAGGAAATTTCCCTGTCCCATTGATATGAAGATGATATTTTAGAAACCTTCCAGTAATAGGGTCCAAAAGTCAGAGCAAGTTAATCAAGTAAGAATGTTTTACTTGACATGTAAATTCCCTGAACATTTTTTCCAAACCAGCACTCTTGCCAGGTACCCTGAAAGTTGAGAGCTATAACTATTCCAATCAGCTGGGCAGTGTTTAGGATCACTGGCTGGCTGAAACAAATGTGAACTATCCAGTTCCAAAGGCTGTGGCATCATGGGGCAAAGGACAGTAAATTAGGTTAGCTTTTGGAACTAACGCAAATGCAATCAGATCTTCACTCTGCAGTTCCTTTCCTAAAGACAGTCAAGATCATTTGTCTCCTTAGCATCAGTTACTGGATCTAAATCACTGTGCCAAGCCCTTTGGAAGTTGGGGGTCGGGTCATTATCCAAATAATTCTGATAAAAAAAGTTTCTATCTAAAATATCCAAAATGAGGCAAAGGGGAAGGAGCTGGTTGGTAGTCAAAACATCTAGATAATTCTTTTCAGAATCTATATGCAAAAAAATTGACGTGGTAATCTGATACTTATTCAAATATTTCAATCTAGGTAGATGGTTAAAACTTAGGAATACAGACTATATAGATGATGTTGAGTAATAATCTGGCAAATTGGACTTGGACAGAGAGAAAATCTAAATAATTCATGACATCATCAAAAACTCTCTTCCCCAGAAAGTTAGGGGAAATTATCTCATATAATCAACGTACAAGTATACCTCTATATAAACAAAGAGGAAGGCTTAGGAGAGGAATGATTGACAGTAAAAAGACACTCACTTTTGTTTACAGAATGGTATTTCACTCAACAGGGAAATAGGAATGAAAGAGGAGAAGGGGGCAGTGAGGAGGAATTAGAGGGAAAATAGATTAAGAGAAAAAATAGTCTGAAGCAAAACAAACCCTAAGGATATACAAAGATATTTAGTTCATTTTGAGGTGGTAAAGAATGGAAATTTTATGGAGTATTCATAAATTATGGAATGGTTAATTAAGTTATGGTCTATAAATATGAAACTATTTTACTGAAACTTTATCAGTATTTTGACCAACTAGGATTCTAATAATGAAACATTCTACTCACTTTTTGGTAGAGGGGAAGTACTCAGAATGCAGAATGAGACCATTTTTTTTAATATGGTCTAGGGGGAAATTTGTTTTGATTGGTTATACATGCTGGTAACGGGTTTTATTTTCCTTGTGTTTTTATTTGGAAGCAAAATAGTTGGAATGGGAGGATAAGAAAGTAGATCTTGACTGATTAAAACAAACAAAATATATGATTTTTAAAACTTTCCAATTGAATCCAATAGTTATATTAATTTAAATATTTAAATATATGTAATTTGTTTAGGTTCTTTGTCCTAGTTTGGTGAAATAATTATCTCTATTCATCACTTTATTTTTGATTTGCCAAACTATGCAAGCAAAAAAAAAAAAAAACCACCAAACTACATAGAGAATCTATAGCACTTCCCCCTAGTGGAAATTTTGGATGACTGGAATTCTGTGGCTGACCTGGGTTCCCTGAGGGGTTATGGAGAGTTAACCACCAAAGACTACCACAAAATCCTACTCTGATGCCTCACTGTGGCAAAGAAATGATCCTGGGTTTTCAAAGCTTATGAGAACAGAGCAGAAACTCTAACAGGTACTACCATATTGGACAGGATTTGTGAAAGGTCTCAGCAACTTGCTACAGCCTCTGATCAAAGACTAATCTGCCTTGGCCAGATCGTCGTGATGAATTCTTTAGCCATAGCAACCAACAAAATAAAATACCAAATGAACCTCAGTCCTGAGGGACCTCTTTCCTCTTCTACCTTATTTCCTTTAAAGGGACCTTTTTTGGTTTCTAGTGTCAAAATGGTGGAAAAGGGAGCAGAGGATGCCAAGAATCACAGTAAAAAAAAAAAAATAGTAACTTAATTATAGAAAGACCAGTATCAAAAGAGTGAACATACTAGTGGACATAATAATTGTGATCAAATCAATACTATCCTTAACTCTGTAAGAGACATATCAATTAAGGATCTTTTGATTACTCCCTATCCTCATGACTTCCCTTCTCTGGTGATATATAATGGAGTTTTAACTCTACTATATGGTTTTTGTTCCTACTACTAAAATATATGTTGATGAAGGAACAGTTTCACTTCTGAAAATGTTTCTCTAGCACTTAGAAAAATAACTGGTATATAATATGTCCTTAAAATACTTTTTAATTAATTTCATTCTTCATTCATCCTGGAGGAAATGAATGATATCCAGATTGACATTCTCATTTTAAAGGAAACAAAAATGTATGAAAAAGAGGATGGACTGGTCATTGTAAGTGTTAACTGATGGATAGCTAAGATTCTTCTCTGGAATTCATTCCATAAATAGATAGATATCTTTTGTTGTGGGGGGGGGGGAGGTTTTAGAAAAGCTTTATCTATTTTGATTTGTGATATTTTCTTTTTCTTCCCTGGTGACCTCTCCAGGCAATTTTTAAAAAATATTTTTATTTATCTTTCCAACTATATACAAAGATAGTTTTCAACAATCATTTCTTTTGCAAGGTTTTGAGTTTCAGTTTTTCTCCTTTCCCCTTTCCCCGATAGAAAGCAATCTAATAAAGGTTATACATGTTTAACTGGGTTAAATGTAAATCTATATTAACCATGTTGTAAAGAAGAATCAAATCAAAATGGGAAAAAACATTAGAGAGAAGGGAAAAAAAACATAATACATAAGACAATTTTTAAAAATTGAAGATAATAAGTTTTGGTCTGCATTTAAACTCCTTAGTTCCTTCTCTGGATACAGATGGTATTTTCCATCACAAGTCTTTTAGAATTATCTTTGATTATTGTGCTGCTGAAATAAACAAATATCTCATTGCTGATCATCACCCAATGTTGCTGTTAGTGTATATAATGTTCTTCTGGGCTAGATGGTTATGTTAACAAATCATATTAAGTAGAATTTTATGGAAGACATGGGAGAATATGAACAAGAGTTATAAAGGATGAGAATTAACTGTGCTTTGTTTTTTGAAGGAACTATGCAAATCAAAGAGACCACAGATTCATCAAAGAATGCACAGGTGAGAAATGGGTTATTGGGGATATTTTTCATTGACTGTCCTTAGCTTTCTCAGTCCCTCTTGACCAAGGCTATAATAGACAACTGCCTACACTGATGCTTGCTAGGGATAGTGAGCTGTGATCCAGGAAGACTTAAATTTAAACCATATCTTAGACTCATACTGACTATTACCCTGGTCATGTCACTTCAGCTGCTTTGGTTTCCCTATCTGTAAACTAACTCCCAGAGTTGTTTTGAGGATCAAATTAAATAAAATCTGTAAAATTCCTTGCAAAACTTCCATAGCTTTATAAATTCTAGCCACCATTATCAAGGAGGACTTCTGACAGGGTGATCAGGGAAGGCTATGTGAGGGAGATGACCTTGGTTTTGAACCTGGAGAAATAATAGAATTTCAGCAGGAACACAAAAAAGAATTATCTCCTCTTTAAACAAGCTTAATGCCATTCTTAATTTTAGCCCCACACATTTAACAAGACTAGTGGCATCTTCTCCAGATGCCAGGGGCAAACATGGTGTCATTCTTTCTACTGACTGTTCACCCAGTACATTTATTTTCCTATGAACAGCAAGTAATCTGGAAATCTGTCTCAAGCTGTCTGTCGGCCTGGCACAGCTCTCTCTTCCCTCCCTAAGGCAAGAATCCAACAGTCTCCTACAGTTTAATATAGTTCTGGCATTCAATACCGTTGAGCAATATTAGGCTCATATAACACAAAATCATGTTCCCCAAAACCCCCTAGGTCTTTCTAGTTGACAGAAAAAAAATTAAGCAAATTAGCACACTGTGTACAGTGGTGTGGCCTCTTGGCTTAATATAAAAATCTAATGAGACACTTAGTCTGAACACAATGTCTGTGAGTGATCTTATACATAACATGAGTTTCTTTTGGGCTATTTTTTCAGCCTGCAGACTCATAAACCAATAGTATCATCAGGTTAGATAGTAAATTAGCACAATTATTTTTTTAAAAGAAAGCCCAGCCTTCAGAATTCACTCCAAGTTACCCCTGAAAAGATATACAATTATCAGCTTAAAACCATCACATTCTTTAACCATAGAGACATAAGGAAGGGACCAGAGAAATACATAAAATAAAAGTGACTGCCCTCTATGAGAGCATTGTCTGAGAGACTGTGAACCAGGAGGGTTCAAGTTACATTGGGAAATATAGGGCTTGTAGTAAATTAAGTACCCCCCCCATTGTATTTTCCTGGAGAGGGAAATAAATAGTAAAATTGATGTCAATTGCTTGCATTTGTATCACAGAAAAATGCTTTATATGCACTTCATAAACATCAAAGTGATTTACACAGAGACCCCCAACTCTCTTCCAAGTGATCTATACAACAACTCTCTGAGGAAATTTGTACCAATATCATTTCCCTCATTTCATAGATGAGAAAACTGGGTCTCAAAGAAGTTGTGACCTACATAGTGACCCAACTAGAAATTATTTTTGAACTTAAGTCTTACTGACTTCAAATATATCATTTACTTTAAGGGCCCTCCTATCTTAATGACTTTATCAGTCTGCTTTGTGAAATTAGCCTAACCCATATAGTACCTTCAAAAGAGGGCATATTTTATCCTTAAAATAAATTTGGAAGAATAGATTAAGAGACTTTCAGGCAACAGGGAGTGGAAGCTCTGAGGGGCAGTATCATTTCCAACCCAGCCTAAAGAACATTATTGTTTTTGAAAAGAATTGATTGCAGTATTTGGTGCTGACCAAGAAATTAGAAATCACCCTTCCACAAATCATAGTACCTTTCAAGCATCCAACATTTCCAAATCCCCAGAAATAGCTCTGGAAACAGCAATACAAAAAAAGCCTGATGGTTGAAAAAATGCCCCCTCCTCCCCTTACTGGGAACAGAACCCAACATAAACATAAGGTTCTAAATCAAGAAACAGAGTAGAAAAATGAACAAAAAGAAGGGGGAAAAAAGAACTTGATCATAAAATGGTGATTAAAAAAAGTGATGGCAGGGAAGATCAAGACACAAACTCAGAAGAAGATAATGGAGTCAAAATAATTACAAGCAAAGCCACAAAAGAAAAATAATAATTGGACACAATTCAAAAAAGAATTCTTGAAAGAGCTAAAAAAATTTTCAAGATTAAATAAAAGTGGTAGAGAAAACATTAGATAAAGAAATGAAAGCAAAAGAAAGAAATTATGAAAAGACAAGCAATAACTTGATAAAAGAGGAACAAAAAAATACTGAAGAAAATAACACATTAAAAAAGAAATGGAATTTGGCCAGATAGAAAGGAGGTACAAAAATTCACTGATGAAAATAACTCCTAAAAACAAGCAGAATTAGCCAAAAGGAAAAAGAGGTACAAAACCTCACTGACAAAAAAAATTCCTTCAAAATTGGAATTGGGCAACTAAAAATAATGACTCCATAAAACATCAAGAAACAACCAAACAAGTCTAAAAGAATAAAAAAGGAAAAGAAAATGTGAAATATCTCAAAGGAAAAATAATTGGCCTGGAAAATAAATGGAAAAGAGCTAATCTAAAAATTACTATAATACCTAAAAATCACAATCAAAGAATGAGTCTAGACATCATATTTCAAGAAATTATCCAGGAAAATTACCCCAATAGTCTAGAACCAGAGGATAAAATAGAAATTGAAAGCATCCATCAATCATCACCTAAAGGAGATTCCAAAATGAAAACTCTCAGGGCTATTATAGCCAAATTCCAAAACTCCCAGGTCAAAAAGAATATATAACAAGCAGTAAGAAACAACCACTCAGATCACCAAGCCAATGATGATGAAAATGTTTCAGAAAGAGCCTCCAGAGAGAGAACTAATGAACCCTATATGCAGATTGAACATATTTTTTTTTAGGTTTTTGCAAGTCAAGGGGGTAGTTAAGTGGCTTGCCCAAGGCCACACAGCTAGGTAATTATTAAGTGTCTGAGGTCACATTTGAACTCAGGTCCTCCTGACTCCAGGACTGGTGTTCTATCCACTGCACCACCTAGCCACTCTAGATTGAACATACTTTTAAAAATTTAATCTTTATTATTTCATTTTATATTTTCTTTGAAACATGACTAGATTCATGGAGGGCTTAGTGATCTAATGCTATGCACTTTACACATGAGGAAATTATGTCCCAGAGAAGGAAGATGACTTTTACAGGGTGACTTAGGTCATTTGTGGCAAAACCAGAACTCGGTCTCAAGTTTCCCACCTCTCACTTTGGTGACTCTTATTGCCTCCTCTCACTTCTTAAGTCTAATTGTTTATATTGGGTCTTTTATCCTTCTAAAGACTATTACTCCTTTTGCCAATCATAATTTTTTTAATACCCACCCCCACCCCCACAAAAGCAAACAGAATACCAGGTAGTATTGAATTGCTATAAATTATTTAGAGGGAGGGGTTTTTAATTGAAGGTCTATGAACTTTTAAATAATTTATACTATGTATACTTATATAATATAAACTTTTTCAATATAGCTTGTTTCCTTTGCAGTCTCAATGACTTTATTTTATATATTTAAAATACAACAGTCTAAGTAGGAATCTATAGATTTCACCAGACTACTAAAGGAATCCAACACAAAAAATAATTTAAAAATCACTACTTGCTTTAAAGAAATTCACTTCAGGGAAAAAGGAGGGAAACTAAGACATATTTTCATCAATAATTTTTCCATTGCTGAATAAGATCAGTGTTACCCAAAGGCTAATAATCCTGATGATCTACTGCAAAGATTTCTGGGAAGCTTAACCATCCAGAAACAGAATTCCAGAAATATTCCATCTATAATGTATACCCCTCCACAACAGAAATTCAATGGCTGAGTAGCTCTTGGGAGGTCATATGAAATCAGAGTTTGGCAGTGTTTAATAGAATATACTCTTAACTCTGAAGGTAATTTTTCTCTTCTCAAAGGTTAGACTGAAATAAGTGGTTCCTGAGGCTTTCCACCTGTTTGATAAATCAGTAGACATCAGTTTCTTTGCTAAGGAAGCTATACCCTTCTACATGACTTCATGTGTGTACATGCATACACACAGACACACACACACACATAGACACACACACACACACACACACACACACACACACACACACACACTCTGCAGTTTCCTGATACTCTTAGAAAGCATTAGAAGTAAATATCACGACTACTGTATAAGGGTCTTTCACCTGCACAGCATTTATATCAACCAATTTTTAACTGTTTCCAATGGGTTGCTACATTTGTCCACTTTCTAAACATCTAAATGCTAAAATGAGGAACTCCACTCTATTTAATAAAATCAAACTAAATATTAAGCTGAAATGCATTTCCTAATTCACAGCTCATTTAGATTTAGAAAGATGAGAAATCTTGTATTCCTTTTGGTTTTAAAATTGGGATCATAAATCTAGAGTTGGAAGGTGCCTCAGAGACTCTCTAGTCCAATTCTTGAATTTTGCCATTAAATCTGAGCTCCAAGATGTTTGAGTGACCTAATGAAGGTCACACAGGTGTCAGAGATTGGATTTGAACCCAGGTTTTCTGACTCCAGGGCAGAGATCTTTCTACTGTAGTTTGCATCATGACCTACTTATTCAATCGGAATCCACAGTGTTGGCAATTGTTCATAGCAAATTCATCAGTCACCAGTTTTGTGCTCTCAGGTTCTCTAAAACAGGGAAACCTGATGTCTTTTCTCAAACATAAAAGGATACACAGAGACATATACTTGCAATTTCATGGACACTGACCAACACATACATGGATTAATTATCCCAGTATCACATAACATAGAAATTAGATGAATCTTTCCACTTTATCTAGCCCAACTCCCTTTACTTTATGAATGAAGAAACCAAGACACAAACAGTTGATATGATTTGATCCCATCCTTCTGTTTTAAGACCCTTTATTAGGTTACAGCCACTCTAAATAATAGCTATTTGAAATCATATCACCCTCTCCTCCTTTCTACTGGATTGTACCTCTCCTAACTCTATTCCTTCCCTCATACCTTCTTGAGAAGTAGCTAGAGTATTGTAATGGTTAGAGAACTAGAAAGAAAGTCTTGTATTCAAATGTCCTATATCAGCTCAAGTCCTGAGTTCAAATTTGATCTCAGAAACTTACTAAATATAACCCTGAGCAAATCACTTAATCACTCTCTCTGAATGTTTTCCCATCTTTAAAATTGGTATGATAATTGTATTTACCTGATAGAGTTGTAAAGAGGGTGAAATTAATTGATGTATGTAAAGTATTGAGCAAAGCAAATTATTATTATTATGGAAACATCAATGGATTGAAGTTCAGGAGACTTGACTTATATATAGTCCCTTTGGTCATGTCTGACTCTTCATAACCCCATTGGAATTTTCTTAGCAAAGATCCTAGAATGGTTTGCTATTTTCCTCTCCAGATCATTTTACTGCTGAGGAAATGGAGACAAATAGGGTTATGTGAGTTGCCCAGGGTCACAGGGCTGGTTAATGTCTGGGGTGGATTGGAATTCAGATCCTCCTAACTCCAGGATTGGAGCTCTGGGGGCAGCTGGTGGATAGAGCACCAGTCCTGGAGCCAGAGGACCTGAGATCAAAACCAGTCTCAGACACTTAATAATTACCTAGCTATGTGACCTTGGGCAAGTTACTTAACCCCATTTCCTTGTCACCCCCCAAAAAAATGTCCCTTATGTCACCTTAGTTGACCTTATTTGTAAAATCTTCTGCAAATATCAAAGAACTGAATGATCTCTAAATTTCCATCCAAGCCTAGAATTTTATTTCCCCCACACACACCTTTTTTCTCATCTCCAAGAACTTGAGAAGAGTTCTCAAACAATAAACCCCAACTAAACCATTGGAAGGCATCGTGAATATTAAAGCAGGTGAATAAGACAACTTTAGCCAAAAGGATGGTGGGCTGGAAGATTACCACTATGAAAACTGAATGTCAACTCTCATGAGAAATTGAATCAACATATACAGCAAGAGAAGTTTGAAACATTCCAGATTCAAAATTATTCTGGTTAAGCAATTATTTTAGTCATATGAGAATTAAATTCAGATATATCTACAATACTAAAAAACATATGTGGGTGGGTGCTCCACAACTTAACCTTTGCTGGCTAAAGAGTCACACTGCCAAATCTTTGGTGGCCTTGTGGTAAAGCAGAATTGGACTATGAGAAATGGGCTAAAAATTTAGTTACAATGGGCTCTATTCTCCCACAGCCTTAAGTCATTCTCTGGAGATGTTAGGCACCATCATGGTTCCTAAATTCTGTCAGTAAACATCACAAAACAATCCCCAGTACCAGAAGGTAATATGGACAGAAACTAGTTACATACACAGAATACAAAAAGACTATTAATTAAATTCGAATGAACAGTATTTATTAAGTGTCTAGTATATTTCAGACAATGTGCTAAGCAATGGAGACCCAGAGATAAATAAAGAATAGTACCCAAACAGCACCGTGGTATGAAAGAAAACCAGAAGAAGTTGCAAAGGGAAGGCATTTGCCTCTCTATTTGAGATACCATAAATAAGCCCCTCCCAAAGGTTCACATTTAAATGGTTACCCCTTCCCCAAAGGGGCAATTAATCACATATAAAGGAAAGGGGATCTACCTCTAGGAAAAACTCCATTGTGAATTTTCAGCAAACCTTTGAATTTTCTCATTCTTAATCTTGTCATACCCATTCTCATTTCAGAATACTTTAAAAATATTATTTATAATTTAATGACACTGTTGGTTAGAAAACAAATTATACCAGAAATGAAATTGTACCACAGACAGTCGTGTTCTTATAAACACCATTCTTTCTGAGTGAACTCAAAGGTGAAATGGTATCTTTAATTAAAGCAATCTATTAAAGTAGTCAGGCCATTTCAGTCTTGAACTACCTTGGCTTTCCTTTATTTTAATTTTCACTAAGACAAAAACATAAAAGAACTTTATTTGATTTCTTTCCTACTAGAAACTTCATCCTGAAGTTTATTTGGTATTCATCGTTCCTTGGGAGCCCTCTGAGCCTGCCAGTTGATCTTGACTTCACTTACTCTGGATTGTCCCATAAATCTGTTAACATGGCCCACCAGTTCAGTAAGCAGTTACTCGGAGGTGCTGCTATGAGAACATCTTTCCTGACGCTGCTGTGGTTTCTCAGATTTTAAACATCCAGACTAGGAATGGTTTGACTTTTTGCCCAACTGGCTGCTTTGCAGCTCGCTCTGTAGGGACTTTGTGGTGCTGAGCAGATGGAAAGATGGAGCAGGCTTACTTAGGAGAGAGCAAAGTTGCGCCTTCCCAACCCTTGCAAGCTCAAGCTGAAACAGAGCCCAAGTTCAAATCCAACAGTATCAGGACCAGATGGAAAGGAAAAAGAACAAGCCAAGGATTTTGCATGTCCATGTGTCTATAGGCATCACTGCAGTAAGAGATGAAGAGATGAGGAAATGAAGGTCACTTGACCTGTGCTTCATGTTTTGAGGGGGGGGTGTTTTTGTCAGTAACTTCATGGACCTAGAGAGCAATAAGTGCTAGAGCTTTTTTTATTCAGTTCTTGTGACTTCATTGACAGAAGGAACTCCTAGTGAGAAAACTCCATCTGCCAATGCAGACTGGCAATAGCTCTCAATTTATAGTCTGGTCCTTGCAGGTTAAATGATTTGCTCAAGGTCACACAAGTAGAAGGCATTTAGAAGAAGGCTCTTACCTCCTCTAACCATATCTTCTCATGGAGCACCAGGATTCACTCAACTCCACTCCTTTGCCACATCACGTTAGAAGCAAAGCTTGATGCCTGGTCTTCTTAATTCCATGACTGGATCTTTATTCACTCTACCATGTTGCCCCTTGAGTTCTATAAAAAATCATCCAAATAATGTGTCTCCTTCTTTCCTTTAAATATAGAGAATCACCACCAACATGAGATTTGCCTGGGCAGTTTGACATCTCTGTCCTCTATTGGTATCTGCAAAGATAGCAGACAAATTCCAAAGGGTTGTGGACATGCTCCTAGGGAAAAAACCTTCATTAAGTTTCTTTGGGGGGGGGGGTTTGCAAGGCAATGGGGCTAACTGACTTGTCCAAGATCACACAGCTAGGTAATTATTAAGTATCTGAGGTCATATTTGAACTCAAGTCCTCTTGACTTCAAGACTGCACCACTTAACTGCCCCCTCATTAAGCTTCTTTATTGCAACTTCATTAAATAATTAATGCTGCTGCCTCAACTAGAGGCCTACTGGGAGAGCTCAAGCTGAAAAATCATGGAGAAACCCATCTCCAAATTCTTGTTTCACTAGTAGAAAGGTGGGGAACAGAAGTATGGTGCACCCATGGACACCTTCTCTTCTGGGTGCCCTCCTCACTTGCCCACAGAAAAATCATGAAATAGTCAAATCTTGTGGAATCTAAATCCAAGGAATGCCAAATCATATGGAATCATGATAACTACTTTTTCCCAAATTAAATAACAATTCAACATCTAGGTAGAAATTTAAAATAGTTGTTTTTAAGTTGTTCCTCATTATGATTCTATCAACATCAACATAATGTTAAATAGCATCAGTAATCACTGGATAATAGATTTAGAACTAGAAAAGAACTTAGAAGTCATTTTTATGGAAGGAAAAAACTGAAGCCAAGAGAGGTTGGCATGGCCAAGATTACAAACATAGGAAGGGGCAGTCAGGTTTCAAACAAACTCAGGTCTCCTAACTCTCAGAATAACACTCTTTCTCTTTTTTTTTTGTTAAAAGTTATATCATAATAATTTTTGATAGAAATAAAATTTTAATTTTATAAAAATAAAAATTTAACTGTCATAAAACCTTAATAAATTTATCTTTCCTGTAACTTATTCTGTTCCCATTTTCCCAGGAATTTAAAAGTAGTTTCCCCTCTAAATTCTTAATTCAACCATTGGACAATACCTAATAATAGGGTTGGAAAAAAAATGGGGTTATAGGCTAAAATCAAAAGCATTGAGAACAGAACAGAACTGATTATTAAGCTTCTTTGGGGATTTTTTTTCAGTATTATATCTATTTTATTTGTTGAGAACATCACAATTGTAATAATATGATTTCAAATATATTTATTATTAGATTATGAAATACTTCACACACATTATATCTTAGCCAAAATTTAAAAAGCATCCACTACACAAACATAGACACTGTGGTAAGTGTTATATAAATATTATTTCATTTGATCCTCCCAACAACCCCGGGAGGCAGTAATTATAATTATCCCCACTTTTCAGTTGAAGAAACTGATGCAGGCAAAGGGTAAGTGATTTACCCAGTCACAAAGAAAGTATCTGAGACTGGATTTGAACGCAGGACTTCCTGACTCCAGACCCAGCCACTATCCACTGCATCACCTACCTGCTTCATAATAGCCCTGAAAGATAGATGCTACATTACTCCTTTTATAGAAAAAGGAACCTAAAGCTAATGGATAGACCCAGTGTCTTAAAGCTGCTAAGGAACTCCAGACCAGTTTCCAAAGCTTGAGCCCTCACTATGAGGCAGCACAACTGTCATAAATCCTTAATAATTTTATATTTCCTATAACTTACTCTGTTCTCATTTTCCCAAGAATTTAAAAATAGCTTCCCCTCTAAGTCTTACTTCAACTATTGGACAATACCTTATACATAATAGGGTTGGAATTAAAATGGGGTTATAGGGTGAATCAAGATTTTTAAGAATGGAGCAGAACTGATGAGAGTCTAAGGTTACTTTGACATCCTTAGTTTAACTTCAGTGTCAAAGGTTTGATGATGTGCTGGATAAGATTTCAATTAGCATTAATTTCAAGTTAGAATAATTTCACTAGATTCATTGTTATGCTCTTGGAGCATGCCCCAAAGGGACAGAAGAGGACTATTGTTCGGGTTACACAATCCATATGTATTATTGCTGTTTTTGTTGATGCCACTGCTATTGTTGTATTATGTCTGATTCTTCATGACCCCATTTGGGGTTTTCTTGACAAAGATACTATAATGGTTTACCATTTCCTTTTCCAGCTAATTTTACAGATAAGGAAATTGAGACAAATAGATTTAAGTGATTTGCCCAGGGTCAGATTGTATTTGATCTCAGATCAGCACCTTACCCACAGAGACACCTAGCTGCCCTAACTTATTTTGCAAAGCACTTTATGTCCCCAGAGAGGATTTTTGTAAACTAGTATATGAGTATTACATCTTCTTACTGGTACCCTTTTTCCATTGATGTGACCACCATCTTTCCAGTTGCTTAGTTTCATAGCAAACAAGTAGCCACCTTCAACTCTTCACTCTCTCTTCCTAGGTATGTAATCAGTTGGAAAATTTTGAAATTTCTACTTTTACAAAATATCTGACCTCCATTTCTTTCTCTCTACTATTCTCTTCACCTCTTACCTGGATTATTAGAAGACTTCCTAGTTGGTTTCATTGCCTAAAATCTTTCACCTCTCCAAGTGACCATTCACACAATTGCTATAATGATATCCCTAAAGCAGAAGTCTAACCAGGCCACTCCCCTCAGCTGTCATCACACAAAAATTTCCCTGCTTGACTTCGAATTCCTTGACAATTTGACTCCAGTCTATCTTTCCAGACTTATTGTTCTTCTTCACACATTCTTTTTTATCATTGATGATTTTTCTTCTGATATATAATAGTTTATTTTCCCTAGTTACATGCACATATTCTAATATCAAGTCAAATTTACATATATGTAGCATGAAATGAAGCCCAGAGAAGTCTCTGGACTCACATGAACTGGACCCAATACTAGGGAATCTAACCCCAAAGGAAATAAAACAAGTCTTTCTCACATGTTATGACTTATTACATTCTCCTCTACTCCCCAGAGTAGAACTTTGGTAGAACTCTCTTATCAAAGCTAAGGTTCACCTCATGTCTAGGGTCTCTCCAAAAAGAGCAATAGGATTTCTTCTAGAAAGGTACTAAATCCAGTGTATATAATAGCAAATAATTTCCACTATAATAAAAATAAATACTTAAAGCAAAGAAAGACTTGGAATTTGGCACTGGAAAATTCTTGAAACATGACTGAGTGACTCATCATTCCAATGATAGTGCCCAGAGGAAAGCCGCTCAGGAGGCTTTTAGGATTACTGGATATACACAATTTACTTTCATCTCTAATCTATATTATTTATCTATTTATCTATATTTCATCTTATCTATATATATTCATAAACCTAGATCTATAAGCATAATCCCTCATTTTCCCTTCTACTCTTGTAGTAAACCAGGGCATGGCTTTAATTTCCTTAATCCTTTCATCTGTAGTATTTTCTTTTTGGTGACTAAATTTCCCCCCCTTGGGAAGATCACCTCCAACTGGGCAATCAGCACCCAGATCCAGGGGCATCCAACTTGTTTCTAAGGCTAGGAATACATGAGTATACTCAGGAGTAGCATTCAGTCACCTGTGTTCATAATAATGTTTGTCCTTCATTTTTAAAGAAGATCATATCATCAGGGAGGTGATGCCATGACAAGTACATGATCTGGATTTGAGTGAGGTATTGTGTTAAGTCATCAGCCTCATTTTCTCCTTCAAAGCCATCTAGGTCCAGTGGCCAAAAATAAAGCAGGACAACTGGAGATGACCTTGGATGTGGGGCAATCAGAGTTAAGTGACTTGCCCAAGGTCACACAGATAGTAAGTGGCAAGTGTCTGAGGCTGGATGCGAATTCCTGTCTTCCTGAATCCAAGGCCAGTGCTCTATCCATTGAGCAACCTAGCTACCCTTACTCATGTTCATGGTAAGAAACCTAAAGAAGAGTCATCCAGGGATTTGAGATGCAGTCTTGGGATCCTCTAGTCGGGCATACTTTTGTTTCATATGGGTGCAGTCACTATTGATGCTAGGGAGAAAGTGTGACAGAGAGCGAGACAGAGACAGAGAGAGAGTGGCAGAGACAGAGAGAAAGAGACAAAGAGAGACAGAGACAGAGAGACACAGAGACAGAGACAGACAGAGACAGAAAGATTTCCCTTCTCATCTTCCATGGAAGTCTAAAGGAGAAGCTGTCTGACTCCCAAATGACAGGATCCAGAGAGAAAGACAAAGTGGAAATTCTTCCCCTTTTAAATCTTGGTAAAGTGGTTAGTCATATTTAGTGTGACATACAATCCATCCTCCTCTTCCCCACCACTCCTTCAAACTTCAGAAGGACCAAAGGAACAACCAAGAGTTTTTAGGTACAAATACCCTTTAGTAAGATTCCAAGGCTTTGTGTGGTCTGAAGTGAATATTCTGCCTCATCACCCATGCCATGCTAACACCATCTCTGGGATCTTTGCCTTTGTATAGACTGTTCTCATGTTGGTCCACTCCTAACTCACTTCTATCTCTTAGAATAGCTTTCTTCAAAGTTTAATTCAAATACCATAGGTAGTTAGATGGCACAGTGCACAGGGCTGTGGACCTGCTGTCAGGCAGACCTGAGTTCAGATCCAGCCTCTGACACTTTCTAGCTGTGTGACTCTAGGCTTCACTTTTCATAACCGTAAAATGGAGATGGTGAAAATAGCACCTACCTCCTAGGACTGTTGTGAGGATCAAAAGACATAACAATTACAAAGTACTGAACATGGTGCTTGATATCCAATGAGTGCTATATGAATGTTAGCTATTCTTCAGCATCACCTCCTATGTGAGAGTTTTCCTCATCCCCTCAGCTTCCAGACCTACCTCCAAAAGACCTTGTATTTGTATTGTTAAATTTAATTATATATGGGTCCATGCTTTTTCCTCTAACATAATATAGACTCCTTGGGGTCAAGGAGGTAAAGGGTTATATCTTTTTTATCTCCAAGCACAATAACTGAGCCATATAATAATAACAATAATCCTTTATTACAAAGCATTTTATAAATATGATTTCATTTTACCCTCACAATAACCCTGGGAGATAGGTATTATTTATTCTCCTCATTTCACTAAAATATGGAAACTGAGAAGAGGTTAAGTAACTCGATTAGGGTCACAGAGTTAATATACATTAGAGACTGGTATTGAACTCAGATCTAATACTCATTTCAGCTAGATGATGCAGTGGATAGAGCACTGGACTTGAAGTCAGGAGGATAGGAGTTCAAAACCAGCCTCAGACACTTGCCACTTACTAGTTGTGTGACCTTGAGCAAGTCACTTAACCATGATTGCCTTGTATCCAGGGCCATGTCCAATCGTTCTGATCCATATCTGGCCATTGGACCCAAATGGCTCAGAGAAAGTGAGTGACCTAGCACAGCACCCCCTCACTCAAATCTAATTCATGTGCTTGTCATGGCATCACCTCCCTGATGTCATGGTCTTCTTCAAGAATGAAGGACAAACATCAATACCATTATCACTGCCCCACCTAGCTGCTTCTAATACAGGTTCACTGATGGAAAATGGGATGCAAGGGAACACTGTCCAAATTGCAAACTCTATGTTAATCATACATTACTTATGCATTGGAACATAAGAAGTCTGACTCCAACTCTGAAAAATTTAGGGTAACTTTGAGCTTTGAAGTCATCTTGACTATTTTAAAATACACAGATTAAAAATAAAGGACATATGTAGAAAGACACTGTCTGCAACCAAAGAAAGAACTGATAAGCATTTATATGTCTTCAGAAAAGATATAATATATACATTAAAAATATACACTTATATATAAATATACATAAATATATAGAGAATAATTTTATATATGTATAATAGATATTTATATATCTATAAATATATGCATATATGCATATGTATAGATATATATGAATGTAGATACCTCTTTGTAGCCATCTCTAGAGCAAGATGAGAGATAGGGAGAGAAGAAAAAAGAAATTTACATAAATCAGAATGTTATATATCTTGAAACCTCTGTAGCTCGATGCTTCCTATATCTGTAGCAAAATACAGTAAGCACCCATATGAATGGGTTCCTTTGTGTGTTTTTGTAACTGTCTTTTTTCACTCCATGTCTCTAAATGATGTTTTAAATCTGTGGCTGTACTTTAACATTGTTTTAGTCTGATAATGAACCTCGTAAGCTTTTTGACTAATGATGAACAACAATAAATCTATATTGCTGGCAAAAAAACTTTATTGTATATGTAAAAGGAATAGCAAATTGTATGTAATAGATTTGAATTTTCATGTACATTCATCTTTTTTAATATACTGTTATGGAAATGCTCATTTTTCCATAAATTAAAAATTAAATGTTTAAAAAGAAAGAAAAAAATGCATCATTAGGCTCAGTTCTCTTTATTTCACAAGTCCTTCTCCCGAGGTAAGTTTTGAGTCAGCTATTCTGATTAGGAGGAGGTAGGTACCTTCTTGGGAACCAGGAGCCCCTAAGAACAGGAAAGAAAAGAAAACCAGTTGTTCTGAATCCCAGGTGGCAGCAGTAGTGGCCTGGAGGAAGAAGCAGGTGTGGACTGAATAAGGAAAGCAGCTCACCTTGGAGCAGCCAACTGCCAGGGATGGCCAAGAATCATTTCTCACTTTCCTCTCTAACCCTACTTTAGTGTTCTGCGCCAGCCCTCCCTCCATCACACACCTGCTTTGCCTCAGGGACAGATGGTTATTTCTTCAAATCAGCATCTTGGCATATAAGTGATCTAAACATCTGGGAGATCGCCTGGGGAAGGAAATCCCTGCTTCCCCCAGATAGTTATTCTACTTGTTTGGCTGAATAATTCCCACCCATCTTCTAAGTTTGAGTGAGGATACACAAGGATAGATGGCAAGATAGTTTAAGAAAGCCTTAAGAGGAAGAGCAAAAAGGAGGCAGTTAATAAGAGGACAGTAAGAGAGAAAATGATCATACAATGAGATAGCCAAGCAGTGATGTGGCGGAGGGGAAATTATAGAAGGTTAGAAGTGAAAAGAACTTAAAATACCATCTAGCCCAACCTTTATTTCAAAGAGGAGGAAATTCAGGCCTTACCCAAATCCCTACAGACAAATTGCTGATGGTGAGGCTGAGATAAAAACCCAAGCATCTGACACTAACTATAATGTTCTTTTGATTACACTAGACTGTCTCTCTTGAATCCTGGTACCCTTGAGAATGCATGTGCTAGACTGGAAAGAGAGCTCAACTGGGTTTGGGAAGATCCAGGTTTCAGTCCCAGCTCTAAGAATTCTTCATTGTTTTGAGACTGAAAAGGGGAATGCTACACCCTGCTGTAAAAAAAAAAATAGGTCTTTTCTTACTTAAGTTATAATAATTAGAGACAACTCAAAGCTTCACTTTCAGATATGACTTCTCTGGAACCAAGTTACAGGAGCAGCAAGTTCTCTTCATAATTTGGTTGTCTCATACCTACTTCAAGAGCACTTTTCTGGATCTCTCTTTGGTTATTGCTAACCCAATCACTCTCTATTTATGCTGTATACAGCTTTCATTTACTTAGGTCCTCCAAGTAGACTCTAATCTCTGTAAGAGCCAGAACTAACTTGTATCTCTCTATCCCCTGGTTCATATTGCTGCTAAATGAATGATTGTTGATTTAGCTAGATCCCTAGGCTTTGCCTCCTACCTGCTTTAGGTCCTCATTTAAAAAAAATAGTTGAGGAACTACTTTCTAGATTGTAGACTTAAAATGAACAGGCTCTTGAGCAATCAACTTAGATCTGTACAATGGGGTAATATTTTTTGCGTATGGGAGGTAGTACTTAGCCTCAGACAAGTATTCTTAAATACATTTCATTTAACTAAAAATAACATGAAAAAGTCAGTAACCAGGTCAGAGTAAAAGAACTCAGTTTCAGCTGGGATTTTTAGGCTCCTTGTTGCCCCCAAGGATGAGAAGCATCATTTGGTGATTCAATTTGATACAATTCAATTCCAATGAAAAAATATTTATTAAGGACCTACTATATGTAAGGCCACAGGAAGTAAGAAAGGAGAGAGGGGAGGGGAGGGGAGGAAAGGGGAGGAGAGGAGAGGATTTTTTTTAAAAAGATAAACAATTTTCTTTTTAAAAAAGATAAACAATTCATTTTGTTCTACAGGTGTTGTTTAGTCATTTTTCAATTTTGTCCAACTTTTTATTTGGGCTATTTTAGCAAAAATAATGGAGTGATTTGCCATTTCCTTCTCCAGCTCATTTTACAGATGAGAAAATTAAGGCAAACAGGATTAAATAACTTACTTGAGTCACACAGCAAGAGTCTGAAGCTGGATTTGAATTCAGCTCTTTCCAATTGAACCACCTACCCACCTACCCACCTACCCCTAACAGGCAAGAGAGAGCTACTAATAGAACAGAAAAATAATCAGATGATCAGATCTATACTTAAAGATCTATACTTTGGCAGCTTTGTGTAGGATTGAACTAGAATTATAAGAATCTGGCAGGAAACTTGAAATAATCTAAGAGCAGGATGATGAGGACCTAGCCTAAGATTGTAATCATATGAGTAATGAGAAAGGATGAGATAAGAGAGTTGTGCCATGGTAAAAATATCGAGTTGGCAATTGATTAACTATATGGGGTGAGGGAGAGTAAAAAGTTGAAGAGTCTGTGATAACACCAAAGATATAAACCTGTGAGACTGAAAGTATCTATCTAAATATCTTAGGCAGAAATGGACATGTTTAGAAGATGATTTGTAAAGGAAAGTCAATGAATTGTCCTTTGGATGCTATATGTCAAAATGATAATAGATTCTGCTCTATCCCCCTCAACTTTACTCTGTGTATGTGTCTTTCTGCTTGGAGTGTATTTCTTATAAACAACATATTGTAGGATTCTGGTTTTTGATCTCCTTTGCTGTCTACTTCTATTTTGTGGGAGAGTTCATCCCGTCCATATTCACAGTTATCATTAATACCTACCCTCCATCATGTTTCTATCAGAAATTTCTGATTGGAAGATGGTAACAGGAGGTTGAAATTCAGAGAAGAAACTGAATCTGGCTAAATTGATCTGGGAACCAACCAAATAGAAATAATAATTAAAGCCTTGGGGGGCGGAGTGGCTAATGAGGTTATCAAGAGAAAAAGCACAAAGGAGAAAGAAATAAGAGTCTAAAAGATACCCTTAGGGAATAAGTAGAATTAAAAAACATGATGCAAATGAAGAGTCAGCAAAGGAAACTGAATAGCATGAGATTGGCAGTAGGAACACTTGGACAGAGTAGGGTCATGAAAATGAAGACAGTGGAAGGAAAAAGGATATATTAAGTAACTAGTATGTCCCAAGCACTGTACTAAGTGCTTTGCAAATGTTATTACATTTAATCTTCATAAAAACTCTGTGGTGTGAGAAAAATTATTATTTCTCTCTTGTATTTAATAACTAATTATTAAATTAGGACCAAGGTTCCAATTCCTCATCTGGTGTGGGTAAATCTTGGACAAAGACTAGAAAACTAAGATCCTAATCAAAGACAGTAAAGAAATTCTAACCTTAAACAAATGGGTGCTTCCCTTTTTTTGTGTTTACTCAGACAGGCCTGAGAAAATATGGATTCTCCCTTTTGTAGATACCTTATATGGAAACTGATAAGTCTTTTTGACAAAGACTTGGGTACTCAGTATAATGTATCTCAAAACCCTCATTGGAGTATAACCCAGTCTGTCACTGTAATATTCATTCTTTCTCATTATTTTTTAACCAATCAGAGTTGATTGCCACCCAATTATGAGTTATCTTTGGCCCAAGAGATAGATGACCAAATGACCATTCCTTTTAATAATAAAATGTTAGCATTATTATTAAATGATTAATTATACAGAAACTATGTCTCTCGAACCTTTTAAATGTCATAGATAAATATGCTCCAGTCCTGTTTTCAAAGAAATAAATATACCTTAACTCTCAAAGACACAGAGATAGAAAAAAAAGAGAAAGCAATAGAAATGGGGAGGAGTTTTCACTTTATGCCCCTTCCAAGTGACCAGGTACTGTTTGAGAATAGGAAAGAAACATGAAAGCAAAAAACAACAAAAGAATAAAGATCAAATAGGGGAAAAGGAAAATTCAACCAAGACTAGAAAGAAAAATTCTTCAAAGTATTAGAATGTAGAATGGGTAATGAGATGGCATTATTGCTGACTTGATATCACTAGGGGAAGTCTTTCTTTTCATTCTTACAGTACTGTGGGATTGAATAGGGGGAAAAAATGCAGCACTAGGAATCTCCTAAATTTGTTTAAGTAATATTCTCTGATACTAGTTTTCTCTGTTGTCTTTGGCATAATCCTCAGCTACTGTACCTGGGAAGCTGTCAGAGAAAAAAGAGAAAAAAGATGACAGGGTATGGGAATGGAGGTTAGAAGACCTTGAACGTCATTTGAAAGTTGTAGGAATGGGAGTGGCTAGGTGGCGCAGTGGATAGAACACCAGCCCTGGAGTCAGGAGTACCTGAGTTCAAATCCGACTTCAGACACTTAATAATTACCTAGCTGTGTGGCCCTGGGCAAGCCACTTAACCCCATTTGCCTTGCAAAAACCTTAAAAAAAAAAGTTGTAGGACTGTCTGATTACATAAGTATGGATATTTCTTTTGTTCTTGTTTTTAACCTAAAAGATACTAACAATGTTTTTGTTGTTTTCCAATAATGGAATCTTTACAACATCCACTCAATCCTTGGAAAAAGCAGAGATTAGAAACTGCTTTTTAATTTAAAAAAAAAATCCTTAAAAAACAACCAGGAGGAAAAAATAAAACCTCACCCTGGAAAACTTAGCATCTGACATGAGAAAAAAATGATTCACTCTTTCAAAAAGTACTTAGAGGTTTGCTATGTACCTTGCCTCTGCTGAATATTTGTCAATAGGTAAAAAATGTTATGGTTCTGATTAAGATCAGCCCTGATAATTTCTCACTCACAGAGCTGCACTGTATACCATTGCACTTCAAACTAATCAAAAAGATGTCTTATCTTGAAATAAATATGGCAGCACTTTGAATTATTCAACCAATAGTAGTTTCCTCATTGTCTAAGAAATGCTTTCTATTCCCATTTTCCATTGGCCTTCATTAGCACCAAAGCATTTTCATGTTCAAGGGCTCCTACCTTTATCCTAAAACAAGAAAACACTTGAAATTCCTACTTGAGATTCAAAAGTCACAGCTCCTACCGCAGAAATCCATGTGAGAAGCAGTCCCCCTTCTTTATTTTCAATATTTCTAAGTCTCAAACTGTTCTTTACTTAGGAAGAAACCCACAACTTGATGTTCTGACATGCTTGCAATACAATATTTTCCTTTTGTCTCTTCCTTTGACTTCATTACTTAGGGGGATTTGGGTGAAGAAACTCCCTGCACTATAATGCAGATCAACACTTCTTTTGCAAGGAGTACTAGAACAGGGACACGAACCCATGAAAGTACTTGTCTTGGGTCACATAAAGTTAGTAGGAATCAGAGGTAAAACATGAACCCAGGTCTGCTCCCTATGTACCATCTGCAGGCTGCCTCTCACCTACAATAATAATATTAATATAACAGCCTAAAGTTTATAAAACACTTTGGACATATTATTTTATTATTAAGGTGGGAAGACTGTGGACACATAGTTGGTCTGAGAGACAGAAAGACCTGGGTTTGACACTAATTGTGTGACCCTAGACAAGTCATTAAAAAAAATACTCATTATTGCAAAAGCTATTTGTAGTTCACAGAGAAATGGTTCTTACCTTTGTCACCTATGCTCGATGATATAATCTGATATGTGTGGTAATAACCACTAGTTATTTCAGGTTCATCAGAAACTTATTTTTCAGGCTCTCTTTTTCATCACCCCCTCCAAAAATACCATCCCTTTCAAACAACAGCCAGAATGTACCTGTTTCTTTTTAATTAACTACAGGTATGTGAAATAAGATTCTATTAATGGCTTCAAACTATAACAATATTAAAAACGTGAAAACTTTGACTAGAACTAAAAGCCACAGAAGTTATAAATTGATATCATTTGCTAACATCGGCAAATGCAATTCCCAAAAAGTTGATATGACTTTTTTAGGCTGCTGATGGTGTGGGAAAGAGACTCCTGGGACTGGAGTCAGGAAGTTCTGAGTTCAAATTTGGTCTCAGATACTTACTAGCTATGTGACCCTGGGCAAGTCACTTAACCTCTGACTGCTTCAGTTTTCTCCAAAGGAAAATGGGAGTAATAATAATAACACCTACCTCCCTATGTTATTATTAGGATCTAATGAGATAAAATTTGTAAAGTGTTTAGCAAAATGTCTGACAAATTGTAGGTGCTTTATAAATACTAGTTGTAATAATCATTCATGCAAAGATCAAATGAAATCCTATTTATTAAGCACTAGTATAGTGTCTGACACATAGCAAGCACTTCATGACCCCATTTGAGGTTTTCTTGGCAAAGAAACCACTTGGAGTGGTTTGCCATTTCCTTCTCCAAAAAGGCGCTTCACAAATGTTTATTTCCTTCCTTCCTTCCTTCTTTCCTTTTGGGGAAATCTACTTTAAAAGAATGCAACAGAGGTGGCTAGGTTGCACAGTGGATAGAGCACCAGCCCTGGAGTCAGGAGGACCCGAGTTCAAAATCCAGCCTCAGACACTTAATAATTACCTAGCTGTGTGGCCTTGGGCAAGCCACTTAACCCCATTTGCCTTGCAAAAAAACCTTAAAAAAAAAAAAGAAAAGAATGCAACAAAATCCTCAAAATTGACCTCTTGGAGAACTTATGAGAACACTTAAATGGGAATCACTCAGAATGGACAAACACCAATGAGTTGTGATCAGAGGAAAACTACAAACTGATAATATTACCCTTTTTTTGAGTATTGAATATTTGACTGTTTTTCAAAGTTCATCATTCAGCTTCAAAGAAGAGATTTCATTTTTCAAAACCTTAAGGAAACTTCAAAGAAGAGATTTCATTTTTCAAAATCATTAAGCAGAGTTCCCATAAACAGGTCTGAATCATCAGATTGTGAATTCGGGGTTGCCTCGGCAGCTTCTTCTCTTTTCTGGTCTAGAATTTCTATCACTAATGTTACTAATGGGCTAAGGGAAGAGAAGCTGTTAAAATAGAGGTTATCTTACTTACACAGGGAGGGTTAATTGAACCCTGTTCTTCTTCTAGTTCATCTTATATAACAGAAAAATGTTGGTCCCTTAAAAAGAGCCTCAGAACAAGTAAGTTAAATATCCCAGGGATGGTCAATAGACGACAGCAGGCTCAAATGTGGCCTCAGATTTTTGTTGCCACTGATGGAACATGGAACAAATCCCTTAATGTCCCTAGGTCTCAGTTTCCTCAGTGATAAAATGAGGAACTTGAACTCAATGATCTCTGAGCTTCCTTCTAACTCTAGATCCATAATCTTATTATTTCAAGATTCCAATGTATAACCAGGGCAACAGGCCTAAATAAGATGCTCTAGGGGAAACTCTGGGGCTTGGATAGTTCAGAAGTATCATGAGGATCCTGGTCATGGTAGGCAGACCTTTGATGAGGTAATGATCAGGTTAGGTTTTGTTTTGTCTTTTATTCTCAAAGAAGACCATGATATCAGGAAGGTGATAAGCACATGAAATGGATTTGAGTGAGAGGGTGCTGTACGAAATCACCTCCCTCACTTTTTTCTCCAGAGTCATCTGGATCCAGTAGCTGGATATGAATCAGGACAACTGGAAATGGCCCTGAATGTGAGGTAATCAGGGTTAAGTGACTTTCCCAAGACCACACATCTAATAAGTGGCAAGTATCTGAGGCAACATTTGAACTCATCCTCTTGACTCCAATGCATGCAGTGCTCTATCCATTGCACTGCCTAGAGACCCATTAAGTTGTGTACCAAAGTGAAAAATGCCAAGAAAGTTTATACTAAATAGGGCACTGAAGACACACTGTCTCATTTCACAACTATTTGACAGGCTGTTCTTTGATATACCTGTAGAAGATCTTTCATTTGCCCCACAGTACTTGTGCCACCCCAAAGGCAAAAAAGGACAGGGTCCATTTTGTCAGAGCCCTCTACCTTCTTATACAGTCCTCAATATTTATTTGAATTGGAAGTTCTGGAATCCTCATGTGCAAAGCTGGGAGGAAAGTTGTCTGTTTACAAACTTCCTGAATCAGAATAGTCAATATAGTCACTGCTCCTCTGGGCAGAGACCTAAATCCAATCAGTACTTTTCTTCTATTCTAATTTTGATTCAGATTGACAAGGATAAGGAAAACAATCACTATAGAACTTCCTTTATTAGGCCCCTGGATGCCCAATCTTTACAAAAACAAGATAACATAAAAGCATCTCAAAATATCACAAAATTCAGTATTGAGTGATATCATGAAATGGAAATAAAGATTTTTGATCCAGAATTCACCCATTATTTTCATTTTGCATTATTCAGACAAATTTAGACTTTTTAAATAGTGGATTTCAAGGAAAACATTAGTTCACATGCTCTAATATTTTCAAAAGATCAATTAAGTTTGGTCCACAAATAGAAACACTCTTTAGGAAAAGAAAAGAAGTCTTCAATGCCATTTTCTCAGCCTTTTAGTAACATGTGAGCTATAGTGTGTGAGCACAGACCTGCACTGACCTAATAGACCTTAATTGTCCCAGAGGAAGAGCTATGGTCCATTAGAGTCAACGATCCATGAGCTAATATGGATTTACTCAAACAGACAATAACAGTTCCAAAGGGAATATCATAGACAACTGCATTATAACTTACCAATACAAATGCCCCCTCTTAGTATATAGCTAAAGAATCCAACACAAAGAAATGGAAGAGGCTTCCCAAACCTAAATACCTCACTCAAGAGTAAACAATTCCCTCCAGAGCTGGTCTTATTTTGTACATAAGGAGAAATTTATTTTTCCTTCCTCAAAATCTAGTCATAGATTGTCCTGTTCTTCTGAAAGAGATGAGAGGTCAAACATTAATATACCATACATGCATTGAATTTGAGCTTGGAAATTAGAAAGACCCTTTATACATCTTCTCTACATCCTTTTAAGACCTATATCTCAAACTAATGAACAGCAGCTAAACTCTAATGTTATGTGTTGAAATATTAATGCATTTCTTTTCAGGTGGAAATAACTGAGTTCTAATTCTGAAACTCAGAACTACTTGATTCCCTTAATTGGCTCAGAAGCATTATGAGGATCCTGGACCATAGCAGAAAGCTCATAAAAAAAAAAGTATTATCCCTTTCCCATAAAGGTTTGCATGACAGGAAAAAAATGCAAAGGATCAGGAATGGAGGCTGAAAAGAAAGGAAAATACAGTTGAACAATGAACATTCCTTGAAACGCAGGTCCTCAGAGGAACCAGTCAGAGGAAAGTAGTGTTATACTTCCAGAGCAAAAGATTCAAGGTAAAATGAATTTCTAACATAAGGAACCTTTTCGAGCACAACAGAGAAGGTCCAAAGAGTCAGAAATAGAGACTAGAGAAATATAAAAATCATATGTAGCCACTGACACTTTAAAGCATCAATTTAAAACATATCAAAAGATATGTTTACAGGGAAATAAAGCAAATTACATTGCTTGCTTTCAAATGTCTTTCTCCTATTAGATAGAAGCTTCATTGCAGACCTGGGATGAAGAAACCATCTGCTACACCAGAGAGATAGAATAGGAAAGGGGCCATCCTAACCCAGATATCATTTCAGAGAGGAAATCTTCTTTATGAAATGATATTTCAGACACACAGTTGTCAGGTAGAAATATGCCCCATTCTATAGAACATAATATTCCTAAAAGAAATAAAGTACTATAAACATATTGACTTTGGGATAAGAAAATTTGCTATTTGCATGACTGTAGGAATATGTTTTCCTGAGCTTTTATTTCTCATCTATAACAATAAAGTAATAATAGTACTTCTGTTACCATACCTCAAAGGGTCTTTGTGAGAATGGATTCCATAAACTTCAAAACACAATGCAGAAGGATGTCTGGGAGCCAAGATGACAGAGTAAGTTATGTAACTCTCTCATATTTACCTCCAAGGAACCATAAAAGAACACCCCCAAAGCAAATCCTGGAACATCAGAACCAGGAAAAAGATGAAATGAAACAACCTTTTGCCAAATAAACTTGGAAGAATCACAGAAAGGTGCATCTCACTCTGATGAAAGGGGAACAGGACACAAAGCATTCCAGCAAGACAACAGTAAGCTCCACCTTAGCAAACCAGCAAGTAGAGCAGGCAAACACCAACACCAGGACCCCACAAGTGCTGCAGCATAGTCATTGAAACTGGTACACTCCAGCTCCAAGAACCACCAAATGATTCAATAAAACACAAGGTAGACAGGCATATATCAGAGGCCATATCACTACGTACTTCAGTGAAGCTCCAGGAAAATGCAAAAACTTCCCACAATTTACCTCCAGGTAAATCACCAGACTCCTCTGGCCTCCAGAAGAACTGGCTACTCCTCAGATACAAGTGTCTCCCATGGGCCTCTGAACAATGTCATCACAGCATCAGGTAAATAGATGTCAGTGGCTGAGAAAGTTCTTCTTCTACCCTGGCAACAGAGCCCAAATTAGAAAAAAAAGATGAGTAAAAATCAACAAAAAGGAATATGATCATAATAAATTATTATGGTGACAGGGAAGAACAGTACACAAACTCAGAAGTTAATGTCACCTAGAGGTAAAACCCCAAAGAAAAATGAGAAGTGCACTTAAGTCCAGAAAGAATCCATGGAAGAGTTTAAGAAACTTAAGAATCATAGAAGAGTGGTAAGTTATAAATTGGGGGGTATGAGGGTGATGCATGAGAATCATGAAAAAAAAAGTCAACAGCTTGGAAAACTGCTTAAAAAGTAGAATTGGTCAATTAGAAAAGGAAATACAAAAATTCGTTGAGGAAAACAACACATTAAAAATTAGAATTAAGCAAGTGGAAGCTAATGACTCTATGAAACATCAAGAATTAATCAAACAAATTCAAAAGAATGAAAAAAATGAAGAAAATGTAAAATGCTTCATGGGAAAAACAAGTGACCTAGAAAATACATCCAAGAGAGATAATATCAGAATCACTGGATTACATGAAAACCATAATCAAAAGGAAACCTCACAGCAACCTTCAAAAAACTATCAAGGGAAAACTTCCCTGATACCATGGAATTATAGGGTTCCATGAAAAAATCCACTTCAGGAAAGAGATTCCCCCCAAAATTTCATGGAACATGATAATCAAATTTTAGAACTATCACATAAAAAAATACTACAAGTGACCAAAAAAATAATTGGGGAGCCACAGGATAACACAGGACATGGCAGCTGCAACATTAAAGGTTCTGAGGTCATGGAACATGATATTACAAGAGGAAAAGGAGGAAGTACTACAATCAAGAATCACTTCTAAAGTAAAATTAAGCATAATATATTAAGCAGGAAAATGATCATTTAATGAAATAGAAGAATTTCAAGATTTCATAAGAAGACCAAAATTAAACCAAAAATGTGATCTCCACTATCAAGACCCAAGTAAAGCCTTAACAGGTTAAAAGGGAAAGGAAAATAGAAGATATTTAACAGAACTTAAGTGTTTACATGAGAAGATGATGCTTATAAAATTCTTCAGAATTGTATCATTAATAGAATAACTAGGGGGAAAATACACAGACGGGGTTACAGGAATAAGGAAAATTTAAAGAAATGACATTTTTAAAAATTAATAGATGAAAAAGAGGAGTATGATGGATGCAGAAGGAAGGGAGAGGTAAAATGGGATTAAATTATTTCACATAAAGAGGCACAAAAGACCTATTACAGTAGAGGGGAAGATGGGAATGTGGGCATTAAATATCAATTGAGCCTTTCATCAGTATTGGCTCAGAGGGAGTAATATCAGTTGAATAGAGACATCTATCTAATGGGTGTCTTATAGACAACAATCAGTTGAATGTAGACATTTATCTTAGCTGATAGATAAGTAGGAATGAAGAAAATTATGTAAAGGGGTGAGTGGGAACTTACAGAAGAGAGGGCAGACCGAGGGGAGCACTAGACAGAAGCAAAATCCTGGTGAAGAGGAAAAGGGGTGAAAGGAAAGAGTACAAACAGGAGGAAGAATAGAATCAAAGGAAGTACATAGATGATAATAACTGTGAAAGTGAATGGGATGAACTCTCACATGAAACAGAATCAGATAGCAGAGTGTATTAAAAACTGGAATCCTACAATATGTTGTTTAAAAGAAACAAACTTGAAGCAAAGAGACAAACACACAGAGTAAAGGTAAGAGACTAGAGCAGAATCTATTATGTTTCAGCTAAAGTTAAAAAAAAAGGAAGACTAGTGATCATGATCTCAGACACAGTAAAAGAAAAATAGACCTAATTAAAAGAGATAAGAAAGGAAATTACATCTTGCTGAAAAGTAGTATAGACAATGATGAAAAATCAAAACTATACATATATGCACCAAATGGAATAACATGCAAATTCTTAAAGAAGTTAAGTAAAAAAAAGGCAATAAACTGGAAGAAATAGAAAACAAAACTACACTAGAGGGAGCTACCAAATGTCCCCTTTCAGAATAAACAAAAAAGAAACAAGAAAGAAACAAAAAGCAAAAATAGAATATTAGGAATATTAGAAATAAAAGACCTTTAGAGAAATTGAATGGAAACAGAAAGGTATTTTTTTCCCTCATCAGTACTTGGTACCTATACAAAAAAAATCATCATTTTATTAGGGCATAACAATCTCAAAATAAAATGCAAAAAATATCAAGTGTATTCTTTATGGAATAAGTTGTGACATATGAATGTAACAATATTATTGTGCATTAAGAAATGATGAACAGGCAGATTTCAGAAAAAAAAATGGAAATTTCCATTTGAGGCAAAGAATAATGAGCAATGAACCTTCTCAGTTAATAGAGCAGGTAGAAGGAGCTTTTATAGATGAAGCACAGGAGAAAGCTGAATTTGAAGATAAAATGTGGTGTAAAAATGGAGTCAATAGAAAAAAGGGAAATGTAATGGGAGAAAGAAAAAGGAGAGGGGGAATAGGCCAAGATATTTCATATAATAAGATTTTTCTTTATTACAATGAGCTATTGCAATGATATGGAAGGGGGGAAGGTGAGGGGGAATGAGGGAATCTTTGCTCTCATCAGAGGTGGCTTGGAGAGGAAACAGCATATATACTCAATGGGGAGACATCTGGAGTAAGAAGGATGGGGGGGGGACAGGGGGAAGGGGGGGATGTGAATGATGGAGGAGAGGATGGACCATGGTGGGAGAGTGGTCAGATATAACACATTTTCTTTTTTACTTCTTGCAAGGGGCTGGGATTGGATGGCCTATCCGGGACCATAGGGCCAGGTGGATGCTGTGCCTAAGAGGTGATATGGGGGCTCAGGGCCTCTTGGCCCCAGGGCCAGGGATCTGTCTGCTGCACCACTCAGCTACTCTACAGCAGAGTCAGAGTGAAAGGAGAGAGAAAATATAGTACATGGTAGTGGAGAAATACGAAAAGAGGGAGTTACGATCAGCAATGGCACCATTGGAAAAATATGGAAGTAACTTTTGCAATGGGCTTGCCATAAAGAATGTAATCCACCCACAACAGAGTTGGTGGTGTTGGAACACAGACTGAAGCACATTTTTTATTATTATTATTTTGGGGGGTGCAGGGCAAATGTGGCTGGGTGGCCTGCCTGGGGCCGCATAGCAGGGTGATCATTGGGTGTCTGAAGCCAGATTTGGACCCAGGTGCTCCGGGCTCAAGGGCCAATGCTCTGTCCGCCACCCAGCCGCCCCTACTATTATTACTATTTTATTTTATTTTAGGTCTTTTTTTTCTTTTTTCTTTTTTTGGTTTATGCAGGACGGTAGGGTTGGGGTGGCTTGCATGTCACATTGCTGGGTGATTGTTGGGTGTATGGGGCCAGATGTGGGCTCGGGTGCTCTTGGCTCCAGGGCTGGTGCTTTGTCCACTGTGCCACCTGGCCATACCTACAATTATTACTATTATTTTTTTATTTTAATTTTAATTTTTTTCTCTCCCCTTTACTTTATCACTCAAGTGAGTCTATATTTGGGGGGGAGGGGTATTTTGTTTACTCTTAAACAAGAATATTTTATTAATGTATAAAAAACATTATTTGTACAAAATGAGAATAAATAAATTTTTTAAAATTTTTAAAAAAGAATAATGAGCAGAGCCAAGAAAACAGTATACACTGTATCAACAACATCGTGTGATGATCAACTATGAATGACTCAGAAAATTTTATCCATATCCAGATAAAGAATTGATGGTCTCTTCTTCCACAATTGAGACTAATGTAAAAATGAATTTTACATGATAGTACATGTATAAGTTACATTAAAACTGCTTACCATTTTCAGAAGAGGAGAAGGAAAGGAGGAAAGGAAGGATAAAAAGTTGTAATCTGAAATCTTGTAAAATGAATGCTAAACATTTTCTTGACTTGTAATGGGGAAAATAAAATACTATTAAATAAAAAAAGAATTAATTATAAAAGATGCAGAATCAATTTAATTTCTTTAAATGGATAATTTTTATTGCATTAAAATAAAAATGTTTTGCACACACACACACACACACACACACACACACACACAAAACCATTATGTAAATATGACCTTGTTTTCTTAGCGCCAGGCAGTTAAATGGCACAGTGTAACACTTTGTCACCTTGCCCTAGTCTTTCTTTCTGGTCTTACCACAGCTTGCTCAGTCTTTTACATCCTACAATCCAGCTCAATTGTCCTCTTTTCTTAACTATCACATGTCAGTTCCCATCTCTTTACTTCTGCAAAGGCCTTCCATAATGCCAAGAATATATTCCATTTTTAATTCTCTCTTAGAGAACCCTTTTCTTCCTTTTAATGTAATTCAAGCACTACCTTCTAAAGAAAGTTATTCTGATTCCCTCAATTGATACCATCCATCCCTTCCAAACTACTTATATTTAATTTATCAACACCCCCTCTTCAGATGGTTTGATGATCCCTTGAAGGACAGACCTGTGATGTTGCATATGTGTAGGGAGATGTGGTTCCTAATTATGTGAAAAACTTATGAGAGAGAAGCAGAGGAAAGGTAGAAGTGGAGAAGAGGAGAGAAGGCATGGACTTTCAATAACAAGCAGGAAAAAAGCCACAGAAGTGGTGAAAAAATCCTAAAATATCACCTCATTCCCAAGACTTGCACCCACAGAGACTATTAGAGTAGACTCATTGGATGAGATCATTCCCAGGTGAGCTGAAGTTTCATTTTCCTCTATAGTTGTAGTGACCCCTCAATTTTATGTAATCTATCTCCTAAACTAATCTAAATGGCTTCCCTAATTAATATTTGACTAGCTTGCTTTGATAAATATGTTGACTTACTATCCATGATTGAATCTTGTGTAATAAGCATGAAATGAAAAAGCCAAGATTAAAGAAACTGTTCCCATCTGGGTCTGTAGCAGAACTACTTCCTCTAGGAGTGACCAAGGAAAGTGTTTTTTTTCCCTAGAACTTCAGAGGAATCATGCTCCTAAATTTTAAATATTAGAT
Organism: Macrotis lagotis; assembly: GCF_037893015.1. Lineage (NCBI taxonomy): Eukaryota > Metazoa > Chordata > Mammalia > Peramelemorphia > Peramelidae > Macrotis > Macrotis lagotis. The sequence goes on from NC_133666.1 coordinate 237,154,203, forward strand.
GTATAAAAACATAAATTTAATTCTAAGTCCAAGACCCTTCTTAAGAATAGAAGGAGGAAATGATTCCCCAGACCTAGGTATCCTTCTACTCTCCACAAATTCAGTTTAGATAATCAGATTTAAAAAAATAATTAATTGTTGACTTAATAGTCACAGTACTAAGTGGAAGATTGAAATATAACCTTTTGGAAATGTGGTCTGGGATATCTCCAATCTCTCTGTCTATATACCCACCCATCCATCTATATTTATCTATCTACTTAACTTGTCTATAAGCCCATCTACATACCTACCTATATATCCATGCTGCACATGGGCTGCTCCATATTTTTGTTATCAACAATTTTGTAAATATTTGCTTGTCAATTGACTTTTAGGCTAAAAAATACATATTTAATGTTCTTCCCACTATACCAAAATGTCATCTGTTCTAGGGGTCTCCTTCCTCTTGGAAAACTGGAGAAATTGCCTCGAGGAACAATATCAGATGGCCTGCTCTCAGCAGAAATTAGGAAAGGTAGTCATGTGTAACTTAGTTTGGCTGAAATTATGAACAAGACAAACTTTTGGGAAATTCAAAGTTAGTAATGGAAGTCCATCTCCTGGAAAAGATTTAGCAATTGTGTGTCAGCTGAAGAGGAAAGCCAGGAGTCCACCACACAGAACATAACATTTCTTCAGCAGAAAACAGTTCATTTAAAATACATTCCTACACATGGGTTCTGCAGCCATCTTATCAGAAGAAAATAACATAAAATAGTCCTGAAGGAGGCAAAAGCAATGTTTGCTCCATGCAGAAAGGAACAAAGCATCCATCAATCATGTAGGCTGTTCCAGAATTAACAGCTTTGGAACATTGGAGGTGAAAGAACATTTCTAACTCAAAAGGTCACTTTTCCATCTCAGCTGGTGGGGAGGGTAGTGGGGTTAGGGAGGGAGTTGGGGAGTTAAGAAACCCAGTGGAAAGTTTGCCTCAGGGAAGATGTTATTTTACTCCTGGGCATCGTTTGCCTGTGAAAATAGGTTGGTACTATTGAGTAATTAGTCTGGCAGCCAATGAGGGTCATGGTGCAGAAACGTTTCAGGAAAGCATCCCACATTTTACAGGGATGATGCTTCAGGGAGACATCTGGCTCTCACACCAAGTAGCCAAAGCAAATGAACCACTGTGGAACAGTGAAGAGAGGACTGGATTGAGAGTCAGGAAACAGTCTCCATCCCAGTCCTACCACTAATCAAGACATAGATTGTTCTAAAAGTTTTCCAAGATCCCTTCTTCCTCAAAATATCTTCAACCAGTATGATTCCATGTATAAACAAACAAGCAATAAACATTTGACCAAAGAGCATTTATTGCTCCATAGATTTCCTACTATCACATGAAGCTGGGTGTATGAGAGGAAGGCAATTTGAAAAAAAGACATTTTCTTCCCTCAAGTAATTTAAAATCATTTTTATTTAAATTTTTAATCAACATATATCTGTCTCTCCTCATTTTACCACTCCCAATTAAGAAAGAAAAATAAAAATCCTCATTACAAATATACATAGTCAAATAAAGCAAATTTCCATTCTAGCCATATCCAAAAAACTATGTCTCATTTTACAATATCTCAGGAGTTTGGCAATATATTTCATCATGAATTCTCTGAATTGTAAATTCAATTCTAATCTTAAACTTTCCTGTAAGTTTGACATTGCTAGGATTATGGATTTTAAGGGCAGCTATATGTTACAGTGGATAGAGCACTGAGTACCTTGGAATCTGGGGGATGGAAGTTTGAATCCAGCCTCAGACACTTGATACTTACCAACTGAATAATCTTGAGCAAGTCATTTAACACTCATTGTCTCACATCCATGAAGAGCTGACCATACTGGAAACAAGAAAAATGTTCTCATTTATCTAAAAATTTTAATTTAAAAAAAAATAAATTTAAATTTTCTTAAAATTAATGTACTCATTCATTAAAAGTCAAAGGGCATAAGACTAAAAAAAAATTAAAAATTCCAGTAATACTGAGTTGTAACATCCTTTTAGTAAGGGAAGTTTCTTATTTATGTAATGTGTTCTCATGACCCATTATCTTAGTTCCAAGCTTGATACTTCTTCCTCTCCAAGGTTCTCAGGTACCCTTAGGGGGGGAGTCAGATGTGTCTCTTTCTCCACTATTGGCTCCCACCCCTACCAGATGTGTTCATTGCAAGCCAAGTGACCAAGTACCACTGCTCAATTCAATCACTTAAAGGAGGAGAAGGAGGGGACAGAGAAGAGAGTTACAAACAGATGTCTACTTCAAAAATATAACAAGAGAAAATATATATACTTTTCTATCAACACCCTAGGGATGATTCCCCCTACATTACTCAGGGTGAAGAGGTAAGGGGAAATAGATTCATAATTTAGTTCTATTGCTTCATAGCACTAGTCCTGCCAAGTTCACATCCATAGGCAGCATCACTGAAGGTTTCTTCTGAAGTAGAATATGAAGGTCATTCCAGAGAATTCTGAACTTCTCAAGACCTCAGGGAACAATGGACTGCAGACCCCCTCCTCTATTCCTAAACTCCCTGATTCTTGTAGCTCCCACTTCCGGCCTTTGAATCTACTCCTTATGCCTAGAATGGAAAGAATAAATTAAAGGTCATGGACAATCTTTTCCTTAGATCATGTAGCCTTGGGGTAGGAGATTAAGGGAAGAAGGACTCATAATCTTCTTTCCCTTAGAGCATGATCTTACCAGGTAAGATGAGTGGATCATCACCCTCCCCAATGAAAGAAACAAAGAGAGAAGGTCAGAATGACTCAATCCTTTCAAAGATGCAGACAGTTCTGGGATACAGTCAATGGGGAAAAAACTCTTCCCAACTATGTGGAAGACCAGTCAAAAAGAATTAGAGAATATTTATGCATGCACATGTACTGTTCTTTTAGAAGGAGTTCCCTAGTGTCCTCCACACAGAGATGGCATTTTAGCAAGCTGATAGTGTCCATGCATGTGCAAAACCCCATTATAATATTTCAGTATGTAAATGCTCAAAAAAGATTTGTTGAATAAATTAATAAATGTGATTAGATGAATGAATGAATAATAACTAACAAAGTATTTGTCACTCACACATACATACACACACACACACAATACCTGGTTATAATTCTCCTTGGAATCTCACTAAAATTTGAGACTAGCACTGTATCAACTGTGTTCACATATTTCTAAGCTGAACTGTATTATTGCATACAAAACATTTTGTGATTATAGTATTTCTACAGTAGCAGTTCTGAGCCTTTTTTGGGTCTTGTGCCCCATAACCTCATGGACCCCTTCTCACAATGTTGTTTTTAAATGATAAAATAAAAAATATAGAATTGCAAAAGAAACCAATTATATTGAAATATAATCATCAGAATATTAAAACAAGTTCACAGACACCCAGGTTAAGCACCATTGAAATAGGAAGTTGAATAAAGTATCAAAGATAGAATAATCCAATTATAGTCATTCAGGAAGTTATTGTCTATGGAAAGTTTTTCTGGGTTTAGAGGATAATAGATTTTAAAGTTGAAATAACAATCTGTTTTATCATGTGTGTTTTACTGAAAGTTCTTTTTAATATAGTCAGCATGGTAGCAGGAATTGTTTCACTGTAGAACAATATAACCCTGAATAAATCATGTGCTCCCTGAGCCACATTGTTAAAACTGTGAAAAGTGGCTTTTTAAAAAGAAAAAAGTCTGGGAAGTCCCAAATACAATGTAGTTTCAGACATTCCTCTTATTCCAACATAAGAGGGAGGAGATAGGACAAGACAGAAAGTAGCAAAAGGAGAAGAAATTGACATATCTTTATCAATAAGAAAAAGGCATTATGGGGTGGAGTAGAAAGAACACTAGTCTACTCACAAGGAGACCTGTGACCTTGCTCAACTGTGCCTGCTACGTGACCTTTAACAAGTCAACCTACTTCTCCGGACCACATTTCCTTCTTATATAAAATAAGGGATTAGGATGAAATGATAATAAAAAGAAAAAGAAAAGAAACAAAGAAAGAAAGAAAGAAAGAAAGAAAGAAAGAAAGAAAGAAACAAAGAAACAAAGAAACAAAGAAACAAAGAAACAAAGAAAGAAAGAAGGAGGAGGGAGAAGGAAGGAAGGAAGGAAGGAAGGAAGGAAGGAAGGAAGGAAGGAAGGAAGGAAGGAAGGAAGGAAGGAAGGAAGGAAGGAAGGAAGGAAGGAAGGAAGGAAAGAAAGAAAATGCTAAAATAAATACAGATATAGATGTAGACCATTTGAACATAGATATTAATCAAGATCTAAATATTGATAAATATCTTGGTCACAAACTGAAAATGAACAGTGAGTTAGAGCCAAAAGTTAATAGAGGAAGGATTGAATCTGGGAAATTACAAAGCTCTTTTATTGAACTCAAGCTTCTCCCTCAAGCAAAGATCCATGAAATCTTTTTAATACTAATATTTTTCTAGTGTTATTGTATGACTGTTAGAAATGAACATCATTCAGAGGGCAATGGAGAAGCACAAAATGAATTGGATGAAGGCAAACTGCAAGACAACACAGACAAGGAATTAGGAAGGGAAAGTAGAGTAGAGGATGTGTATCACTAAAGATTCCTATAATCAAAACAGAAAGGCTATATGTTAAGTACCCTGGAATACAAATGGAATACAAAATACTAAAAGCACAGTAGGCTGGATGTACTTCACATAGGTGTAAGCATAACTACATATATCTCTGAGAGTATCACTGTATTGAACACTAAAACTGGTCCAGAGAGAGACATACATTGCCTTTTTTATGTGTATGTCCCATATAAAAATTTAACATGTCCTATGATTACCATTATTTTTTCAGGAAGAAAAGGAAATATATCATTCATTTTAGAAGATTTCCATCAAAAATAATCGAAATTTTAGAAGTATTGGTACTAAAAAGGATAAATTCAGTTAACTAGAAAATCCATTTATTTGAGACAATGTTTCCAGATTTTTAGCCTACAAATGAAACATTATAATCTCTTGTTTATATCTTTTCCCATGAAGGATTCGTCTTCCGCAACTCCAAAGTTCCTAAAAACATTATGGGAAAGGACATCTGGTTGCAGTCCCTGGCTGTGCTATTTCCTGGGACACTCTGTGAGTTTTACTCTATGTTCTCATTCAACAGCAACAACATGTTTAATTAGGTTGGCTAGAATAATCTAAATGCCTTGACTCATTGTTATCCCTCCATTGCTTTGAGCTCTTGCTTAGCCTACCACCCAGCAGGTTGTCCCAGCTTATCTCCTTCTGGTATGCTTTGTTATGGAAGAAGATGAGAGCCCTGACATGTTCAGGAAGCTATGATAAAGAAATAGATAATTCACAGAACTTGAGTAGTAATTAAAAGGACCTGGAATAGCTCTCTTCCGCCTGTGTCCTTGTCACAAATTTTTTTCACTTCTCATAAATGAATGTGGATGGTTGTATATGCACAACCTATATCAGATTACTTGCTGTCATGGCAAGGGGGTGGAAAGGGAAGGAGATAGAAAACTGTGGAATCCCAGAACTTACAAAAAGATGCATGTTGAAAACTATCTTTGCACGTGACTGAAAAAAATTAAAGTTTTTAAAAAAAAACGGATGTTGAAAGAATGACTGTAAGGAATTGGGATGAGGGGAGCCGATAAGGCAGAGGAAAGAAAAGGTAGAACTTCAAATTAATAAAGCTACTTTTTTTAATCACACTAGGATTTATTCATCTAAAAAGTTCTGGTCATCAAAATAGTCACCTGGGAAGATTATACATTTGTTCCAGTGACACTTTTATTACTCAGAATATTTTTGGAATATTTTTAGAACTGCTTTTAGAACCGTTTCCAAGGCATGAAAAAAAATTCAATCCTATTCCTTTACAGTGTCACTTAACTGTTAGTGTTTTACCAAGAATCATATTACCCAACTTGGTCATTCCTCCTCTGCTTCCCACTCTATTATTATGACTCCAAATCACTTCTTTCTATTCCAATAGTATGATATGATGAAGACTTGCACCAATGAAGGTATAAAGAATTTCCTGAAGATTCTGAAAGCAATTCAAAATGAAAATCTCCCCAAATGGTTTGAGCAATGACAGCCTCACTGGACTAACCAAATTTCTAACCTCCCAAAAGTAAAAGAGGCGACTCTGGAAAAGACATTAATTTGGCAATCAGAAAACGTGAACCCCGTCTTTCCCACAAACCAAGTGTTTAGCCATGGACAAGTCTCTGAATTCAAATTCTAAAACCTCATCTGTAAAATGGGGATATTTCTATTTTGCCTGAAATTTTCGTAAGGTTGTTGTAAAGATCAAATTAGATAATGTATGCAAAAGTTCTTTATAACCTAAGTGGTGTTCTTCAGAGAAAAAATATGATTTACATTTATATAATGCACAAAGATGCCATACTAAGTGATGAAAATACATCCCTCCATCCAAGGAGATGGTGAGATTTTAGTTGGAACTTGAAGGAAGCCAAGATGAAGAGTTGAGGAAGGAGAATATTCCAGGCATAGGGGTAGCCATAGGGAAAAAACCATAGTCAGGAGATGAAATGTTTTGTGTAAGAAACATAAAGTAAGCCAGAATCATTGTATCATAGAATATGAGGCATGAGTAAAGTGCAAAAAAAGAAAAACAGAAAGGCAGGGAAAGATCAGGTTTGAAAGGCTCTAAACACCACATAGAGGTTTTTCTATTTGATCCTGGAAGTGCTAGGGAGTCACTGGAAGGTTGAATGGCCAGACCTGCACTTTAGGAAAGTCACTTTAATGGAGAGTAAAGGATGAACCAGAGGAGAGTCTCATAGAAAGCAGACTCCTGCTCCAATTCAGCAATGAAGTAATAAGGAGCTTCCTCAGAGTGGGGTCTTGTCAAAGAAGTGAAAGAGGCATTTATAAAATATGTTAAGGAAGTAAAATAAGACTTGGCAACAGAATGGACATGGGGAGGTGAGAGAGACTGACCAGTGGAGAATAGCACTTAGGTTTAGATGTTCAATTTTGGATAAATTGATTAAAGATGTCTATGAGACTTCTGGATTGTTATGATTATAAGTAGTTGAATATTTGAGACTAGAGGTCAGGAAAGAGGTTGGGTCTAGATAGGTAGGGTTCAGAATCAACAGCATAGAGATGACAATTGAATCCATGGAAACTGAAGAGATCATCAAACAAAATACTATAGAAGGAGAAAAGAAGCAGGTGTGTGTCCAGAGGTTGGAGGAAACAAATACCATTAGCAAAGGTGACCTGGTTAAAGAGATTCAAAAGAAACAGTCAGATCGATAGGAAGAGAAGCAGGATAGAGTTGTGTCCTAAAATCCTCCAGGAAAAGAGGATAATCAACGTGTTAAAGGTTGAGGAGAGGTCAAGAAGAATGAGTAATGAAAAAAAAGGCATTAGATTTAGCAATGAAGAGATAACTAGTGATGTTTTTTTCCTACATTCTCAGACCACAACATCAGGGAGATGATACCATGAAAAGCACATGAACTGGGTTTGAGTGAGTGCTAAGTCACCAGCCTCACTTTCTCCTCCAGAGCCTTCTGAGTCCAGTGGCCAGATATGAATCAGATTAACTGGAGATGGCTCTGGATGTGAGGCATTCAACAGAAAGCAGTTTCAATTTATTGATGACTGTAGAAGCCTGTCTGTAGATGTTTAAGAAAGAAATCTAAGGGTAGACAAGGAAAAGAATTGTGAGGGTCTTCTCAACTAAATAGTCAAAGAAGGGAGGAGAAATATGGGGAAATAAGCTAGCATGGTGAATAGAACCAGTGAGAATTTTTTGTTGGATGGAGGAGAAAAGGCATTTTTTTGTATTTAGCAATAGAAGTCACCAATAGAGAGAGAATGAAGTAGCCCATATATAATGAAAAAATGGGGAAGATATAAAAATTGGGGTGTTGTCTTTAATCAGTTCAATAAATTCTTAAAAATCTCTTTTCTAATAGGTTTGATTGCCCTTTCTCAATCTTAACCCCTGAAATTATAAATTTATACAAAAACAATTACTAATGACTATGCAGCCTACTAGCATTTTCAAATAATATAGAGATACAATTGATAAATTTAAATAAGATATATTAGGTTGCAAGAAAAAGAAAGTTACTTTGAATTGTTCTTGTTAAAAACCACAACTGTCTATTGCTGTTCAACCTGGTTTCACTTCCACCATCCACTTCTCTTCTCTCTTTCAGTTTTGGTCCAGAGTTTCTTTGGTTAGTATCTTGCCTTTGCTTTTCTCTTTTCCTTGTCTGTCATCCAAAACCTTGGATGAAAGTGAAAGTCTGTTGAGTTGGATTTTTTTTACAAAAACCCTGAAACCACAACATAAACTGAGCTTTCAGACCTTGCCAACAGTAGGACCCCAGGAATTTTTCTCTCATGGAAAGTACTCTGAATATGATCCTGGAGCAGTGTCGAAAAATCTCTCTGATCCTAATGTTCAGAAACTGGGACAATATATAATTCCATTTGCAGTTGCCTTAAAAAATATGCAAGACCTTCTCCTTTTGGCTCCTAGCTTCTCCCTTATGGAGTAACTGATGGTGAGAAAGTAGACATTTTTTTTCCTATTTATTTATGGAAGATACTGATAGAAATGAAGAAAGACTATTCAGCCTGTATAGTATTCCCATTGATAGATAATAAGAGTACAAATGGCAATAGATACTTACAACTGTGCCCCAAAAGATGATAGATCTGATGGGGAGTCAGGTAAGGCACAATTTCATCTTACTCCAAGAAGCATACTTGCTCAATGGAGAGTTTATTTGGGCAGACACTCAGTTGCACCTCATTTGGCCTCCATGGTATGAACATGAGACCACTCTTAAAATTAAGCACTCTTTCTTGAATTTTATCTATAATCTGGAGACCACTTTTCAGACCTGTGTGAAGGACATTTTCCAAATGAAATCACTTGATGTTTACATGGGTGGTGAGTTTCATTTTCAGAAATTCCCCATTATAGATTGCTTTGACATCTTTAAGAAACTGATTCAGAATGAATATATATAATTTTCAGAAATAATAAGAGAACCCAGAATCTCTATACATGTTTACTAATTATCCCTCATGCCTGGAATTCTCTCTTTTCTCTTTACATTTCTCAATTTCCCTGGATTTCCCCTTCAAGTCTCTGCTAAAATCCCACCTTTTGCAAACTTTTCAATACCAGTACCCCCTTCCCTCTGTTAATTATCTTTAATCCATTTTATACATATAAATAGAGAGAGATATAGATACCCATACATATGTATTGTGTGTGTGTGTGTGTGTGTGTGTGTGTGTGTGTGTGTATACATTGCTTATTTATACTTAGTTGTTTGTATATCATCTTCCTCATTCAACTATGAACTTCTTCAGGGCAGGGACTATTTTCATCTTTCTTTATATTCTCAATATTTAGCAGAGTCTGGTACACAGTAGGTGTTTAATAAATTCTTGCTGAATTGACTTGCAATCACCATATTTAGGGGAAGTTACACGGCGTAGTTGTCAAGGTCAGACCTAAAGTTTGAAATACTGGTTTTACTGATTCCAAATCTGGTCTAGGCACTTATTAGTTGTGTGACCCTGGGCAAGTCACTTAATCCTATCTGCCTCAGTTCTTCATGTGTAAAATGATCTGGAGAAGAAAATGGAAAACCACTCCAGTATCTTTGCCAAGAAACTTCACAAAAATTCAGATAAGACTGAAAAATGGCTGAAAAAATAACAAAAAAAAACATAAATTAGAGAAGAGTAAAGAAAACTCCAAAGCTTTCTTGAAAAATAAGAGTTATTTCCTTTCTTTATCCAGAAAGGTTAAAGAGTTACCCCTTTCAAAACTCTGGACAATGAGCTTTGTTTTTGTTTTCACTTCTTTCTACTAGAGAGCTTATTCCTCTGTATTTGTTGCTATAAGCAACATATATCTTTTAATATATATATATCTTTTAAGTTTTCAAAAAAGATGCTAAAGAAGGTAAAACACATTTTTAGAATATCTTGGAATGCCTTTTAATTACTCAGAAGTAGAATTCAAGAACAACTTTCTTTTTTTATCTTTTTAGGATTTTTTGCAAGGCAATAGGGTTAAATGACTTACCCAAGGTCCCACAGCTAGTTAATTATTAAGTGTCTGAGATCAAATTTGAACTCAGGGCTTCCCAACTCCAGGGCCAGTGCTCTATTCACTGCTCTACCTATCTGCCCCAAGAAAAACTAAGAACAACCTTTTAGACTGATTCCACTTGTCCCATAAGGCAAAACTGAATAATATCAATGGACAAAATTTTCAATGTGGGAAATTTCATCTTTGTACTGATAAGAACTTTGTAAAAGTTATAACAGATCTAAAACAGAATGAATTCCCATCTCCAAGTAATGAGTTCCCTATCCATAATTGAACCTCTTCAAAGAGAGAGATTAAATAATATTTTGCCGGAAATGTTGTTAGGGTAATGATAAAGTCTAAGTTATTGCTAAGGCTCTTCCATCTCTGTAATTCTGTGATTTTGCCTCTTGCTTACCTACTTCTTGCTTTAGAACTACTGAGTTAGGTTAGTATGCTAAGATCAGAAGTCAAAGGAGAAATAAAGAGTAAAATTCTTATTTCCATCTAATGTTAACTTTGTAAAGGTTTCTAGGACATTTATCTCTTAAACCTGTCTGGCCTGACTGGGCTCAATAGAACCAAGCAAATAAGATAATTGACACTAAAGAAGCAATTCCAACCATAACCTCACTCAACCTTAAAAAATAGATCCCCTATGATTTGCTCATAGACTGGACTTAAGATATTCAGTAAGTATATTTGAAATCTCACAAATGTTGATTCCTAAAAAAGGTTAACACAAAAGAAATCCAATAAAAATATTACCACTGGGACAATGTATATGAGACTGACAAAAATAAGTGATAATATTACAAACCTAGTCACAGAACAGTAAGCAGGGATAGACATAGTGGTTTTAAAGGAACAACAACAAAAAAAATCAGAATAATAATGTTTTCCAAAAAAAAATCAAGAAAAGTGATAGGGACTATAAAAGCATTCTTGCCTGCTTCTCTACTTGTAGCTCAGAAATTATTAACCTTGGCAGTGAACAAGTGACTTATTGCAAATGAGATTCCAACCAACTATCAGCACATGAAAGCTTTCAATCAAATGTCTTTCCCAGTCAGACTAAATGAAATATTGAAGACATGGAATAATCATTTATCATCATGAAGCACTATTATTTGTTCCTTTAAAACAAATTTCCCTGGTGCTGAATTGATATCCTAGGAAGATAGAAATTTTTCTATTAATCCATAGCATGGAAGTTTGGCTAATAAATAGTTTTAGGCATATTGTACTTCTCAAAATTTTATATAATTTCATCTATAAAGATTGCAGTCACAATAAATAAGTTAGAGAATTGACATAAAAAGTACTTTTTTCCAAGTACTTTTTTCTACCAACTGGAACCTCTAAAAGTCATAGATTTAAAAAATAAAGTCATAGATTTAAAATTTGATGCTTTAGAAATCATCAAAATCTAAGACCCTCACTTTCTAGTTGAGGAAACTGAAGCCTAGAGAGTTGAAATTACTTGTCCAAGATTATACAGTCATTATCAAATTGAGTTTTTATTCAAGACCCACAAATTCCACAAATACATTGATCTCTACACTTCACCATACCACCAGTCAATTACCAAAACCTAACCATTCTTCCTTGGAAACACTATCATTTCCCATTCTGAGATAATACTAGCCTCTCTTCATTTCCAATTTATTCCATGAATCACTATAAAAGTCAATCTTACTTTTAAATATCAATTTCATCACATCACTCCTCAGCTCAAAAGCCTGTTAATTCCCTGTTACCATTCAAATATTTTAGCATAACATTAACTCAAGTCTCTCTACAATGTCTTCTCACCTTCCTTGCCAGCTTTGTCTTCCCCTTACTTTCAAAACTATATTTCCCAAATTACTTTGGGAAGAGCCTTGGTTTTCCAAGAAAAATGAAGAGGATTAAATTTTAAAATGCCAAAGCAAATAACTTTCTAAACTATTTCATGTGAAATGATTTGATTGAAAATACTTATTGCATACAGTAATTTGAGGTAGCCAAAAAAAGAGGACAATTTTACTACAAAATTTTTCTAATACATTTTTATCTCATGAGGTATTTCATAACCCCATCCCACATTCAGAGATTCCATGATTATATTTCCTGTCTCAGAATAACCTGCAACCAAATTACTTTGTAAAGAGTTGGCACCAAAATCTTCTTCTTGGCAGGCTTTTCAATTTTTCCTACACAAGCCCGTGTTCATTACTGCTTCCAAACCTCTGATCTTGTCACTCCCATCAGCAATACCTTTCCCCTCCATTAAAGCAAGACACATCTAAACCCATTCTTCAAAGTCTAACTCGGGTCCTAAATCTCTACAAGGTCTTCCATATTCACTTTAGCCCACTGGGGTGAGGCTTATCCTTTTCTATTCATCAGAGTATTTAATTATATCTTGCAGTTATACTTAACTGATTCATGTATTTTCCTCTCCAAACAGAGACATATAGACAGAGAGACAGAGTGAGACAGGGACAGGAAAACAAACAGAGAGACAGACAGATAGAGAAGGATGGGGAGAGAGATATATACAAAGATTGATTCTGAGCTTTCAGCTGATTACCATACCTAGGTAAAATTATGAATTAGGCAAAATTGATCTTAGGTTTGTCCTCCTTCCTGCATTCTATCTCCCTTCTCCTTCATTGCCCTTCCTAGATACCAGACCACCTAATATATAACATTGCATGGCCCTGGATAGATCTCTAGGCTAGTTGTCAAAATTTACAGTTTTGTATCCCATGGCTCTGCTACATGACACAATGATAAACAGGAAAGGCTATGTACAGTATTTCTGTGTATTATGGTTCGAGTTATAGTTATGGGGAACATGAGAAATTTAATTAACTAGAAAAGATTTCAAGCTGAGGCAGAGGATTCCCCCAAATCAGACAATATCCCAAGTTTGTGACCCTGACAATATATTTATTAAACAGGTAAAATAATCCTTGCTAATTTTAAGTATGTTAGTTATTATGTAATATTGTTATAATATAATTGCATTACCTTATAATATATTCTATTAATATGCTATATGACTGCCTATTAGAATAATAAATAATATAATAATATATACCTTATATCTCATAATATTATACAATATCTTATTGTGGAATAGTATATAATATATAAAGTTTTGTGACAATAAGTGATATTTTATCATATAATTTATTATAATATATGTAATAAAAACATATCTTATATAGCATAATACAATATTATGATTTAATATCATAGTGTAATACAATCACATGCTAATATTAATATATTCTGACAATATGTTATTATATTAGTTATGTTAGTTAACTAATAAATTATCTTTCCTAGACAATAATCGCATAGACTAGATCAAATCTACTCAAGAAACCTTAAAGAGTCATATATGGCACATAATACATTCTTAATAATTAGCATGTATCACATAATGGCACAAGGTAAAATTTTCATCTATTAGGTATAAGATGGTCAATATTCTACTCTATGTAATTTATGAATTGTAGTGATGCTATACAAAAAGAATGAATCATTATATAAAATAGTCTCATGTCTCACCTGGGATAGGGGAAGGAGATTGACTCTATTATGCCTAGGTGACCTGTCTAGTAAAATAGAGCACATTCAGAGTGGAGGGAGAGTTTTCCAGTAAATGGGCAATCAGAACTATTCTAATTGAGCAAATTCACACTGACTATGTCCCTTAGACTAATAAGATGGCTATCCAGAGAAAGGCAAAACTGGAGGAAAGAAGGTTGCTCTCTCTCTCTCTCTCTCTCTCTCTCTCTCTCTCTCTCTCTCTCTCTCTCTCTCTCTCTCTCCCATAGAGAACTTGGCAGTTGCTTTGCCATTGCCCAGCTTATGAGTTTGCCTGAGCTCCCAAAGGTTTCCCTAGCATAGCTCTTCTCCCCACCCATAGGTCTTTTTGTGCAATTCTGGCCTTCATAGAGGAGTTTCCTTAATTTTTTAAAAATCTCTTTATCACAGATGTCTTAGGGTCCTTTACCAATTGTTTGGGGTGGGGGGTATGTGAGGGAACTAGAATGCTCTAGGGTTTTCATATCACAACCTTTACCAGAGCATGAGGAAAGGTTTTTTAAGGATTAGGGAAATTTGACCATATTATGGATGCAGCTGAGAAGAGGTCAGCAGGAATAAAAAGCCTGAGGAAATGTGAGAGAAAGATGGCTAGTGGAACAAGGTCCTTAAGGAAATGCAAAGTAATGGAATTGAGGGCACAAGAGCAGAGTTGAACCTTGGCAAGAAGTAAGGCCATCTGTTTTTCTGAGACAAGAAGAAAAGAGAGGAACAGGTCAAGAAATTAAGATGCTTTAATTTAAGTATTCTTGCAAGCACCTTCTCAAACTGAAATAAATATTTTAAGCACCTAATATGTATAGAGCACTATAGGATGAGGCTAGAATTATGGTTGATTGGTTCTTGTCCTTCATTATTGACATCACCATGTTAGAGATGAGTTACAGTGTGTCTGACTGGCTAATCAAATCAATACAAGTTTAAAATGCTTGTGTTAATACAAATAGTCCATATGAACACCTGTGTGAGTTCTATAAACTTACCAATCTCACATTTACTTTAAGCTGCTTCAATTCTGCCTTGCTCATAGAACACAGCATCCTCTCTCATGGGGGCACAGCATGTTGGGTGGTCCTGTGCCAGTGTCTCCCGTGCTATACAGTCAGTTTAAAGTTCATCAATGAAACCTTCAGGGTGTCTCAGTACTGCTTCTTCTGTTCCCTTGTGAGTACTTGCCCTGTGTGAGTTCTCCATTAAATGGTTTTTTTTGGCAAGTATATGTCTGGCATTCTAACAACGTGTCCAGTCCATCATAGTTGCACTCTCTGTAGTAATGTTGGAATGGTAGGCAGTTTAACTTGAGAAAGGACCTCAGTTCTGGTGTCCTCTCCTGCCAGATGATCTTCAGAATCTTCCTGAGACATTTTAAATGGGAGTGATTCAGTTTCCTGACATGGCACTGGTAAACTGTCCAGGTTTCAGAGGTATATAGCAATAAGGTCAGCACAGTGCCTTTGTAGGCCTTCAGTTTGGTAGTCAAATACCTCTTCTCTCTCTCATACTTTCTTTTGGAGCCTCTCAAATACTGAGCTAGCTCTGGCAATACAAGTATCAACCTCATTATCAATGTGTAGGTCCTTGGAAAGGACACTGCCAAGGTAAGTGAATTTGTCCACATTCTTCAAAACTTCTCCATTTGCTGTAACCAATGGTTCCACATATGGATGGTGTGGTGCTGGCTGATAGAGCACCTGGGTTTCTTTGGTGTCTATTGTTAGATCAAAATTAGCACAAGCATAATTTGTTGCATCTCAGCTTCAGAGGCTGAAGAATGTACAGTCATCTGCAAAAAGAAGATCATGCACCAACACTCCCTTAACTTTGGTCTTGGTTTGCAGTCTTTTCAAGTTGAAGAATTTGCCATCAGTATGGTACCTGACCTTGAGGCCATGTTCATCCTCATTGAAAGCTTTTGCTAATGTATTTAAAAGTATACTAAAAAGTAAGGGAACAAGGACATATCTTTGCTTTCTCCATTGGTAAGTCTAGAATTATAAAGAAAAGGCAAATGCAAAAAGTTTCAGATCTTAGCAGAGGTATAACTGGGAATCCCAGCACCTAGGAGAAAGCCTTGGCACAATCACATCAAGAGAGAAAGAAAGAACTGACTCCCACCTCTCCTTCCTCCAATGTACACTGGTCAATGACTGTCCCTTCACCCTTTCCTAGTGCCATCTGCTTCCAACCAAAACCCTGAAGGAGGAAAAACTAGTGGATAGGCTAGTATAAGAGATTCCTTCCCCTTCAATCAATCAATCAATAAAAATTTATTAAGTACATTATTAAGCTAGGAGTTGGGAATACAAAAAGAAAAAGACAAAAAGCAATACCTGCTCTCAAGATTAAATTATAAACGAATGGAATTCCATAGCAACTCCAACCTCCAATTGCCATCAAACATACTTTCTTATCTTCTTCCAAAGTTCAAATTCTGAGATATTCCACCTTTGTCAGAATGCATATTGACAGAAGACTTCAAAACATAAGAGCTAGAAATATAAGACCCATAAAAATATAAGTAATTAAGGAAGATTTCAAGATGGAGTCCAGGAAGGAAGATTATTGCTCAGAATTTCGGGACTCTGGTGAAGCCCAGGACATGTAATTCTAATTATGTCTCTAGGACAAAAGAATTAGAGATAGAGGAAACCATAGAGAGAGATATCATACAGTTCAACCTCCCAATTTTACAAATGAAATAATTAACTAGTTAGAGTCACTCTTGGATAAACAAAAAATATACAGAAGATCAAGTAACTACCTTATTGGAGCTCAATGTGGTGCCTCAATGTAATGACTAAGGACATTCACTGGTAGTTCACACTTTTGATATAATGTATATTGTTAAAAATATAAGTGAATGTGATCCCCAAGGGAACTTGGCATTTTTTGGTTGTAATTTAGAAATTTTTTCTGTCTTGTAGAGTCTTGGTGACTCCGTGTAGTTTTTTTTGACCCAGACACTGGAGTGTTTTGTCATTTTTTTTCAGGTTTTGCCAAGGCAAATGGGGTTAAGTGGCTTGCCCAAGGCCACACAGCTAGGTAATTATTAAGTGTCTGAGACTGGATTTGAACCCAGGTACTCATGACTCCAGGGCAGGTGCTTTATCCACTGTGCCACATAACCACTCCCTAGCCACCTAGCTGCCCCCTTTGTGGTTTCTTTATTCAGTTCACTATACAGATGAGGAACTTAGGCAAATAGGGTTGGTGACTGGTCCAGGGTCACACAACTAGTAAGTGTCTGAGAATGACTTTGAACATGGTACTTAGATCTTTAAATTGCTACTCTTCTAGAATCTCATGTCATAAAAGGAAAGATGATGTGGAGTAATCCTTGCTTTAATCCAGAGGTTCTTAATTTTAGTCCTTAGTGTAACCCCCAGGTGTTCAATGGATAAATTTCAGAGGGTCTGTGAACTTGAATGGAAAAAAAATCTTCATTTTTACTTCCTTTTCATTCTATTTGTTTAATCTTGTGTATTTGAAAACAGTTTTCTGATAAGGGGTCCATAAACTTCACCAAGCTGCTGAAAGGAGTCCATGAGACAAAAAAGTTAAGAATCCCCACCTTTATACCTTCATCCATTTTTACCTTGTTCAAGATCAAGCTGTAAACTTGGTCTATAAGCTAGGAGCTTCAGGGTGATTTCATGCCATCTGGATGTTCTCTCCCATGATTCTATCTGTGGGAACCCTTGCCCCACCATTTGAAAACAGATGTTGAGGCCCAAGAGCAAAGCATGCATGAGACAGGACTTCTCAAATTTCCTAAAATCCATAGTTATTTAAATTAAATATGTCAGCGATGTATCATATAATTATAAAGTTTGGATGGGACCTCAAAGAGTATCAATAAAATTAAATTCACAATCAATGCATTAGGAAGGGCTTACACATGATGACAGACTGATAGAAGATATTAAATAGCAAATACAAAACTTTGTGACAATTCACATGAGGGATTTCAAAAAGACAAAATGCATTTCTGTAGCCAATTATGTTAGTTAGGGTGACTGAACCAGAGTCTTCTGTGGGGCCAGTTTCCTAGGGAAACTGCTATTGGAAAATAAGGAAGGGCAGAAGGATAGTCATTAACTCCACAAGCACAACTCAAAGAACCAAAGAATGTGAGCACTATAAGGGAACTGAAGGTCTTCTAGTCTAACTCAGAGACAAAGGATCTCTCCAATTAAACATACCCAAAATGGGATTGTTCATTTTCTGCTCAAAAATCTCCAAAGGCAACCAACCCCATCTCAGGGTGATCTGTTCTACTTTGAGATAACTCTGTTAGGAATTTTTTTTCCTGAATCAAGCCTAAGAGAGGAAGAGTGATTTCTCCTCTAGAGGACAAGCCTTCAAATACCTCAACATAGCTATCATCTTACTTCTAAGTCTTCCAGTCTCCAATGTACAAATATACTATTTGTGCCCAACCTATGGTACAACCTTTTGAATTCAGCCTTTCCAAGTTCATACTGGTCTGGACAGCTACATCAGATACATGATACCTTGCCTCCAACATAGGGGTTCCACTTTGGTCATCTTTCAGAACAAAGAATAACAACTCCCATCACTCTCTTCTCCAAACTAAATAATCACAGTTTCTTCAGTTAATCCTCTTAAAGGCTCCAACCATAAGTTGAGCAGTCTAACTGTTGTCCATTATACTTACGTTTCCTATGCACTATCGCTTTATATAATGTATGTATTGCCTCCTATAGCTATAACAGAATTCCAGAATCATGAAATTTAGACTTAGAAGGGATGAGTTTGGGTCACCTAATATCTATAGATGATCTAATAAATACTACCTGGGTCTCAATTTGACTCCTTAATGACCTGAGGACATTCATTAGCAGTTCACACCTTTAGCACAATTAGAGACATATAATCCAAGTCCTTTTGTTGTTGAATCATTTCAGTAGTGATTTTCTTGGCAAAGATATGGAGTTTTCCAGTTCCTCTTCATTTTCCTCTCCAATACATTTTTACAGATGAAGCACTGAGACACATAGAATTATGTGACTTGCCTAAGGTCACAGAGCTAGAAGCATTTGAGACATGATTTTAACTTAGGTCTTTCTGATTCCAATATCAGCACTCTCTATACACTGTGCTACCAAGCTCCTCCAAGTCCAAGCCACACTCAAAAAGAATTCCTATAAAATATTTGATAATTGGTCATTTTGTTTATATTTTATGACTTCCAAGAAGGAGATCCTGTCATCTGGAGGGTGAGCTAGGTGGCACAAGGAGATAGAAAGTCAGACCAGGAATCAGGAAGACTCATCTTCCTAAATTCAAATCTAGGTTCAGACACTTACAAGCTGTATGTACCTAAGCAAATCATTTAACCCAGTTTCCTCATCTGTCAAATGAGCTGGAGAAAGAAATTACAAATATTTTTGTCCAATGTCTTTGCCAAAAAAAATTACAAATGGGATCACAAAGAATCAGACATAACTGAAACAACTGAACAATTCCTAACATGGAAGCAACCATGTAGAAAATGTCAGGAACTTGCTTTTAGGAGGAAAAAATTCTGCATTTTGCCCATTTTGTAGGGAGAACAACCTCTTTCCATTTAATTGCATAGCCAGAATATAAACTTTGAAAACTTTAAAAAATTTTCTTTAAAACAATCGGACTGGAATACTTTCAACTCTTTTTCTTTCAGTGTCTGGGAAAGCCTAGTTCACCCTCAGCTTCGGCACCATGAACTGAACTGAGTAAGAAGAAAAGCTTCTTTCTGGCCATAAGAATCAGATTTGGGGTTTTATTCTTGGTTGTTTCACTTGACTTTTTCAGTTCCAGGTACAGGAAGTCTCTGAAACTTTACTCAAGCCCTGGGGATTCTGGAGGCAGGATTCCAATTTGGATGCTATAGACAGCCCCTCAAGGAAGCCCAAAAGAAGCTAGGGTAGCCAAAATTCAAGTCCAAAGGAGCCTTGAGATTTAGAAATTGGAGAGATTATGTTATATAGGAATCAAGCTGAATTGATCACCCTCTCCAGAGACTGAAGGGGTATGTAGGAGGGTTATATCACCATGTGTTCGAGGAGTGGATGATGTTTCTGTATTTATTCTTGATATATGCCTTTGAAATAAATATTCCATTTTAAAAACCAATCTGACTGCTAAATTATTAAATAGACCATGAGTATAAGGGACCTTTAAAAGTAAAAGAACATAACAGTTAGAGGTCCAAGACAAATAGGACATGTGAACAATTAGGGTGGATTCTATAACTTTGTGTATCTTATGGGGTTTTTTCCAGCTACTACAATTCTGCTTTACTTATAGACCATAGCACCCTCTCTGATGAGGGCTCACCACGCTTGGCAGTCTTGTATCAGTATCTCCCATGTAATACAATTAATTTCAAAGTTCTTTTTTACTTTTTGCTTTTTTGCAAGGCAATGGGGTTAAGTGACTTGCCCAATGTCACACAGCTAGGTAATTATTAAGTGTCTGAGGTCATATTTGAACCCAGGTCCTCCTGACTCCAGGTCCAGTGCTGTATCCACTGTGCCACCTAACTGCCCCAATTTCAAAGTTCTTAAGAGAAACAATGAGAGTGAGTTCTCCCTAAAATAGTCTTTTTAGCAAACATGCTATTGGCATTTGAACAAAGTGGTCAGTCCGTCAGAGTTGCACTCTGCAGTAGAGTTTGAGTCCTTATTGTCTGGTATCTTCTTCTGCCAGGTGATCTTCAGAATCTTCCTAAGCAATTCAGTTTCCAGGTATGGTGCTAGTAAACTGTTCAGGTTTCAAAGACATACAGCAATAGCTCAGTAGACCTTCAGTGTGGCAGTCTCTTCTTCCACACTTCCCTTCAGAACCTCTCAAACATCAAGCTAGCTCTGGCAATGCACATGTCAGCCTCATTATCACTGTGTACATCCTTGGAAAGTACATTGCCAAGGGAAGTGGACTTTCCACAGTATTCAAAACTTCTCCATTTGCTACAATTGACTGTTCCACATATGGGTGGTATAGGTTGGTTGATAGAGCACTGGTGTTTTCTTGATCTTGATTATTAAGGCAAAATCAGCACAAGCAGCGAGAATTCTTTGATACTCTGTTGCATCTCAGCTTCAGAGGCTACACTGAAATAAAGGATAGTGCTGGAGATGAGAAGATTGTGAGATGCATGCCTTCAATAGGAGGTGACCATTGCTGTTGCTGCTTCCAACTCCATTCCTCCCAAGGACTCCCTGCCATATCTGGTAGTCTGGGCTTTCTCTGGCATTAAAGTCACCCAAATTATAAGTTTGTTCTCTTTCACATAACAGTGAAGGTCTCCAGGTTTTTATAAATTTTTTCTTTGATCAGTATTCTTCCATGGTGGGAACATAGAAACTGATGTTGGTGGCATGGAGCTTTCCCCACAAGAAGAAATCTCATTGTCATGATCCTGTCTTTCACTCCTTTTGGTAGACATACGAGCTTGTGGACTAGATTCATTTTGATTGCAAAACCTTCCAAAGTTTTATGGTGTTCCCTTCATTGTGGCCACTCAAAAGTAATGTGTTTCCAAATCTGACTTCAGTAAGCTGGACTTCATTTGCTAGCCTAGCTGTAATCAGGGCTGCTATTTGGATATGATGCCTGCTGAGTTCTCTTGCAACAATAGTTGGCCATTTTTCAGGTCTACTGGATTTCGGGTTGTTTATGAGGGTATGCACATTCCATGTGCCAATGGTGAGTAGAACCATCCTAATATAAGTTTTGTACTGGATGCATTTCTCTAACTCTCTTAACATTGCATAGATATCAATGGAGCATGTTGAGTGTCCATTAGACTATATATCTATTAGTCTCACTAGGTCTGAGATTATTCAGAAAGATGAAAAGAAGCAATGAGGAGGAACAGACCCCACTGAATGAGGGTAGTAGAGAGTCATCCAACCTCAGTGACTGGAATGTAGATTCCACTGTTGACTCCCCACCAAAGCAAACAAAACTTACCATTACCCAAAAATGCACAGGAACAGGATATTCTGTTAAGCAAATGACTCATTGGAAGCTATAATAATTCCTAACATCCATTCTAATAAAAAAATTTTTTAAAGCTCTCTTCGTGTTTCACAAGAGCAGCATGATTTTTAGCAAGGCAACAGATAAAAAACCTCCTTATGAGGAAATATTCCCCAATTTTAAAAAGGAGCAAGTATTATGAACTAGGTACAAAGACACAAAGGACTTAGACTTCCAGGACAGAGCCAAAATGATGATGTGAAGCCAGCATGCTTCCAGAACTTTCCCCAACAGAACTTTAAATGAAAACCTTTATACAGTCTTTAAAACTACATATCCCAACAAGAAAAAAAAAAAAAGAATGAAACAAGTTCTCAACTCAAGATATCAAGGAGGATCTTCAGTACAGGTCTATGTTTTGGGGGATAAAAGGGAAGTATAACCCAGAGCAGGCAGGAGAATGGGAAAGCAGGCTCTTAGCCACAGCACAATTCAGATCCAGGCCCAGCAAACGAACAGGGAGAGTTCTAACCCCAGACAAAGTCCCGAGTCCTGAAAACACTGGGGCAACAGACAGGATTGGGTTGGGAATAAACCACTATGTAGGCAAAGCCTGGTCATAAAAGAGGGAATAAAACTCTGCATAGACAACACCTGGACTGCATAAGCAACACCTAGGCAAGAGATAAACCAGAAACGAGGTCCCAGTCCCAGCTCAAAAAAGCTTGGGATTATACTTCCTATATCCCAGGAACAGAGTTCAATTATCAAAATGAGCAAAACAAACAAACAAACAAACAAAAAGCTAACCCTAGAAAGCTACTATTTAGATAGGGATTCTAAAAATCATCTCAGAAGAATAAAGCAAGGGTGGCTAGGTGGCGCAGTCGGGGCGGCTAAGTGGTACAGTGGATAGAGCTCCGGCCTTGGAGTCAGGAGTACCTGGGTTCAAATCCGACCTCAGACACTTAATAATTACCTAGCCATGTGGCCTTGGGCAAGCCACTTAACCCCATTGCCTTGAAAAATCTAAAAAAAAAAAAGAAAGAAAGAATAAAGCATTGACAAATTGCCTACATATGAAGCCTCAAAAGGAAAGAATTGGTCTCAAATTCAAAACCTCATGGAAGAGTTCAAAAAGGAGTTTAAAAACCCAAGAAGAGAGAAAGAAGAAGAAAAAAGAAATGAGAGCCAAGCAGGAGAATCTGAAGAATTCAAACTGAAGAAATCAATTCTGTTAAAAGTAAAACTGACCAACTGGAAAAAAGAATTAACTCATCAAAAAAATAAAATTAACCACCTAGAAAAGGAATGCAATTCATTTAAAACTAAAATTAACCAATTGGAAAAGGAAACACAAAAGCTACCTGGAGAAAATAAAACCCTAAAAATTATAATTGAATAAATGGAAACTAATGTCTCTATGAAACAACAAGATTTCATCCAACAAAACAAAATAGAAGAAAATATAAAATATGTTTTAGTAAAAACAAAAAACCTGGAAAACAGATCCAGAAATCTATGCAGAGATGATTTACAAATTATTAATATACCTGAAAGCCTTAATCAAAAAAAAGAGCCTGGAAAATATCTTTCAAGAAATTATCATGAAAACTTCCCTATTATCAAGAATCCATAGATCACCTCCAGAAAGAGACCCCAGAATAGAAACTCCCAAGGAAAAATAATTGGTCCCTGTCCTCACAGTGCTTACATTCTATCTGGGGAAATAACATGTAAATATGTATAAAAAACACTAAGTAATTTGGGGGAAAAGGATATTAACAACAAGGGAACTAGAAAAGGCTTCACATGAAATTTGTATTTTGAAAGAAATAATTATTTCAAAGAGGCACAAATGAAAAAGAAATTAATTTCAGACATGAGGTCAACCTGTGCAAAAGAATGGGGTATGAAATCGAGTGTTTTGTGGGGAAAAGGAGGAGGGCAAAGACAAAGAAGAGAAAGAAATGAAAAAGAAAGAAGAGAAAGAAAAGGAGAAGGAAAAAGAGGAGAAAAGAGAGAAAGGCAAAGAGGATGAAGAGAAATAAGAAAGAAGGAAAAGGGGAAGAGGAGGAGAAGGAGAGGAGAAAGAGAAGCTATTCTGGCAAAACCAAAAAAAGGGGATTTTTTATCCAAATTGTGATTTATTTTTAATACTAAATTGAGGCTTTTACATGTGATCTCATACGCAATAGGAAGCCATTAGAGTTTACTGAATAAGGAAATAATATGTAAGAACTATATTTTAGGAAAACCACTCTGAAAACTACCTAAAGTATAGATTGGAAAGGTATGAACCTTGAAGTAGGCAGACTAATAATAAAACTATTACAATAGTCTAAGTGAGAGAAGATGAGGACAAATAAAGGATATGAGCTACGGGGGGGGGGAAGAAATAAATTAAATTATTTAAATTTCATGTGGATAGAAAAACTGGTTTCAGAGTCAAGGAATGTTGAATTCATGTCCCAATCTTGACACATCCTGGCCATATGACCACTTAGAAAGCACTCAATGTCTTAGTTCTTCAGAAAACTCTCTAAGACTAAAAGCCACAGAGCAGGTGGCTGACATGCATTGTTAGAAGGGATTTCATCACTGGTATTTCTCTATACCAATGAAATTAGGGGTCTGGTTAAAAAAATTTCATGAATACCAAAGATTTCCCCTAAAATATAAATTCAAAGAAGGAGAAAAGTTTTCAGCAAAAAACTTTCAAATAGATTTAAAGAATTTTCAGCCTATAAAACATTCTTCCATCCTATATTTCCTCTCACCTTCCCTGAGATCATTAAGTGTGCCACCCATGCAAGTGAGCATCAGACAGCTAAAGCACCTAGATCTGAGAGCCACATTTTAAGGGTTGACAAGGATTAATTAGAATTCATACTAAATCATAGCTAGGGCTTTTTTTCTTGCTGCAAGTTGAAGAGTAGGGTGTTAATTTAACTAACTGACTTAGTCTGTAACACCTAAGAATTTCACATGCTATCACCAAGCTTGGTTTCAATTCCCAGTTCTGAAAAAGGCAAATTCTACATAGAAACAGTGAAGCACACCATGTATAACTAACTGTTCCAAAAATTTATTATCATTTTAACAAGGAACTCAGTGATCCCAGGTGTATCTGCAGTGCCACAATAACATGTACACTTATAGTCCATAGAATTGAACTATTGAGTCCATCCCATGCTTTGGGAGATATATGTTCACCTCAGGTATTTCCTGTGTTGTGGAAAACATAAGAAAAAAGTACTTTCTATTTATTGTAAAGTTCTCTAGATTCATAGATTATCTTTCATTATTTGTAGCAAGGTCTGAATCATTCCAAAGCCTTCACAATGAAATTCACTGCATTGTGAAAGAAATTTGTTTAATATTCTACATTTGAAACACAAAGTGGATTAAAAAACAAACATTTAAAAAGAACATGACAGGTAATTAGAAAAAGGATCTGTGGAATTAATCACTAAGTATATTATTCATAATATATAAAATATTAATCACTAAATATAATTTTAACAAATCCTGAAACTAGAAGATGAATTTAGTGCATGTTTGAGCAAGAAAAAGAAACCTGACTATGTGGGGTTACAGAAACTGAATAGTGCTTTCAATGATCTTTAACAGCTCATTGCTATTGCCACAAAAACCCTTTCTCTAACCTCAGTGTTCTTTTGGTGATGCTATATGACAGAGAAGCAAAGAACACCATTATCTTGGAAAAATTAAAATATCAACTCACCCAAAGGGAAATAGAAGGATGTCTGGTGAGTTTAAGTGGGCTGAAGCCTATCACCAATAAGCTTCATATGAGAAGTGACATAGCACTAACAAAGAGCAGAAAAAGTAGTGGAATGGTTATGTAGCAACCATGAAAGATCACAATTGGACAGTCTGAGTGGTATATTAGTACCAGTCAAGAGATTCTAAAAGAGCAACAGGAAATCCCTAAATTAATAATCCACTATTGAAGGATTTATTTTTGCCAACCAAGAAGATGACACTTTGGTTTATATATAATTTTTAATATAATATTTTATATTAATATTTATTAATTAGTTGATATTTAATATAATATTTTATATTAAAATAATATTTTAATCAAAAGGGATTGCAAAATAAGCAACAAAAGAAAATTCTCTCCATGTTCACATGGACTTCCCAATTCCATAGGTTATCATGGCACCAGTAGAGAAGGGCACACACTCAGAGAATATGTGCTTTCTGGAAACAGCAGGGTGGTGAAGTAGATAGAGCCTGGATTGGCTTGTGATACAGGACAAGTCATTTAACCTTTGCTTACCTCAGTTTCCTCATCTGTAAAATGGGGATAACAATAACACCTGCTTTCCGGGGTTGTTGTAAAGATAAAATAAGATAATGACTACAAAGCATTTAGCACTGTGTTTATCACATAGGAAGTGATATATAAATGTTTGCTGGTGGTGGTGGTGGTATTATTATTATTATTATTATTATCTTTATTATTGACAGGGAACATTCATGAAGGACATACATGTGTAAAGTCACAACAATAAAGCCTTAGGACAAGAATACAAGGGACACATTATGGGACACACATAGACACATAGCCTGGTCAACTTAATTTCTGATATTATAGGGTTATTGTTGTCTGGTGGTATAATCATCATACATCATTTGCTCATCTCTTCTGGAAGATACATCTCTGTGTTTTGTTTTGTTTCCCCTAGAGCAGCTGTTATCCCACTTGTCATGGTTGCTTTGGGGTGTGTAGTTTGGTCCTGGCCACTCAAGGGCATCTCTGTTATTTGGTGGTCATTTAGTGCCTC
Organism: Macrotis lagotis; assembly: GCF_037893015.1. Classification (NCBI taxonomy): domain Eukaryota; kingdom Metazoa; phylum Chordata; class Mammalia; order Peramelemorphia; family Peramelidae; genus Macrotis; species Macrotis lagotis. The sequence goes on from NC_133666.1 coordinate 237,180,753, forward strand.
TGCTAGCCTGATTCTGGGTTCCATATGTTTAGACCCACCTCTTTGCCAATCTCAGCTCAAAGCAGATAGAATACAGTGATTGAAAAGACCTTTCCTTGATAAAGACTTGACTGAAAGGTTTATTCTGCATCTCTTTTCTTATACCTGAAGATAATTATTATGCAAGTCCTTAACTATCAGTTTTCCAAAGTAAACAAGCAAAAATAATGTAGAAAACTAAACCCACACAGTTCAACCAATGACCACAATCAATATGGTTGATCCTTCCTTTACTTTTTTCTTTTCCCTATCAGGAAGTCACCAAAAGTCTTTTCCCCTAAATAGCCAGTCATCTAGGTCTCAATTATCCCCAAAGTGCCCCAGTTCATGATTTCAATTAACAAGAGCTTATTGTGTCTATTATGTGACAGGCATAGTGGACTTACTTTCCAAATGTTGTTACTTAAATGAGCTTGGTTCTTGTCCTTCGTTATGAACTTACATTGCTAAAGTATATATACCATTAGATTTACATGAACTATCAAGATCTCAAAAAATAGAAACAAGTCATGATGATGTCACATTAATTGAGCTTAATCTATGTGTCAGGACAGACCACAAGTTCAGAGAGGTCTCAGAGCTCATTGATTGCTAGTGTTGGATGGGATCTTGTGCTTTATTGCCGAATGATTCATCCCAGCATCTGCAGTTTTAAAACATGAATCTGTCACATTTTTTGCAAGATAATCATAGAATTTAAAAGTTCTTAAAATGCCAAATACGTCTTAGTATTTGGCTCCCCATATCCTATCCCTTAATTTTTAGCCTCATTAAATTGATTCTTCTTATAGCTTTCTTTTGGGATTACAGTTATTTTCATTAAAACCATCTGATTCTTCTATATTTTTTCTTCTTGGATAGCATGTATCTATTTATTTTTTTTATTCAATAAGAAGACATATTCTATTTACCTAAATATTTCTATTTTCTCAATAGCAATTCTAGTTTTGAGAGGTGCCCATTATTCAATCCAGAATTCCTAGTACCACCAAGATGAATGAAATCCCACCTTTACCAGTAGGAAAGAAAAAATAAAGGGCAGTGAGATGCAATGGAAAGAAGGATGGATTTGGAATCAGGGGACCTGAATTCAAATTTCAGCTTGTCATTCAACTTGTGTGATGAAGAAAAGTCATTAGATTTCCAATCATTTTAGTCATCTCTAGTAATCTCTAAATATTAGTTTTCTCATCAGTGAGAAATGAAGGTGTTGAACTTGACCAGAAATTCTTAAACTTTTGTGGCATGAACTCCTTTGACAGTGAAACCCATGGACAATTCAAAATATTTTTTTAATATATAGTATTACAAAAGAAAACATTTCTATTTAAATAGCTATAATGATGTTAAAAAACATTTTGGTGATACATTATTTTTACATCAAATAAGACAATTTTTAAATGAAGACAAGATAAAGTTAATTATTCTTTTACTGTTATGACAGTGTGAAAGCTGTTGTTGCTTAAACAGTCAACATTCATTTAGTAAGGACTCACTATTGAGCACATCCCCAGGCATCCTCTGTATTGGTCTGTCTATGGCTCAAGGGGTTGTCCCCATGCTATACATTAGAACATTAGATACAAATGCAAAGGAAAAATAATCTCTACCCTCAGGGAGCTTGAATTCTAACAGCTTGAATAAGAACAAGAAGGTGCAGTATGGTTTTTGACAAGGCAAGATGCACACCATGTTGAACATCCAATATGAATAAGTAGAGAAAAAGACTGTGATTATGTGAGAGCTAGACATGGCTCTACTGACTACAGTTAATGAATATAAATGGTATTTTGAGATTTCTGCAACAAATGCAATGTTTATATCAAAATACCTAGATTTCCATTAGTAACAAAATCATAGATATTATTAACATTACTATGACTTGTTTACATTCAGACTAAAGGAATGCTAAATTCAGTATGAGACCAAGGAAAATTAAGTTCATTAGAACCCTTTATCAAAATAATTTAATTCATCACAGGTGTGTCCAACCTGCAGTTCATGGGATGAAGGCAGCCCTCAAAGCCTATTCTGACAGCATTATTACATTTTATTATTATGATACTCATTTGTTCTTTGGATTACATTGTAGTCATAAATAAAGATCAAATTCCATATGCAGCCCTTGACAAGGTTTTCTTGGGCAATGTGGCCCAGAAGAGCTAAAAGGCTGGATACCTTTTAGTGCCAAATTTCAGTTTGAAGTTAGTGAAAATAAAGGTGATTTTTTTATCCAAATTCACAAATCCCCTGAAATCTTCCCTAGAATTCCAACTTAAGAATCCCTGAACTAGAGTTTCTGAAATTGTCAAATATTAGAAATCTCATTAGGTTGAAGAGCTGAAACTACTTATTACCTGACCTGCTTTTGTTTGTCTTTATTCTTGATGATTGTTGTTTTTTTTACCTTTTTTTCCCAAATGGCATCACAGTAGTGATGTCTTGACTTACCCATGAATTGGATTTAAATGAGACAAAGTTATAAAAAGTCATCAGCCTCACTGTCTCTTCCTGAATCATTAAAGTCCAATGACAAGACAAGTCAGGAAAGTTGAAGGCCCAGGATGTAGAAGATGACCTTGGCATCTTCAATGTCTGACCAATCTCTAAGCATTCTGCAATCCCTACTTTAGCTGACTTCATGGCTATTGGAACAAATCATTTTCATCCACCCACATGCTTGTGGTAGACACCTTCCTAATTCATCAACAGATTTGAGACCTGTCAGTCACACCTCAACTTGGTTTGGATTAGCTGTCGAGATCATTTACCCAAAGTGTGGCAGTTGACTATGCTATAGTTTCTTGGAGGATAGGTAAGAATTGAGGGAAACAGGTAGACACCAGAGGTGAATGAGCAAGCCCTAACAGAAAGCTCCGAGTCCTCCCTGAATGCCATGGTCAACCTTTCACTAATTCCATTCCACAAACCAGGGGTGCATGTTGTTGGGAATGCCTCTGCTAGCTACACCTGAAAAGTTTAGAGGACAACTCAGAGGGATTTAGGAAATGGCTCAAGGTAAATGCCTCCCCACAGAAGTATTTTATCTATTCTCTTTTCACCCTAGACCATGTTCAATAAATGATGGGAACAGGGGCAGTTAAGTGGTACAGTGGATAGAGCACTGGCCCAGGAGTTAGGAGGACCTGAATTCAAATCAGCCTCAGACATCTATTACTCAGTTGTGTGACCTTGGGCAAGTCACTTAACCCCATTACCTTGTAGAAACAAAAAAAAAAGAAAAAAGATATTAATAATGGTATTACATCACACTAAATCTCTGAATCTTGTGACTATGCTGAGTTGTAAACAAGAGAAGAAAACCTTCATGGGTTAGGGGACTCATGAACTAAAGAAATACAGTCAATTTTATATTTGGAGCAATATTTCATGGTATCATCTAATTTAATTTCTGAACCAGCCTGAGAGCATTAATTTAATTTTTTTAGCACTATCTACTCATGGTCAGCTTGGTGGTGGAAGGTTAGTAGCTTATACATGTGTAGAATGATTACTACCACCTGGTGACCAGCAAGGACACTGCAGCCACAGGCTACATTCTAATAGAACGCCACCTTGGCCATCAGTTCAGATACTGCCCTTCCTTTCCTTTGCTGGATAATTATTTCAAGGACTCCCAACTCTCTTCAACTCTGACATGGCCCTAAGGAAGACTTTCCTCAGATTGAAAACTTTGTCTCCACCTCGCAGCTCATGCAATAGTGTTCAATTTTTTTTTCTTTAACAATAAAAATAAAAAAGGAGAAGAGGATGGAATCATTGTATTTGCACCGTTCACAAGAGAAAGAAATGACAAGTTCTAACCACTCCTAGAATGAAACTTTTCCACACTACAGCTATGACACCACCCGATCAACAGATAATAAGAGGTTGAGACCCAGGGAAGCTATACTCCTAATGTCTAACACGACTGTGAACTCATGACTCAACATTTTGCTGTCAAAGATGGGGTTTTAATCATTTCACAAAGAGCATGAGAAAGTCAGAGAAGATTGTTTTGCAAGAAGTATTAATCACAATAATGTAATCTACAATCAATGCACTGCAGTAGTCCCTTAACTGGCAGATACCAACTGTCCTGGGCAGGCATCCTCTGTGTTGGTCTGTCTATGGCTCAAGGGGTTGTTCCCATCCTATACATTACAACATTAGAATGCCTGACCCTTACTGGGCTGTACATCATCAGACATGCTATAAGAACTTGATAAGTGGAAAATGTAAAAGATTAATAGTGTAGGGTAGAAAGAAGCAGGAATGAACCAAAAAGATACCCCCCAATTTCATAGCTGATAAGTGGGGGAGTTAATAATAAAATAACAGAGAAACTTGCAATCAAAATTAGACAACACCAACTGGGCTGAAGCACACCAGCTGGGAAGTCTCAGAGGTTAAGAGCTTTTAATTTTATGGTGCATTAAGGAGGGTGGGAGCAAAAAGATTCTCCAACAGGGAGGTGATCAGTACAGACCAGGCAGAAGGCATAAACTTTTAAGAAACAGTTGGGAGAGGAAAAGGAGGAAGCTCAAGTTATGGGGGGAGGGGGAATGGAAGGGGAAGAGGATGTGAGGGATGATGACACACATATGCACACTGAGGCATGAAAGAATAAAAATGCATTTATTAATTTCTTTCTTTTGTTCCAGATAGGCACAAGAAAATAGGAATGGAAATAAGTCCAAACCAGGAGAGAATGAAAGTACCGATGGGAACTAGACTAATGTAGAAGGTGACAAGGGGAATGAATCCCCATTTAATGGTTGAGGAGCAAGATAATTTTGGAAATGTGTAGATGGAAAAAGCACTTAAAGCAGGGAGGGGGAAATGTATTTCTTTTCATGGTCAATTGCATGCTTAAAAGGCAATCTTGGAAACTCTGGCCTTAAATAGATAAACCATGTATAATTTCCCAGTCAGCCACCAAATATAATCTGGTATCTGAAATGCAATTTAATATGTAATTCTCAGAATAAGTCATATCTACCTAGGTAGAAATTTCCATCCTTCCAGGAAAAAAATATTTTAAATAACCTACCAAAATGTTTTTGAGCATACTATATTTTCTTCTTCCCACACTGATCAGTGTCCATTGACACATCTGACAACACCAGACACAATCGCTCTTGGGCCTTTCATTCTATTGGTATTGTTTTTAAGTCTTTTTTACCACAGATTTTTCCTTTCTCACAGACAAGTTTCTTTTTTTCTCCTCTTCTCTTTTTTTTTGGGGGGGGGGAGGGTGGTTTACAAGGCAGTGGGGAATAAGTGACATGGCCAAGGTCACACAACTAGGTAATTATTAAGTGACTGGGGTCAAATTTGAACTCAGGTCCTCCTGGCTCCAGGGTCAGTGCTCTATCCACTGTACTTCCTAGCTGCCCCCCACAAGTTTCTTTAAGACCTGGACTACTTTGGAGAGATGAAGAGGCTGAACTAATGGATATGAATGCTATCCATAGCACCTGAAGAAAACCAAGTCCCATTCCCAGATAGACCAGAGAACAAGAACTCCTTTCTGTAAGGTGCTTAATCCACTGTAAGTACCCCTTCCACCAACTAGAAACATCCTGTCATCCTGTACTCATAATAATTTAATTTCTCTTTGGTCTACACTTTAAGGCTATTTGTGAAACCTAGCATTACCAAAAAAAAAAAAAAACCTTGCCACTTCAAAGACTAACAAATTACTTTAATGCTTTTTCAAAATTGGTATTTTCAATTCTGAAGCTTTTTTTCTCTCTTCATTTCTTGATAGGAAACCACTGTGGAGAAAAGAGCACCTTGTTTGCATTGCCATTACTATCTTTATGGGGAGTTATTCATTAACATCTGCCCTCACAGCTAGCAGCATCACTAATATCCACATTAAACACTGAATTAAGAATATCCGACTGCTTTCATGCCTTTCTGTTTGTCTGGGACACTGGAAGATTTTTTCCCCTAGTTTTACTGATAGTTCAACCCTCCCCAGGTCACTCCCAACTTTTCTGACCAACTCCCTAAAGGAACCCCTTTAGGAATAATTTTATTTGCTCTAATTCCTCAGCAAAAGATGAGTGGCAAAAAAACAAAAAAAGCAAATGGCTATTCATCACATCCCTTCGATAACCCTGACCCTGGTAAAGCACCACATCTGTCTTGTGTTTGAGGTGGCTCCCAGCCAATGCTGGGATCAGAAAACAACAGTTTCCCTGGTCAGATGTAAACCTTGCTCAGCATGTTGACTTTCTAAGCCACCCTGCAAGCTCAGTAAATTTAATTGGCAGATAGGGGTTCTCTTTATTTGGCTCCAGGCCCACTGATTAATGTTCCTGGAGTGAGTAACCCATATGATCAGACAGCTACTAACAGAGGTCTGTCTAGACAGGCATAAAAGTGTCCTTTCTCTTTTTCCAGAATTAAGTATAATCTGCTACTTGTGAATAGGACAGATGTCTGCAAAAATTCACACTGACAAAACCTGATCTCAGTTTTTTTCCCCAGCGGCATTTTAGGGGGAACCAGGTTGGATATAAGAGCTCTTATCCTAATGAATGTATTTACTGATTTCTTCTTCCTTCCTTGCTTCCTTCCTTCTTTCCTTCTTTATTACACATCTTCCTTCTCTTCCTTGCTTCCTTCATTCCTTTCTTCTTTCCTTCTTTCCTTCATTCCATCATTTCTCTTCCTTGATCCTTTCTTTGCTTCCTTCTTCGCTTCCTTGCATTCCTTTCTTTTTTTCTGCTTTCCCTCCTTCCCTTCCTCTCTGTCTCTCTCTGAGTCTGTCTCTGTTCTTCCTCCCTCTCTGTTCTCCTTCCTCAAGCTGTGCAAGGTACTAGAATAATATATCAAAACACTGAATTCTTGTAAGGGAAGGTCATCAGAGTAAGGAAATTGGCCATTGGTTAGATTTCATGGGTCACTGTTTAACTTTCCACTTGATTCTGTGCTTGTCTACACTGGAAAGTCAGTAGCAAGATCATAAATTTGAAGGCTCTGAAATTTCCACTCAGAAATTGTATATTGACTGACATTTGGTCTTAATTTATGATGATAAGTAGGTAGAGCTAGTCATAAAACCAGTGGTATATATTGACAGTATAATACACAAGAACTTCAGAGTAGCATTTTAAAAAGTCATTTGGAAATGATCTATAAGTAATGTTATTTTGATTTCTAAGCAGCTCACCTTAGTAAAGAGACTTTTTTAAAATAGTCAAATAAGAACTTGAAGCCTTGAAACATAAATGTTACATTAATAGCTCTCTGAAATCTGAGTGTGTATTATTATCTTCTTCAGGCATTATCCTCAACTACTATTTAGTCTGACTGACTTCTCCCATATATCCGCCATGATGATCTCCCCACCACCACCTCCAATGTGTGTGTTTCAAGAATGTAAACTCATTTCAGTATTAGCCAACACTAAACCTCATTATGAAGTTACTCCAGGTGAAAAGGTGGAGAAGTAATGAAATTCAAGGTCCAATGTAAATAATTTATTTCTAAGATATCTTTGTCTCTCCATCATGGTCTTCTCCTCTGGGCACAACTAGCCCGGTCCTATGGACTTGACAATCAGATACCATATTCTGAGCACAGGAATAGTGTGAGGGCACTAGAAAAGTATATGGTATGAACCCACCTTGCTCAAAAAGTTTAGAATCAACTGTTTCCTTAGTTTTTTTAAATTAATTTTCCAATTAAAAATTATTTGGCAATTACAAAAGATAGAATAAATAACTTTGATTACATAGAACTAAAAGGCAAATTTAATGCACCTAGGATAAAAAGGGAATTGGGGGATCATTAGATCAAAGTTTTCTGGTAAATCCTTGATATATAAGAATTTATTGGGCAGAAGGCCAGCTAAGTGGCACAGTGGATAGAGCAATGTCCCTGGAATCAGAAGGACCTGAGTTCAAATTTGATCTCAGATACTTGATATTTATTAGCTGTATGTTGCAATGGATAGAGATTTGGACCTGAAATCAAAAAGATGCCTTTTCCTGAGTTCAAATTTAACCTTTGACAAGAAGACTCCAGATGAGATCAGGAAGAGTAAATATGACTGAAATAACAACAAATATATAAATAATTAATGAATATAGATATATGACTAATGTAAGCCCTTCCTCAATAGAATAAGTAGTCAAAGAATACAAATAGTTTTCAAAGAAGAATTCAAAATCCACACCAAAAAAAGTTCCAAATTACCAATATAAAAGATGCTATCAAACATCTAAAGGACCTTTATTTGACTCAAAGCTCTGTCTATTCGAAAATAAGTGCCCTTACACTTTTCTCCCCAAAATCATACACTAATGCCATTCACCAGTCTTATTCCCTTTCATGGATGTCTAGCAAATTGATCTTATTTCTTTTCCTCGCATGAGATATTCCCTATTCCTAAAATCCCTTTTCTATGTCACTTCTTACAATCTTTGCTTTCTTTTAAAGCTCAGCTCAAGAGATACCCTCTAACTGCAACCTTTCCTGATCTCTACACTCCATTGTTAGTGTCTCTCCACAAGGTAAAAAATATTTTGTATTTATTTTTGCATGTATTTTGTATAAATGTACATATTTCATGTTGCTCCTTCTGATTGAATGAAAGCTCCTTAAAGGGAGGAGCTATTTAATTTTTGTACTTGTATGTACTTTGAGAAACTTGAATAGTGCCAGGCATCTAGTAGGCACAATAAATTCTTGTTGACTAAAATAATATATGGCAGCATAATTGAGACTCAGATGACTTGCTACTTAAGGGGAAAGATTTTTGTTGGCATCCTGGTAGGGGATGGGAAATGGACCAACCAGATGGATTGTGGCTGTTGGTTGGACTGTATGGGTTACTGTTTAACTTCCCACTTCATACTGTGTTGTTTACTTTAGAAAACTTAATGGTTAAGGATTTGCTTAATAATTGATTTCAAGTATTTAAAAAAAGGAGATGCAGATCAATTGCTCTCCACCCTCACAAAATGTCAAACTAGAGAAAAGTGTCATAGTCTTCAGCAAGAGATGTCAACTAAGTAGGACCCAAAAGGAATAGCTACCAAATATGAAGATGTAGTCTTTGACCCTGATCTTTCAAAACAGCATTTATAGTCATCTGTCTTCAGTAGCTTCACTCCCTAAGTCCAGGTCAGGGTTCTTGCACTTTTTGGTCCATGGACCACTTCAAGAGGTCAAAAGACCCCAAAGACCACCTACTCTGTTTACCAATGAACCCATCCATTCCTCTTCCCATGACAAATTGTTCTCCATTTCCATCCTCATGCTTTCACCCCTACCAGATCAAGTTCTTTCAGGCTGACATAAATACTAGACATGCACATGCATACACATACATGCATGTAAGCATGCATATACAATTATAAGTATATACACATATATATTAAAATACTTCAATTAAGTCCCTTCCCAACCCACTACGTCCTCATTGCAGACACCATTTGGACTTATTATTTTGAAGCATCTCAAGAACCAATTATGACTCAGATCCTTTTATTGTCCTAGGATCTGAACAATAGATAGACCCCATGAAAATTCCACTTTGAGGTGAAAAAAGCATCATAGAATTTTTATCTTTGGTATTGCCCAGTTGTCTCAGTTGTCTGACAATTCATGACCCCATCTGGGATTTTTCTGGCAAAGATACTACAGTGATTGGCCATTTCCTCCTCCAGTTCATTCAAACAATAAGAAAACAACAATCAACAGGGCTAAGTGACTTGCCCAGAGTCACACAGTTAGTATCCAAGAGTAGATTTGAACTCCACCTAATTTCCCTCACTCCAGGTCTGCCACTCTACATAGCATAGCTCCACCAGCTGTCCTATCTCAATCTTAGAAGTCATCTAAATTCAAGAAGCCAACATGAGAAGAGTGGTCAGTCTCCACTATCTCTAGCTCCAGAGACTTTGAGGTTGAGAGCTAGGACTTTCTCTCATGGTTTAGTTACTTCAATCCCAATGGAAGAACGCCTTCATTTTGTGTTCTCTGAAGTATTTATTCTCTTAGTTTTACTTTCTCTGACTTTTATTTTGCTGTCAAGTTAGATAAATTGGTTTCTTTACTTAAAAAAAAAAGTCATCCAGCTTTTTATAGATGAGAAAATTGAGGCTTAGAGAGATAAGACCCACTTCCCTGGGACTCAGTTCTCCCATGAGAAGGTTTAACAAAATATCTGAGATTCCTCCAACTTTAGAGATAACCATGATCCTAGTAACTACTGACCAAGGTTAGATTTATTTTCCTTTCACTTCTATATTTTCTACATTATAGGGTCATGTCTGACTTAGAATTTGATTTTTTCTTTCTTTTTTTTTTTCTTGAACAATTCAGAATCTCCGATCTAGAAAAGAACTCAGAGGTAGGTCATCTTATCTTGAATCTTCTTAACAATACCTCTAGTCTAGATGACATTGCTTTGAGGACCTTAAATTGACAGGGAACTCATTATTTTCCAAGGTAGCCAATAATACTTTGCGTCAGATCTTACTTGTTAAAGCTTTCATAGATTGTACCAATATCTGCCTCCCTGAAAACTCCACCCATTTCTCCTAGTACTTCCCTCTGAGGACAAGTCAAATAAATCATGCCCCTCTTCAACATGAAATGTTGAAATCTTAAATGCAGCTAATGTACCTCCCTCATAATCTTCTTGTATGAAAGCTAAACATCTTCCTACAACCAATTCTTTTGTGTGTCTTTTCCCACATCTTTACTTATAATGGTAGAGAAAAGAAGGGTCTTCTCACAAGGGTCCAATATGCACATTGGTGCTAGGTGGAAGTAAGGAACATTCACCACAGGAGAAAAGGAACAGGGCTTTCCGGAGACAGAAAATGGCAGCCAGATACTTCTGGTATGTGCCTCCTAATCTCCATGCAGAACACTTTGGCTTAGAGGTCATTTCTGGGGGTAGCTAGGTGGCACAGTGGATAGAGCACCAACCCTGTAGACAGGAAGACCTGAGTTCAAATCCAGTCTCAGATATTTATTTAATAATTACCTAGCTGTGTATCCTTGGACATGTCACTTAACACCATTGCCTTGGGGGAAAAAAAAACAAAAAAAAGTAAAAATAAAAATACCAAAACTCATTCCTCATTCCCTGGCTCCCTGCTCCTCTCATTCCCTTGGATTTTATATTCCTAAGAAACTTTGGTTCCTAATCTGGCCCAGGCTTTGGACACAGCCCTTTGATTCCCTAGAAGGAATTTGTCTTTCTCATAGCCTGAGTGATTGCCCTAATTAATTACCAGGACATGTCAGTCCCTGTTCTTGTAGATCTAACATTATGACAGGGCTTTGGGTCCCCTCCTCTTCCAGAATATGTTCCTTCTTCTGGACGTGTGCAAGTTTCTCAAGGTCTTTCCCACATGGTGGTGCAAAGACCTGACTGTAATGTTTCAGATTTGACCTGAGTCACAATCCCTCATTCTGGACACAATTTGAACCCTTCTGCAAGATGCAAACACAGATTCTGAAAATTTTCTTCCATTTCTATTATACAATCACATAAAACAAGAACTCCTCAGCACATGACCCTCAACCAGTTATATTGTTTTCTCAGCTGCTGTACTTTAACCTTAGGTCTCCTGAATTGGGGGGGTCTAGGGAGGGGGAGGGGGAGAAGAAGACAAATTATGAGCAGTGCTTGAGAATTTGAGACCTGGTAGTTTGTGAGTTTTACTCTGTCTGACATTTTATCCCTTGTTCAAGTGTGTTTCTTTGTAACTCCAACAAGAAAGGTAGTTAGTCTTCGGAGGAAAATCTGTTTAGAATTACCCTACTCCAAAGCAGACAGACCAACATTTTAAAGAAAGAGGTCACAAAAACTCATGAGGAACATCAGTGCCTTTCCAACTTCCAAGTGTTCTTCAACTCTATGCTGAGACTTGCATCTGCCCCCGAACTCAGAAGAGACCAGAAGAATAAAAAATAAACAGAAGGCTTTTCCAAACATTAGAGGAGATCCGAGACCATACATTTTTTTCTCACAGTTCCTTTGTGTTGCCTTGACCCTCAGCTGCTAACACAACATAAAAAAGGCTACAGACACAGTAGAATTTGGAATCTCCATTAATATTTACATAGTTTACCACCCAGTGTATCAACCACCCAGCTGTTTCAGAATGATAAATTTGTCTGTTTCCACTGAGTCTTGGGTATTCTTATTTCACTGGGGAATATGTGTAATTTCTGCCCTGCACGGGATAGGATCATCATGTCTGGTTTATTGCCTGCCTATCTGGAGATGCTATTTGAGGCTACAAATATATTTTTAAAACAAAACAAAATCCAGAAACTTCTGGGGTTTTGTAGCCTTTTAAAAGAGTGCTCTTATTTAGACTCATTTACCTAGTAGCTATTAAAATAACTAAAATGCAAGCTGGTTTAAGGATAATTTGGCATAAATCCAGATGGGAACAACAGGTAGTCATTCTAAAAATATAGTATAAAGTGTACAGGGTAGTTGTTTTTCTCAATGTGATGGCTATTCAACCATATTTTGACAAAGAAATCTATTTTTCCTGCTAATTCTCCATTCCAGCAGTAAGCTTAATGTCTTTTAGTCATGTCAACCTCAGTAGGAAAAAAAGCTCTTAATAATTTAATTTTTTTTAATATTCTTACTCAATAAACCTAGAGCTTTTCCCTACGTGCGTGTGTGTGTGTGTGTGTGCGTGTGTGTGTGTGTGTTTAGAAATAAAGGATAAACATAATGTCAACTGGGCATATCTCTATAATCCCGGATGCTAAGGAAGCTGAGATTCGTGGATCACTTGTATTCAGGTGTTTTGAGCTGCAGTTGGGTTACAGCCAATTAGAAGTCCACATTAGGTCTGGCACCAATTTAACGAGCCTCCCAGGAGTGGAGGAACACCAGGCTGCCTAAAAATGGACAAACTGGTCCAGGTCAGAACAAAAGAGCAAGTTAAAGTTTCCATGATAATCAGGATTGGAATTGAGTTTATGAGTGCTCACTGAATTTATAGCCTGGGAAAGATTGGGAGAGCTAGATTCAAAAAAAAATTCATAATGATTAGGTATCATCATATACACTAAGGAGCTTGATCTCGATCTCGAGATTTTCTCTCTCTCTCTCTCTCTCTCTCTCTCTCTCTCTCTCTCTCTCTCTCTCTCTCTCTCTCTCTCTCTCTCTCTCTCTCTCCCCACCCCCTCTTATTTTCTCTAATCCATCTGAGCTTTAGTTACCCATCAACCTTCAGGATCACCTAATATCCTGCCTTCTATCTAATGAAAGATGCTGTAAGGTCTAGTCTGCCTTTCATCTCTGTTAGCCACTTACCATGCACTTTGAAATGCTGGAATTAAGAAACCTCTCCCTGACAAGGGGGAACTTTATCTCTTTTCAGTCAGCTTCCTTATGCTCTTAGGCCTCAGCTTTAGTCTTCAACTGAGAAGCTAATTTCGGAGCAGTGAGCTGTTAATCAACTCATCAACTACCAGTATATGGTCTGGTTAGTTTCTTTCCGCCAATGGCTATGAACCACTTTCACTAAACCAGGCTGGCTATTCATGGAAGATAACAGAGAGCAAGTATATGTCTGCTCTTCGAATTATTTATTCTTCTATCATTTCCTTTGACAAAGAAATCTATTTTTCCTTGAGATCACAAAGAGTCAGACAAAATTCAAATTTCCTTCAACTTGCATTCCATTTATGATCAGAAACTCATTTTACTTCTGGCTATAATTTTATTTCCAGGAAGCTACCTCCTCAAGTGAAAACTGAGATGGATAAAAGTAGTGAAGAAACTAATTTTAACCTCCTTCCAATACTATCTCTACTCTATGCAAATTGTAAATACTAGGTATTAGAGAAGTCTGAACAGACTGGTGGCCTTTTTTTCAACCTCTTTCTAATACATATCAACACCTGAACTCACCATATCTCTCTATAACTTTGCAGTATGATGCATGAATTTTTGTATTATATTCAGGGTGCATTTCATAGTTCATCCATACTTTTTCACTCTATGTGATGCTTATTGATATGTTCCCATAACTCCTCCACAGGGGAATTTACTACACTCATATCCAATACACTAAATGATTTCCCCTAGCTGTCGCAACATTGTATGGATATTAAAGGAGCATGCTGACTCCATCTATTAGTCTCACTACAAAAAGCACATAGGTATTCAATGTAAATGCAAAGTAATTTCTGGAAAATGAAAACATTACCTGGAAGCATAAGAAAAAGTCTCATGAAGAATGTGAGTCTGCATTTTAAAGGAAGCTAGTATTACAGAACCTCTGGCTAATGAAAGCCTAGTCCTTAGAATATACTCCAATTGACACTTTCTGGTGGATTATACAGAGCAGGCACAATTTTCCTTGCCTAGTCCAATTCTGTTACATGAAGATTTGGGTAGCTTATTTGGGTAGAGTCTTCTGACAGGCCAAGAAGCTGGTACTGAAGATCTATACAAAAGGTTTGAATATACCATCATACCGTTTCTTCTGCTGCTGCTGCCAAATAGAGGACGAAATGTGTTCCTGAATGCATGGTGCAGCTGTTTCTTTTGTGTGTATATTCTTTACCAATTTTAGAAATAGGTGATAATCTTGTGAGCTTGGGAAAACCAGAACCATTACAGATTCCCTCAGCTGTCAGAATAGCAAAACCAGAAGCAGTGGCATCCAAGTTCAGGGAAGAGCCAACACAACAGCTGAATAAGCCAGTTTGGTCTAGATTTGCTCATCAGCAGAGATAAGCAACAGGCTGCTAAGTGGTACAGTGGATGGAGTGCCGGGCTTGGAATCAGGAAGACTCATCTTCTTGAGTTCAAATATGGCCTCAGATGTTAGTAGCTGTGTGACCCTGGGCAAGTCACTTAATTCTATATGCCTCAGTTTCCTCATCTATAAAATAAGCTGCAGAAGGAAAGGGCAAATCCCTTCAGTATCTTTGCCAACAAAAGCTCATATGAGATCACAAAGAGTCAGACAAAATTCAAACAACTGAGATCTCAGAGTCAGGATTTGAATCTGAGTTCTCTGATCACAAAATCTACTGCAGCATTCTGACTCTCTTCTGGATAGTAGTTTCTTCCTCATTGTTCTATTCTGGAAACTTCACATTAAGCCCAAGATAACTTTCCCAATTTTCCAGAATATGGGTCATTCCTAATTTCCAATATGTTATTCTATTCAGTTCTAATCTGTCATTTTGTGGATGAGAGAAAAGCACAGGTTCATCAAATATCATAATGTGTTAATTGATCTTTTGATTGCTATTTCCATCTCCATATAAGCAACTTGACCTAATTTGGTTCATCCTACCAATTCTTTGACCTCTCCTGGGATCAAGTTTCTGAGTCAGATAGTAGCCCATCTGTTGTCTGTCATCCTCACCACATGGCCCACCCAGCATCTCTTCCCATGATAAACCATTTCTAATCCATCTGTCACCCCGAGTTTGTGTGGAGCTATTCATTTGTCATACAATCAGTAGGGAGATTTTACACATAAGTCTCCATTTCACACTAGATAAAAAGCAATTCAAAACAACATTTATTAAGGAGGGGTCTTCTATATGCAATGCACTATTCTAGGTAATGGAGTTATGAAGATGAAACATGGATACCCCCAAAGAGTTCATGATCAAATAGACCTCAGGTTTCTGTCCTTTGCTCTTGTGGACCAAAATTGTAGGAGTCATTAATAGAAATGGTAGGAATCTTAAGAATCATCGAGTCTTTCCTGTTCTTGGATCATTGTGGGCACCTCTATGAAGTTCAGTATTTCTAATATTATCTTCATTAGATACCTTATCATCAGATTGTTTAATAAAAATTAGTGAATCACTGCAAGAATGAAAAGATGTTTATCAAGCATTTACTGTATAGAAGCCATTATGCTAAGTTCTAAGGTTATGGACACAAAAATGAGACAATTCTACCTTCAAAGAGCTTACATTCTCCTAAGGAAAGATGGTGATCTTCCCCAAATAAGGAGTGGTGGCCAGGGAGAAGAAAGTGATTGAAGAACAGGAGTAGACTCTCCAGTTTCAGGTAGAGGTAGAGTCCGGAGCATAGTCAATTTTCAGTATGACCTGGGAACTGAACAAGCTATATTGCATCTTCTACTCCATTATCTTCCCAAACCATTCTCCTGTTGAAGTCAATGTCTGAGGGAAACACATGTGATGTGGATACCTTCTCAAACTCAGAGTCATTTATTTAGGTGGTTCAAATCAGCAAGGAAAGCAGAGAATTAGAGGGATAATTTGGAGGGTATGGGAACTCTTGAGAGGCAGGTAGGTAGTACAATGGAGTAGTATTCAGGGTCATGAGTCAGAAAGACCTGAGTTCAAATCCAGCCTGACATTTACTAGCTGTGTAACACTAACTTCTGTATCCTCTACTGTAAAATAAGGATGATAACAATATCTCCTAACATGCTATGAAAATCAAATGAGATTGTATTTGTCAATCAACACAATGCTTGATATATAACATCTTTAATAAATATTCATTTTCTTAATTACCTATTTCTTTACCAATGCTGATACCCATGCAACTTTTAGTGTTCAAAAGATGCTGGGGGGGGGCAGCTAGGTTGTGCAGTAGATAGAGCACCAGCCCTGGAGTCAGGAGGACCTGAGTTCAAATCCAGATTCAGACACTTAATAATTGCCTTGCTGTGTGGCCTTGGGCAAGTCACTTAACCCCATGTACTTAAATAAATAAATAAAATTTAAAAAAGAAAACTGACTAGAGGCTTGTCTAAGGTCACAAGGCCAGCAAGGGCATTCATGACTCAGAGACTGGCTCTCCCTAAACACTATTCCAGAATGCCTACGTAAACATTTTCCAGGCACTCATCATATGCCAGACATTATTCTAGGTTTCAGAAAATATCAAATACATTAGAAAATGTAAAAGGATTTTTCTACATTCAACTTAATCTTCTGGATCTCATGTGCCTTAGACAGACTTTGGGTCCCTAACCCCAAATCCTGAAATGAGGAAAACATCAAATTTTAGGTAGTATCAGTAAACCAGAAGTGATAAATGCTACTCTTAAGCATACTAATCAAATGATATCTCCACTATCCTCATATTTCTGTATACCTAGCAGAAATAGTCAAGGGAAGTGTGTTGAATTATCTAATATTACCATGATTATTAAATCGTTATTCTGATTCATTGTTCACTCAAATGGTTATTCAGTCATTTTCAGTCATGCCCAACTCTTTCTCAATTGGGAAAACTCCATCTGGGGTTTTCTTGGCAAAAATATTAGAGTCGTTTGCCATTTCCTTCACCATCTGATTTTATAGATAAAGCAACTGAGGTAAACAGGGTCAAGTGACTTGCCTTGGGCCACACAACTAATGAGTGTGTGGTCAGATTTGAACTCAAGAAGATGAGTTTTCCTAATTCCTGACCTAGCATTTATCCACCACACCATCTAGCTCACTCACTTAAGTTATAGGGTTAGAAACTCCAAGATTTTAAGTCAATACCAGGACAATGAGCAACACTTCCTCTTCATCATATTTATGGTCTTATTCCTTAACTCTGGAGTCTGAGGAACTGAGTTCAAATCTTCTTCATGACATTGGGTAAGTCATGTAATTTCTGTGGATCTCAGTTATATCCATATAAGAAGGGAGTTGGACTAAATGATCTCTTGGATTCCTCTTCCATTCTCAGATCTGTGGTCCCATGATATTCTTAATTCCCGTAAGAGTCTATAGACTTGTTCTCAGTGACCTCTTGGGTCCCTTCTAAACTCAGATTTATAGTTCCATGATATCCCTAATTCTTGTAAGAACCTATGGATTGTTTCCTAAGTTCTCCTGTGGATGAGGCAGACATTGGTAACATATTTTCCTGAAGTCAGTAAAGTAGGGGGCAGATGCTCAGGTTTATCTGACCTAATTTTCCTGCTCTCATGTATGCCTTGCTGAGTAGATGGATGAGTTGGTGTGGGGAGTCCTGACAGATTTGGGTGATTAGCTTCACCTCCCAGAGGGAGTTCAGAGCTGAATCATGCCACCCTGGCAGGAGAGAACCTCGCATCACCTGCCAATTTTCTTTGACCTTTTGACCCAATACAATTTAAAATCAGCTGATGCTTATCCCATATGGCCAATGGGACCATGCCAAGACATTTAATGGAGTAGAAACAATAGGTTTTAAGCTATACCTTTAGCAGCTATAAGGGAACGGTGTATGCCTGAGAACTCATAGGAAACAACAATTTTTCCATCTTTCCCCTGAGACCAACATCCAAGTAACTCCATAGTCACAGTGAAACTTGGTCAGATACTGAAAAGAGAAACTTCTGTCCCAATCCCTTTGCTGAGAACCTCTCATGATGATGGATTCTCTCCTTGAGGAAATCTATCTAACTAGTCCCAGCTTTCCCTGCATTTCAGACAAATGACAGTACCAGCAAAGGTCTGCCTCGAGGATCTTGCTATTCTATTTCCTTGCTTGCCTACAAACCTTGGTGTTAAAATTAAACAATGATAGCTTGTCTTACTTTAAAAGGAAGGTGCAAATCTAGAGGCAATTGGTAAATTAACACCTACCACCCAGAAAAGTGTTTCTTTACTTTCATCCATTTAAAACCCTCAACAACTCAACCCCAACTTGTATTTTCAGGCTCATAATAACATTACTCTCCTTCAAATCTGCAATCCAATCAAACTGGCCTTTTCTCTGTCCTTCACACATTATACCCCATCTCCTAATCTTCATTCCTCTGCCCTGGATATCTCTCATGCCTGGAATGTTCTCCCTCTTTATCTCTGTCTCATAAGCTCTCTTTTTAAGATGCATCTCAAACATCATCATCTGCACAAAAACTTTACTGATATTCTCAATCACTAGTGGTGTTCCCCCAAAACCCCCTTATTTACTTTCTCCTTGTGAAATAAAAAGAGATTTATCTGGTATCTCCCTCATTAGAATGTAATCTCTTCTTAAGGAGGTATTTATTTTTATTCATTGTATCTATATTCTCAGTGGTTAGCACAATGCAGAGTTGGCATTTACTGACTGATCAGCTGAATGATCCTGAAAAAAGTTTTACTGTAGAGTGTTTTTTGGAGAGAGTGTTTGTTAGATTAATGAATTTTATAGCCAATCACCAGGTAAATTGCTCAATGTTTTTGTATTCAGTAATTTTTCAGTCGTGTACAATTCTTTGTGATCCCACTTGGGATCTTCTTGGCATTTCCTTCTCCAGCTCATTCTAAAAAATGAGGAAAGTGAGGCAAACAGAATTAAGTGACTTGCTCAGGGTCACAGAACTAGTAAATGTCTGACATCAGATTTGAACTCAGAAAGATGAGTCTTTCTGACCTCTGGCTGGGCATAGCATTGTTCAATAAACATTACTGAATGGTGGCAGTGTCCTACTTAGGGTTGGGGACCAATTAAGGCAAATGCTACAGATCCACAACTGATCTAGTGCCTTGCTGCACCCTCTGTTAATCCATTATTGATGAGTCAAGGTTTGTAACCCAATTAAAACTAGTATTTATTATGAATGTGCCAGGTTCTATACTCTCTGCTCAGAACATAAAAGCAAAAATAAGGGACCCAGCAAGAGCAGGAATGCTAGGGAGCCCTTCCTCTTTTCTGCCCCATCCCAGAAGAAATCACTGAATTCTTCCCAGATTCCAGAGGACCCATGGGAGCAAGAAAGCCTTGAGCTTATTGCCATTGTCTGGTATACAGTGGTTGTGGGGAAATTCTTTATTTTGGTAAGTATGTTTTCTTGAGAATAGTTTAAAGAAAGGGACTTGGATGGGAGTCAGGAGATCTGAGTTCTAGGTATGGTTCTATAACTAAGCATTCCTGTGATACTTGTCAAGTCATTTGCTTTTCTCTCTAGGCATTGGTTTCTTCATCCTGTAAACTAATTGAGGACAGGGGATTTTTTTCTTTTTATTTGTATCTCAGTGTTTAGCAAAATGCTTGCCACATTCTAATAATTATAAATTATATAATTATGTTATATAATACCATATTGATTTTTCTAATTTTTTTCATTTCTTTTTTAATATTTGTTCCCTGAGTAGGGAAGAGAGACACATTTGGAAGCAATTGTAAGATATAAAAAAGGCATCAACAGAAAATTAAATTAAAAAAAATTATTACCCCCATACCTCATTCACTAAGAGAAAAGTCACACTCACTAAAAATATCACCAAAATCATTAATGTTTTGTAAATACCTAATGAAGTGATTGTTTTAGGGAATGAGTGATGAATTCTAACACTAGTGTGTTTAAATCAAACATGACTAAGATGGATAACTATAAACCTACAATGACCTCACTCATGGAAGCCAATTAGTGATTCACCTGCAGCTAGCTGCTAATTAAAGAAGTAGGGGGTGATAGATGGCTACAGAATGGGGCAGGCACAGGTACTAACAGTCTAAGGAATCATCCATTCCTCCACAAAAGACAATCCAAGGAGAATACTTCAGAAAATGAGTTCCCTAAAGAGCCATCAAAGTGTTATATCTGCTCATTTAGGGGAAAAAAAAAATCAGTCGTGTGGGAAAATGTCATTCGGAAACAACTAGGAAATAGCAAGACAAATGGGCAGGGCAGTGTTGCCTCATTCAAAGGTCTACGTAACCATGCCGAGTAATTTTCCCATGAAATTTGGAACTGAAAAGAAAAAGAAGTTGGAAAAAAAGATTTGGAAGAGACTACATGTGATTCTTTCCCCCCTTCAATTACAATAAATTTCCATAGTTTTCGACTCAGCAAAATGCTTTCACTCAAGCTTGGCAAATAGAGTAGAATAATGTGAACAATAAAATTTTAAAGATTGGATCCAAGGCCTCTGACCAGAGTTAGGTCAAACTTATTCTAGTCCTATTTAAATGAAGTTCTGCAGTATTTCTTAAATACCTGACTCCCAGTTTCAGCTAAACCAACCAAATTAAGATTGCCACAAATTAAAAATGACCACTTGGACCCCAAACCAAAAGTGGCATTGCACACAGTTCTCCATTTTTTATGTATCAAGTGCTTAGAGATCTCTATTCTTTTCCATTTCCCTTGGCTCTCTAACAGAGATACAAAACTGTCAGACCCTTGTATTACCCTTTCTGCTCTGTGATCTCAAAAACCTCAAAGCCACATCTCTTTGTGATTTTCAATCTTAAAGCCTCAAGTCCACCCAAAGCATTGCCTCCTTGGAGTAAATGCCAGGTTTGTGGGGGGACCAAACCTCCATGTCAATGTGCCTTCCCATGAATAGTCTCATTTTTGTAAGCATTTCTCTCCATTATGCATTGGAATATCTGGAGAAGAAAAGAGATTTTGCTGAATTTATTTTTTCACAAAGCTTCTCACAGGAAGAGAGGACAAAATGAAGTGTCACCTACAAAAATATTTCATAATTAAATAACCTCAGCGAGACAACAGCTTGTGACCAACATCAGCACATTACTAAGCAGGAAAATCTAATGGATTATATTTAGATTTACCTCAGTAAATTGAACTTACTTGAAAAAAATTTTCCCCAAACAACTCTTAACTAGCATATTTTGGCATATTTTGACATATTAGATTTGTCATCCCCCTGTATGATTATGGGAACATTATTAAGAATAATTCCTGCATGATCAATGTCATTTTGAGTCCTATTTGTTAAACTTTTGAGTTGTCTTTGGTGTCTTTTGGGAGGATATCTGTTGAAAATACACCATTGTTTCCCAATATTCAAAATACAGTTACAGTCATTGTTACTCTGTTCTCTCCCTTCTCTTCTTTCACCACATTCTATTTACAAGTCTTCTCATATCTTTCAACCCTTTCTTCATATTGTTTCTCCTCTTTCCTTGTTTTGACTACCAGTCTAACCTTTCTTTGACCTAACCCCTCTTTCTTAGTGCTGCCACTCCTCTCTTCTGATTCCTTGCTCCTCCTTCCTCAACTAAGACCAATAATTCAACTCCAAAAAAATATAAAATCATGGTAACCTTGATGCAGAGGTCATTTGGTTGGGTCCAGTCATTTTATAGTGAAGGAAACTGAGGCTCAAGAAGGTGAAATGATTTGTCTAAGAGAAACATATAAGTGGAGGTGGGGCTAGAAGTGAGGTCTCCTTTTTCCCAATTCAGGACTTTCTTTACTGCATCATACTATGTTTTCATGAGAATCTCCTAGAGAAGAGGGTGAATCTAAGTGTACATCCCTCTTTTCTTCACTGAACGTGTCTTCCATCATGTCCACAGTTTTCACTTATCTATCGTTACTTCATCCTCCTTCCTATTGCCTATTCTCTGTTCCAGTCAAGCAAAACTTCTCCCTCTAGCTTCACACACTATCTTATTCCTGCTTTCATGACTTCAACATATTGTTCTCTTGCCTGGAATACTCTCATTTTTTTATAACATAATACTGACTAGCTTCAAAAATCCTAAGTGGTCTTTTTGTGGGGAGGAGGAAGAATCAAGTTTTTTTTTTTAAATTACACCTAACTACACTAATTTTCCCAATATGTTACCTCATGCATGAACATCGACTGCCCTCACTCCAATTCTATACATTGCCTCATTCAGTTCAATCTACCCAGCAGGTCTGAAGATCCCAAAGATGGACCATTATCATGTGACTACAACTCAAACTTTCACCCAAGTACCAGAATTATACTCCCATCCCTCCCATTATAGTTTCTGGGTCTCCATTTACACAAAATAAATTATCATGAAACCATTAACTTGTTTTTGTTTTAATAAATATTATGATAGCTTTTATTTTTATATTGCTTAAGTTTTTTCCAGCTACTCTTCCCCTCTCTGAGATTCATCTTATTTAACAAAGAATTTTTTTGAGAAAAAAAAAGAAGTCCCCAAAAAAGAAGAGGAGGAAAAATCAGTAAAATTGATCAACATATCAAAAAAGTCTGAAAATAAAAACAGCCTCCCATACCTATGAACCTCTACATCAGCAAAGGGGATGATGGAAGGTGCCTTCTCATATCTCTTCTGTGTGAACATGCTCATTCTTTAAAATTACAATGCATTCATTTTTTTTATTATTTTGTGGTTATTTTTCCATTTACATTATTTTAGTCATTGTGTATATTGTTTCCTTAGCCCTGTTTGCTTCACTCTACATCAGTCAAAGTATGTTTTCCCCATGCTTTTCTGTATTTGTCATATTTACTATTTCTTACAACACAATAATATACTATATATCATAATTTATTTATCCATTGTCCATTAGATAGGCATCAATTTTTTATCATTTGCTCTTATACATTTAATTTAACAATAAAACAAAAGTAAGAATAATTATTTTAGTTATGATATATAAATTGTTATATAAATATAATATTATAGTTATATAAATGCTACACAAATTAATATAAGATGAAAGACTAATCAACAAATCACAATCCACTCAGAATCCAGGTCACATTCTCAATATACAGAGTGTCCATAGATTAAACAATAGACATATACAGGGACATATACTTAAGAAAAACTAGAAGGGGACAGGTAGGTGGCACAGTGGATAGAGTACCGGCCCTGGAGTCAGGAGGATCTGAGTTCAAATCCAGACTCAGATACTCAATAATTGCCTAGCTGTGTGATCTTGAGCAAGTCACCTAACCCCATTGTCTTAAATAAATTTTTTTTAAAAAGAAAACCTAGCAAAGAAGCACACAAATGAAGAAAATCAAGGTACTTGAAGCAGTTCTGGACTTCATAACCTTCAGGTCTGATTCAGTTCTATCACTTTTTTTTAATTTTTTTTTTCAAAATTTCATTTAAACCTTCCTTCTCTGGATTCCAGAATTTCTGATACATTGTTATTCATCCACAAAAAGAGTAAATGCACTGCAAATTCTCTTCCCTCTAGTTTTCTTTGCAACCCTTAGTCCCTTCGGGATCTATCTACACACAGAACCGCTTTTCTACTAGCATCTCCCTTTCTGGTTCTCAGCACTACTATGCTCGACAAATCTGTTCTTCTTCAGTTCTTTAACTGGTGAAACAGTGTCAAGGACTTGAAACTCAAAATCACTCTTTGAAAAGGTCACTGAGATAGTGTTGTGCTATTTTTGTGAAATGCAGTGTTCTTGAAGTAGCAAACCACAGAACTCATTAAGCTAGCTCTCTGAATGTAGATGTGCCCTTACAATTCTCTATTCACAAGACTCTTCATTCTCCAATCAGCTCTTAGGCTATGATAATAGTAAAGCAGCTGCTAAATCTTTCCTTTCTGCTTTCACCCCTTGTACCAGAGGAGACAACTAAGAACTAAACATCTCTAAGAGTCTTCATCTATCTTTAACTCTAGGGATTGGAGAAGGTCAGTAGTTGAAATTGTAGAAGAGATCCCCTCTCCTCCAATTAACAAGTTTCCAAACTTCATCTTCAATCATTATTAGCAAAGTAATATTTGTAATCAGCAGGTTTCAAGTTCATAAACTGAAACCTTGGATAGCACAGTAGATAAGGAGCTGGGGATAGAATCAGTTCAAATAGGGATAATAATGGTACCTGCCTCACAGGGTTATTGTGAGGATCAAATAAGATAATATTTGTAAAAGCCCAATGTTTGTCACAGATTAGAAGCTATATAAATACTTATTCTCCTGTCCTGACATTGTCTTACCCTACTCTAATTTTTCTATACTCTTCCTTTTTCACTTCCAATGGCTCATTTCAGAGCCTCCTTCCCTTAAGAGGTAAAACTCCTGAAATCCAACTTTCTGTTAATTGTGAAATAAACAATCCTTATTCAATATTCTCATAATCTCCAAACAATTACATGATTTACCATTTTTAATATTAATCTCCCAAATGCTAAAAAACAAATCAGATGCAAATAAATGGGGAACCACAATACTTTGAAAACTGTTACTTTTCTGCCTCCAATAGGCCCTATCATTCTTCTATACAATTCTCCTAACAATATTTATTTGTCTTAACATATTGAAAGAAAAATTCTGTTTCTTTCTAGATATAAATTTTATCAATTTTTCATTTACCACATTTCTTTTTCTGCCCCATTCTGCAATCAAACTGTTCATATATAAGAGTCCACACTTTACCCTTATCTGAATTTCTATAATATTTAGAGTTAGATTATACAAACTGATATTTAATTATGTGCTCTAATAAACAAAGCATCTTCAATTTGGGGCAGAATGTAGAAATCCTGGTTTGAGAACTCCCTCCACTAATTCAGATTATCACTCACCTTGCTGATTATCTTGGAAATTTGTAAAGTTTATTGGAAGGTGAAGTAACTACCCCCTTGCCACATGATAAATAAGTATAAAAGGTACTCAGGTCTTCATAGCTCTAAAACAAAGTAAACAAGATAAGCTCAACTTAACGATAAGGCAAAAGCAAGAATAATTGTTATATATAAATTGTTATATAAGTATAATACATAATTATATAAATGTTACACAAATTAATATAAGATGAAAGACTAATCAATAAATCACAGTCCACTTAGAACCCAGGTCACATTCTCAATGATACACACAGTGCCCATAGAGGAATAATAGCCATATACATGGACATATACTTAAAATCCAGAAGGGGTCAGGTGAGGTGGAGCAAGTGGATAGAGAACTGGCCATGGAGTCATGAATATGCTTTATTTTTTTATTTAGCAAATATTTTTCTAATTTTATATTTTCAAATATACTGTCTTGGGAAAAATCTAGTTTTTATGCAACAACATATTTGATATGAATCCTAAAAGACTTTTGAAATTTTCTCTTCCCAAAGGTGAATAAAAATTATTTCCTTATCTACTAAATTTAAGTCCCCTTTGAATTTGAAATTCAAGTCAAATGGTACTACTTTTGCACACAGATACACATACCAGCACCAATAACCACACACCCTGGGGCTCTGAGTCATTCCTTCTCTTTGCCAATTCTTTTTCCAAACCTTCATTTCATCCTTTTTTCCTCAGTCCCAGAAAGAACTCCCAGAATATTGTTATTCCTCCACAAATAAATCAAATGCACTGAATGCTCTCTGCCCTCTAAAGAGCTTTCTTTACAAGACTCACCAATTGTATGTCCTTATTCTGCCAAGTAAATTGCATTGTTCTCAACACAAAGATGCCAACTCTGAGTTTTAAAATCCTGCTTTTGTCATACAGTCCCAAGAGTAGAATTTAACCATGCAGTTACTACTATCTATTTCCATTTGATTTTTTTTCTTGATGGATATTTAAAACAGTAGGAGTAGTAGGTTTGGGGAGAAGTGGAAAGAGAAGTAAGATTTAGAGAAAAATTAATTTTAAAGAATTTTTTTAAAAGTTAAACCAATGTCAGCTACACACTAGCACATTCGCAGATAAACATTCTATATTTTCCTCTGTTGAGAAGTTATGGTAATGTCTTCTGACCCCATTGATGTTAAGGTATCTCTTGAAATAATAGAGATATTAGGGGCGGGGCTAGGTGACGTAGTAGATAAAGCACTGGCCCTGAAGTCAGGAGTACCTGGGTTCAAATCCAGTCTCAGACACTTAATAATTACCTAGCTGTGTGGCCTTGGGCAAGCCATTTAACCCCGTTTGCTGTGCAAAAAAAAAAAAAGAAATAATAGAGATATGATGACAAGGAAACAGATTGAAGAATAGAGTTCAATAAAGTCATGAAACTCATCAAAAGAGTAGTATTGTTGTTGAGTTGAGTTGTGTGGATATTTTCTTGGCAAAGATGCTAAAGTAGGTTGCCATTTCCTTTTCCAGCTCATTTTACAAATGGGGAAAATGAGACAGAATTAAGTAACTTGCCCAGGATCACAGTGTCTGAGGTTGGATATGAACTCCTGAAAATGAGTCATTCTGATTCAGTGTACAGTGTTCTTGAAAGTGTGGTCCAAGGGGTGGCTAGGTGGCGCAGTGAATAGAGCACCGGTCCTGGAGTCAGGAGTACCTGGGTTCAAATCCGACCTCAGACGCTTAATAATTACCTAGCCATGAGGCCTTGAGCAAACCACTTAACCCCATTGCCTTGCAAAAAAAAAAAAAAAAGTGTGGTCCAATAACCAAAAACAGAAAATTCAAGTGGCATAAGGAAGGCTCTCAATTGATTCTATCCACTTAGATAGGGACAGACTGATATTTACTCCCATTTTTCAGACTTCCCTCCTCCTTAGGAAAGTCCATTTTCTTTTATTCTTTCTCTTGATCCAGAAAGACTAAGCTTTCCAACCTGATTGTCAAATAGCAATCTCTCTGACAATAAATCACACACATATGTGACCACTGATGAACTATAGTATTAAGATGGTTTTTCCTTTCAAAATGCAAATGGACAGGGGCTTTTGCTGTGGTTACAGTTAATACATTTGAAAACAACCAGAAATGAATCCATACAGAGAGGCATTTCAGTTAGACCATTCATTTTTTTTTGCTTTCAAATATCCCTTCTGAAATATTCTAATAAAGATAGATCTGGATTTTCAACTCCTTTGTCTGCCTACATCTACTGTTGGTTTGACCCAAAGAGCCTGTGCCCTCTCAGGGGACTGCCTAAAGTATAAAAAGATTAATAAGGGAACCAGCTCTTCTCTAACTTATTCAGTAATACTTAATCAGCTCATTAATTTTCAAACATTCTCATTTCAGTTCCATTTCTTTTTCTTTCATTTAAACACTAGCCCATCTTCCTTCAACCAGCAAAGATATTCATTACCTGGGAAATCAAGATCAGTTGATAAGGAAAAGGTATGCTTATAGGGTGGGAGTGACACCCCTACCTAGAGAAATTGATCAGAATATTATTTCTTTTTCCCAAATCCTGAAAAGCAGGGTCACAAAAAAGTGGGGGTGGGGAAAAATGTGGAGAAAGATCCTTATCAAATGACTAAGAACAAGTTTTTTCCTGTTATCAAAGAGAATGTAATTACTTTGCCAATAAGAGTCAAGGTTCTTATTCTTTCTAGGTGTAGCAATACTCCCCTTAGGTTGAAAGACTGTTTGTAGCTTGTTCTGGGTGCCTCTCAGGAGTGTTGTTCTAAAATAATTTAGACTAGACAATGGGAGGAGGGAAAGGAGAGAATAGTAAAGAAAGTGAGCTATTTTATAAAGAGCAAAACCTTGAAATTATTTCTTATGGTATGTCAAAATCAGTGGTGGAATAAATTATGTTATATAAATGTAATAGAACACTAGTGTGCTATAACAAATGATAAAAAGGTCTTTTTATTTTTAAACTTAAATATAAAATAAGAAAAGAAAAAACTTGCTATGTGTGCAGCAGAACATATGAGAGGATTCAAAATAAATTTCCAATTCAAGAGAGCCTATATAATAAATACTACACTAATATTGTGCTCAAAGAAAAAGGTTTCAAAGAGACCCTGGAAGACTATGCTAGGTGAAGTGAACCAGGAAAGCAATTTAAACTATAACACTAATATAAAAATTAACATTTTTGAAAGACGATTCTTACCAACTAAACAATCAGCCTTGATTCGAAAAACCAGATAAAAGAAGATGGCTGCCCTCTTTATAACAGTGAGACAATGAACAAATATTCAGAATAAGAAATTCATTTTGGGGAATGATCAGCATGGAAATGTGTTTTACTTGACTATGTTTATGTGACATTGGGTTTCTTCCTTTCCTTCTTTTTCCTCTTGTGTGCTTTCCTTTCTTCCTTCTCTCTTTCCCTTTTCTTTTTTCTTTCTATGGGTACATGCAGATTAGAAGAAACAAATGAATGTTTGCTCATTGGAAATGAATGAATGAATGAATGAAGAATAGAACAATGATCCAGAGCTATTGTTACTATTCTGTCACAATCTGGGTGTGCAATTCTCTCAAGCATAGGGTTCCCCAAATGTGGGTTTGAATCCTAAAAGCTCATCACATTTTTCATTTAGTAATTATACTCCTAAAATTTTCCCCTAAAGAGCAGCCATCCTCAAAGCATTTCTCAAAATGACAAGTCCTGCAAATTGCTGCAAATGTTTCAAAAATCTTTGTGATCTACTACATGCAGGACTAATCCTGTGATATGGGCCTGAAATTTGGTTCTGTTCCCTCTCCTCCCCCAGGTAGCCAGAGGGAAGACTGAGAATTCACTAAAAGTTTAGAGTGAGGCGATATAATGAATTACCCTTCCTAGGAACGTCTCATTCTTAATAGTTCACAAGCTCCCACAGTAAGGTTGGTAAAACATATCCCTCACAACAGATCTGTGATATAGGTAGCATAAGGAATTAATATGCCCATTTTACAAATGAAGAAACTGAGCCTTAGGCATGGAAAGGGATTTGCCCACCAACACACAGCTAGAATCAGACTGGAATATAAACCCAGCTCTTCCAGAACAAATGCATTTTTCACTGTAACTGGCCTCTGCAGTCACAGCACTCAAAGAAATGACTCTCTGATGGTGAAATTTCAAACATCAGGTCATCTATGGGGATTTGGTATTTTGTAGCAGTGAGGCTCCCAGGAACTTTCCTCTGAGGGTACCACAAAGGTAAACCTCTACCTGAGTCATTTCGAAAACCAACCCTCAGTTCTTAGTTTCAGGTTTAGCAAAATGCAATGTCCTTTTCTAACTTGTCGATTATTTTTCACTAGCCCAACAAGATCACAAACTTACTCCCACAAAACACTATTAAATAGCTTTTAGCTTTTCTCTTAGACAGCTGAGTACTCATGGCTTCAGAAAAAGGCGCTGGTCCCAATATAACAGTACAAAGAACTCAAAAATGTAACCAGTCAGTAGTATATGTACTGGTTCTAATATCCTAGGGTCGGGAAGTTGTTTATTTAGCAGGGTAGCGTCCAGAATCCAAGTGTTTCCATATGCAAGTTAGAAACTGCCCCTTCAGCCAAACCAATGAGCAAGTTGACTCTTGGCTGGTGTCTTTCCATTGTTATCCCTTTGAAAAAAAATGGGCTAAGGATGCCCTCTACTGACTCTCTGTTGTTTGTACAAGAGACAGAAGGTGAAGGGAA
Organism: Macrotis lagotis; assembly: GCF_037893015.1. NCBI lineage: Eukaryota > Metazoa > Chordata > Mammalia > Peramelemorphia > Peramelidae > Macrotis > Macrotis lagotis. Next base: position 237,210,779 of record NC_133666.1, read on the forward strand.
GAAAGGTGAGGTGAACTCCCAGAATGGGTATCTGATCAGGAAATCCAATTAAAAACACCACCATCCTAAATGATTGTGTCTTCTGCTGTCTTGAAAATAATTCCAAAGTCTCTTTGAATTATTCGATAATTGCTGAATTCATATTATGTTAATATAATGCAAAGAAACAATAACAATTCAGTGGCATAAAATCTGTAACACAACACCAATTTACAGTCCCAGGCTTCTTCGGTTCATTAAATCGCAAGGATCGTTTTTTCCCAAGAGGAGGTGGAAAATACAAGACGGCAATTCCACCCCTGCAGGCATCTGATCCCCAACCTCTCAGCCAGGAGTGCCTTTTCAAAGTTATTAATTTCCCTCCCTCCCATTACACTTAACTGAAAAATGATGACATTATTGCCCCTAAGCTCCATTCCTGCACTAGGTATCTCCAATTGAAAGACACACTAAGGGGGTGAGTAGCAAGAGAAGGAATAGAGATGCAGAGGCAATTAGTTTTCCCACTTAGTGGGGCAGGGAGTTGTCCTAGTTATCTTTTTCTTTCTCTAAATCTCTGTGGATATTTAGATAGTTCAACCAATTCAGTGTACTACAAAATGGAAGGTTTTTTTAAGGAATTCAGAAGAACAAAGAAGAAAAACATATATATATATATATATATATATATATATATATATATATATATATATATATATATAAATTAAAGTAGTACAGTCCCTACCATCTTGGAGGTTGCCATACAAAGTGTACACTACTAAGACATAGGCACCCAGAGAATATATATTTTCCCAAAACTCAAATATCTCGAACCCAAAATTAATCAGATTTACCCTAACACTGCATATGCCAAAGAAAGAGAAATCAAAAAAATTGTTTATGCTTTTAGAAATTTGTTTTAAAAAAACTGCCTAGGCAGGACACAAGCAGATCAAGAGCCTGTGCTTTCTACCAGTATGCCTGTAGTTCTAATAAGAGAAGTTGGGGGATGGAGGAGAGGAGGAAAGTATTGATTTAGGATTCAAAGACAATAAGGTTAAATCTAGATTCTGCCATTCACTGACCATGTGATAATAAACTTGGGCTTCAATTCTCTGTGCCTCAGCTTCCTCATCTATAACATAAAGAAGGTCAAATTCCAAAACCCTTTCAATTCATGACCCCTCAACTGACCCTTCAAGATTTTGATGATAACTATCTAGAATTTTATAATTTATAAAGTGCTTTAGGATGTGGGAAATCTGGGCCACTAATACTTTGTTGTGGAACTGTTAACTCATTCAACCTTTCTAGAGAGCAATTTGGAATTGTGCCCAAAGGACAATAAAAATGTGCATACTCTTTTATCCAGCAATACCACTACTGGGTCTATACCCTAAAGAGATCATGCAAAAGGGTAAAAACATCACTTGTACAAAAATATTCATAGCAGCTCTGTTTGTAGTGGCAAAGAATTGGAAATCAAGGGGATGTCCATCAATTAGGGAATGACTGAATAAATTGTGCTATATGTATTTTATGGAACACTATTGTTCTATTAGAAACCAAGAGGGATGGGCATTCAGAAAAGCCTGGAAAGACTTGCATGAAGTGATGTTGAACAAGATGAGCAGAACCAAAAGAACATTGTTGGGGGTGATGATCAATCTTAATGAACTTGCTCATTTCATCAATGCAGTAAAAAGGGACAATTTTAGGGTATTTATGATGGAGAATACCATCCGTATCCAAAGAAAGAAATATGGTATTTAAACAAAGACCAAAGTCTATTGACTTCAATGTTTTTTAAAAAGCATTTTATGTACAACATAATTTTGCTATCTCAAATATTTTATTTTCTCCTCAAGGGTATGATTCCTCTCTCAATGCATTCACTTTTGATCAATGCATAGCATGGAAACAATGTAAATATTATAAAACTGCCTCCTGTGGGGAGATGGGGAGAGGGAAGGGAGGGTGGGGGAAAAAACTGTAAAATTCAAAACCTTGGGGCAGCTAGGTGGTACAGTGAATAGAGCACCAACCCTGGAGTCAGGAGGACCTAAGTTCAAATCTGGACTCAGATGTTTAATAATTACCTAACTGTGTGACCTTGGGCAAGTCGGTTAAACCCCCCCAAAATTCAAAACCTTACAAAAAAAGAAACTATTATTGTATATAATTGGAAAACTAATAAAATGATTTTTAAAACCTCAATAAAAAAATAAAGTTCTTTACAAACATTTTCTTAGGTGATTTGCTTAAAGTCGCATAGCTCCTAAGAGTCTGAGTTCACATTTGAACACAGTTCTTCCTGACTCCTGGTCCAGCACTCTCTCCTGCCACCTTTGAGTCTAAAGCAGGAATGCACCAATAGCAATTCTAATTTTCTATGATTCTTTCTTAGAAAGTAACTCTCGGTCATTTGAAAATTAATGGAGCCACCTGGCAAAATTCAAAGATTCAGCCAAATTGATGCCAGAGATAGTTTAGACTGGAAGCATCCAGGAGACAGACTTAAAATGACACAAATTAAAAGATCATATGTTCAGTATTGCTGCTGCTATTAAAACTAAGCTGCTTTCTCCAAACTGGGGAGACCCTCTTTGGTCATAGTCATCAATCTGTTCACTATACACATTTACTTCCCAAGAGTTAAGCCATCTAATCAGTTATATGAATTAGGACTTATACTGGAATCAGTCCTATCACAAGTTTTCAGGCACCACACCATTTTTTGTCCAAAGAAAAAGAAAGATCTATCATCTTCCCTGTCATAAAAATGGTAACATCATCACTGGCCTCCATCTCACAAACTCTTAGGCAGACAAGGTACAAAGAACTGCAAAAACACATCTATCTGATTGGCTAACATGACAAGAAATGAAAATGATAAAAGTTGGAGAGGATGAGGAAAAATTGAGATACTAATGTACTGTTGGTGGAGTTGTGAACTGGCCTAACCATGCTAGAGAACAATTTGGAACTAAGCCCAAAGGACTATAAAAGTGTGCATACTCAGCAATACCACCGCTTAGTCTGTATCACAAAGATATCAAAAAAAAGGAAAATACCTATATGTGCAAAAATATTTATAGCAGTCCTTTTTGCAGGAATTGGAAATTGAGGGGATGTCCATCAATTGGGGAATGGCTGAACAAGTAGTGATATATGATTATATACTACAAATGATGAATAGGATGATTACAGAAAAATCTGGGAAAACATACAAACTGATGCAAAGTGAAGTGAGCAGAACCAGGAGAACACTGCACACAGTAACAGCAATATTGTTAAGGATGATCAACTGTGAATGATTTAGCTTTTCTCAGCAACACAATGATTCAAAATAATTCCAAAGGACTGATGATGAAAAAAATGTTATCTACCTCCAGAGTAAAAGCTGACAGCCTGAATACAGTTCAAAACATACCTTTCTTACTTTCTTATTTTTCATGAGATTTTTTCCAGTTTGTGTAATATGGCTAATATGGAAATATGTTGTGCAGGACTACACATGTATAATCTATATCAAATTTCTTGCTTTCTCAAGAAGGTAGAAGAGTGAGAAAGAGAATTTGGATTTTTGGATTTTTACATGCAATTGAGAAAAAATAAAATGAGAGGAAAAAGGTGTTTCAAAAAAGGGGTGAGGAAGAAGAGCAAGTCAAGAAGAGCAAGAAGACAGTTCTTATTGCCATCATATGACATTGAAAAGAGAAGTCACGTATTTTCCCAACAGTGACCTGTTTAATTGGAAGAAACCAAAAACCAGTCACTTTCAGTGCCTAAGTCAACCTTGCCAAACAGACTTAATTCAGGCTTTTAAGACTGGCTTGTCAGGCCCTGTCCATTGTGCAGAATGATTTTTCCAATTAAACATGACAAGCATTTCACTGAGGCCTCCTCTTCTGGCATAGAGGAGAGTCCTGAAGAATGAGATGTCACACAGGTGCTGACACTTCTTTTGTCATATTAGCATCTCTGGACAAACAGCTGGGAGGACAAGTCTAACAGAGCTTTCCACAGACATCAATCACTCCTGCTCTTTTTCCTTGCTCATGCCCTGGTGCTTCCTCCCCCTCCAGGCCTCTCTGATGAGGAACAAAAACCCTCAAATTAAAGTCTGTATAGGTACTGATGCATTCAAAGAGGTTTTAGAGTTTGGGTTTTGGTTTGATTTAGATTGTTTTTTAATGAATGACATTCATTTCCTGAAATCCTACTGCTAAGATAAATAAAAAATTTGCTTTTCAAGGTGAAGAGACTCCTCTAGGACCGTAAGAAAAGCATTAATGGAGAAAAGGCATGACTGTTAAGTGGCGCAATGTCTCCCAGACCTAGGTTCTGCAATTAACTCTCAGATGTATTTTATAATTTACTTATTATAGTTTGCTTATCATTTATAATATATTATTTATATGTAATATAACTTATAACTGATCAATTTTTTCCTCTTGGGAATAAATTCCCATTCATTCATTCCTTAGTAAAAATAAGTACCTACTTCCCAGGTGAGGATTAAATGAGAAAATAATTATAAAACCCTTAGTATATTGCCCGCCTAGAGAGTTAGTTATTATTGTTGTCATTGCTGTTGTTGTTCCCATCATCATTATCATATAAGATCAGATATTGCCAAAAAGAAACAATAGGCCAATGCAGGATTTTCACAGAACAAATAAACATCAAATGACTTTCCCAGCTTCCATATCTATGGGTGAGTTGGTGACTCAGTTTACTCATATTCCATATGATCTTACCCTTCTTTTTCTGGTCTTTTCAATTTCTGCTCTCATTCCCAAAAGACTTCATCCCTAAATGTTCAGAGGTCATGAATTTGGGATTCAGAAATATTTAGGAGCCTTTGCTTAGTGTCTAAATCAATGTATTACTATGTACCAGTCTTAAATAATTCAACAGGGAAGCTCTCCATCATCTGGCTAGGGTACCCTTAGGGAAGAAAAGCTTAAGATCATACATTTAGAATGATTACAGATTTGGATCTATAAGAGACTTTATAATTCATTTAATCCAACTTCATTTTATAAATGGAGAAACTGATGCAAGAAGTTAAGTGATTTGCCAAGGTCTCACAGGTCATATACCTGACAGAATCAGCATTAGGACCAACCTTCTCCCTCTCTGTGCCTTTTTGATGGTCATCTTACATCTGAGAAATACTCCCTTTTTGCCACCAGAGCCTATCACTTCTTGCACTAAAGTCTGCATGAAACCCTTCCTAATCCCACAACCACAAATGCCCTCCCTTAAAAATTTCTTCAAATCTAATTTGTGTATATTCACTTTTAATAACTTTATACTTATTTGAATATATTTTAATATATGGAAAGAGCACTCAACCAAGAGTCAGAAAAATCTGAGTTCAAACAAATCCTCAGATACTTATTAGTTGTATAACCCTGGACAAATCACTTAACTCTGCCTCAGTTTCCTTGGTAAAAGGGGATAATGATAGCACCTACCTCTCAGGGTTGTTATGAGGATAAGATGAGATAACTGTAAAATGCTTGACAAACATGAATAATAATTAAATTATGTATAAATATATATACCCTTATTAATCATTATTATTATGTACCTAATATATACTCCTCATTTAAAATGAGTAAGCTCCTGTTGATGGCAGCTAGGGGTGCAGTGGATAGAGTGACAGATCTGGAGTCAGAAAGGCTCATTTTTCTGAGTTCAAGTCTGATTCAGACACTTATTAGTTATATGACTCTGGCTAAGTCATTTAACTTTGCCTCAGGTTTCCTCATCTGTAAAATGAACTGGAGAAGGAAATGGTCAATCACTCTTTAATATCTTTGCCAAGAAAACCTCAAGTGACTGAAAACAATTGAACAATAATAAAAGCTCCTGTTGAATAGATATTGTTTCACACTTTATTCTGCATCCCTAGTCTATCACCATCCCTATAGTCACAAAGTATGAGCTCAATAAATACTTGATTTAAGGCACTGTACTAGAATGAAGATACAGAAATAACAATGCCCTTATGTAACTTGCATTCTCTGTGAGATATACAACATGAACATAAGGAATTATACTGTGAACTTGAAACAAACACTAGCCGTGTGAAGGGATCAAGTCCTGCTGAGGCTTGAGATCCAGAATGGAAGAAACCAGCTTACTTTGAGAAAACAGGACAACTTCAGAGCTATCTTCCATTGAGAAAGTCAGGAGAAGAGCAGGGTTGAAACCATGTGAGACTTCTTAGGGGCATTATTTCATTTGGTGATAAAAAAGGATGGAGGACTTCATAGTAGTAGATAAGACAAGTTTTTCAAAAAAAAAAATGAAGGTAATAGTCTTTGGTCTTTGTTTAAACTCCACAGTTCTTTCTCTGGATACAGATGGTATTTACCTTCACAGATACCCTAAAATTGTCCCTGATGAAATGAGCAAGTCCATTAAGGATGATCATCACCCCCATGTTGCTGTTATAGTGTACAATGTCCTTCTTTTTCCATTCATCTCACTTACCATCAGTTCATACAAGTCTTTCCAGGCTTCTCTGAATTATCATCCCTCCTTGTTTCTAATAGAACAATAATCCTCCATAGCATACATATAGTACAATTTGTTCAGTCATTCCCCAATTGAAGGACATTCATTCAATTTCCATTTCTTTGCTACCACAAACAGGGCTGCTATGAATATTTTTGTACAAGTGATGTTTTTATCCTTTTTCATGATCTCTTCAGGGTATAGACCTAGTAATGGTATTGCTGGATCAAAGGGTATGCACATTTTATTGCCTTTTGGGCATAATTCCAGATTGCTCTCCAGAAAGGTTAAATCAGTTCACAGCTCCACCAAAAATGTATTAGTGTCCCAAATTTCCCACATCCCTTCTCACATTGATCATTGTCCTTTCTACTCATATTGGCCAATCTGAGAGGTATGAGGTGGTACCTCAGAGATGCTTTAATTTGTATTTCTCTAATCATTAATAATTTAGAGCAATTTTTCATATGACTATGGATCGCTTTGATTTCCTCATCTGTAAATTGCCTTAGCATATCCTTTCCTTTGACCATTTGTCAATGGCTTGTTTTATAAATTTGACTCAGGTCTCTGTGTATTTTAGAAATGAGTTACCTGGGGCAACAACAGATTCACTCTCATTAGAAGAATTGAATCAAAGATTGGACAGACACAGGTTGGGGTTTTTGCAAAGAGGCTTTTGTTTAGCTAGAGGTTAAATTAGGTGGCCTCTGGGGTCTCTCCCAACTCTGAGATTCTGTGATGCTGGGATCAAGATTTTCCTTCTATCAACTTTAATCTGCTTCTCTTTGTCAGAAATACTAGTTGTAAAAATTGTTTCCCAATTCACTACATTTTTTTGAACTCAGTTATAGTGGTTTTGTTTGTGCAAAAGCTTTTTAATTTAATGTAATAAAAATGATCTAGTTTGTTTTTAAAGGATGTTTTCCATTTCTTCCTTGGTCATAAACTACTTCCCTTTCCATATATCTGACAGATAAACTATTCCTTGATCTCCAAGTTTGCTTATAATATTATAATATTGTCCTTTATGGCTAAATCCTGTGCCCATTTTGGTCTTATCTTGATATATATATATATATATATATATATATATATATATATATATATATATATATATATATACATACATACACAGAGTGTGCGATGTTGGTGTAATCCAAGTTTCTGCCATACAAACTTGCAATTTTCCCAACAGTTTTTTATCAAAGAGTTTTTATCCCAGAAGTTGGATTCTTTGGGTTTATAAAACAGCAGATTACTATAATCATTTCCTGCTGTCTCTTTTGCACCTAGTCTGTTCCACTGATCCACCACTCTATTTCCTAGCCAGTACCAGACAGTTTTGATGATTTATGTTTTATAATATAATTCTAAATCTGGTAAGGTTAAGCCACTTTTTTGCACTTTTTTCATTAACTCATTGGTCATTCTTGACTTTTTATGAATTTAGTTACAATTTTTTCTGGCTTATTAAGGTAATTTTTTGGAAATTTGATTGGTAAAGCATTAACTAAGTAGTTTAATTTAGGTATAATTGTCATTTTTATTATAGTAGCTCAGTCTATCCATGAGCAATTGTTATTTGCCTAGTTGTTTAAATCTGATTTTATTTGTAATAGAAGTGTTTTGTAGTTGTTTTCATAGAATTTCTGAGTCTGCCTTGGTAGGCATACTCCCAAGTATTTTATCTTGTCTTAAGTTACCTTAAATGGGATTTCTCTTTCTAGCTCTTGCTGCTGTGTCTTACTAGTAATATATAGAAATGCTGAGGATTTGAGGGTTTATTTTATATCCTGTGACTTTGAAACAAATCTTTTGCCCTTTTTTTCCCTTTTCCATGGAACCCTTTTCAAATCCATGGAATTCCAAATCTAAAAAGAAAAATTTCATAGAATTAGGAGAGAGAGAGAGAGAGAGAGAGAGAGAGAGAGAGAGAGAGAGAGAGAGATTAGGGCTGAACCTCATAAGACCCTCATCTGTCCAACTTTTCTCTCATTGTTTATTCCCTTTCCTTTAACCTACATTCTAATTCAACAAGATTACAATGCATCTGTGTTACACCCTCTACTTGTTTATATATTGCATTTCTCTCTCCTCCTTCTTCTCCATATGGAAAAATGTAAGCTTCTTAAGGATAGGAACTATTTCACTTAGATTTTTCTGTCCCCAGTGCTGTAATATATTTTATTGCTGTTGTTCAATAAGATTGAGATTAGTTGAGATTAGTTGAGATCTCAATAAGTTGAGATATGTCTGACCCTGTATGACTCCATTTGGAATTTTTTTGGCAGAGTTACTGGAGTGGTTTGCCATTTTCTGCTTCAGTTCATTATACAGATGAGGAAACTGAGGCAAACAGGATTAAATGATTCATCCAGGAAGATGAGTCTTTCTGACTCCAGGCCCAGCTCTTTATCCACTGTGCCACTTAGCTGCTCCCATTTTTAACATAGTTTGGGATTAATAATGCTTGTTGATGATAGATCATCACTTTAAGGCTTGGAATACCCACCTCAAAAAAATCAAAATCTCTATGAAGTATGTGGTACCATGGATAAAGGACCAGCCTTGAAATCAAGGATATCTGAGTTCAAATCCTACCACAGGCATTTCCTAATTAAGGCCCTTGCCGGGTAAGTCGTCTGTCAGTTTCCTCCAGCATAAAATGAAAATAATTACAGGGTTGTTATGAGGATAAAATGAGATAAATATTGTCAAGTTCTTAGAGCAGCCTCCTAGTTGACCCCAAATAATGCTAATTCCTTTTCCTTCCCATAGCTAGCAATGACCTCTACATACTCTTAACTACCATACTTAAATACTTCCATTACAAATGGGAAAAAAACAAAACCAAAGAGTAGAGAAGGTAGGGTTAATGGGAAAAGACAATAATTGACATTGTGGCTCTACTCTGATTGCCCCACTCTAAAGGGAGTCACAGTCTTCTTGAATGTGTCCTGTTTCTTTGCTGATACCATAAGTGTCATGATTTAGGGTACTCATGCTCTAATCAGAAACAGAGGGGTCCTTTGAGAATTAAGATTAGCTAGGAAAACCCAAAGGAAGACCTATTGGGGGAGGGGGTAGAAAGGCCCTTTTTAACCCACCACCCTCAATTTACCCTGTTTATTTTACATGCCTTTCATGTGTAGACCCAGTTTTTGAGTGCAAGAGAAGACCCAGAAATGGAGAGCTGCTGATCCCAAGCAACACCCCAAACCCAGCAAGTAGCAAAGGGTTCCAGAGTCAGGCGGGGTCCATCTTTGCTCAGCATCAGAACTTGGGTTGAGCTTTTGATCCCAGCATCACAGAATCTCAAAATTGGGAGAGACCCCAGAGGCCACCTGACTTAACCTCTGGCTAAACAAAAGCTTCTTTGCAAAAACCCCAACCTGTGTCTGTGCAATCTTTGATTCAAGACTTCTAATGAGAGTGAATTTGTTGTTGCCCCAGGTAACTCATTTCACTTGGAGACAGCTCTAATAGGTAGGAAGATTTTCCTTCTATCGACTTTAATCTACTTCTCAGACAATGTCTTTCTCCTCTAGCTCTGCCCTCTGGGACCAAATTAGCACTCTTCTACAGGCCCTGATTTCAAACACTTCATTAGCTATCCTGCCAAAGCAATCCCCTCTCCCCCAATATCCCCTTCCCCCAGCAGTCTCTTTTCCCCCAGAAGCATCTTTAGCTGCTTCAACCTTGAGACCCTTCACCATTCTAAATATTCTTTCTGGATATTCGTTTCATAATTTTTTTAAGGCACATCCAACTCTTGGTGACCCCATTTGGAGTTTTCTTGGCAAAAGTACTAGAATAATTTCATTGTTCATTTTGAAGATGAGAAAACCAAGGAAACCAAGTTTAAGTCAAATAGCTAATAAATGTCTGAGAACAAGTTTGAACTCAGGAAGATGAGTTTTCCCAGCTCCAGACTGGGAATTAAAAAATTATAAGTTTGTAAAACATAGGTCAGTGCTGGCTTTGTCATTTTTATGGCAGGGAAGATGATAGATCTTCATTTTTCTTGGGTCAAAAAAAAATTGGTTTAGTTCCTGAATACTTATGGAAATTTAGGATGAGCTATAATCTCTCTGAGTGCAATGTCTCTCACCTTAGCAACAGGTTCTGAGAGTATGATAGGACTGAGTCCAATTTGAGTCCTCATTCATATCACTGATTAGGTAGTCTGATTCTTGGGAGGCAAATTGGTATCCTGGACAGATTGATGGTTATTACCAGAGAGTATATCCAGTCTCCCAAAATAAAGATAACTCTAGGAATAATCCAATTCAAATTTTTTGTTGATGTTTTACCTCAAAAGATAATTTGTATGTTCATATTAGCCAAGAACTATCTCACTACTTCTAACTCTTCTTTGAATAGGTGTCCAATAATGTACATTCTGTCAAACATAGTGTATGTATTTTGGAAAGAAATAAAGAAGACATTAGTCATTTGTCTGTTTCCCCTGATTTTTCACTGTTGATTGGTTTTCTCCAGTTGCTTTTCTCCTCTTGAATCACTATTACAAGGGATAATTGAAATGGGAAGGATATATTTAGAAATGAAGATGATTTAAAAGCAAATGATATGAAAAAGATAACATTTTAAGATTATTGAATTATTGTAATTTTAAAAAAGAAATAAGAACTTGCAATAAATATGAATATGTTCTTATTGCCTTATCATCAGTTAAGGTCTTAAGTTAGTGAATTTAACCTTATTCCATCCAGTGTGGACCATTAGAGAAAGTCAGCAAGGGTTCTAGGACTCAAATTAGTGCACAGTGCATTAGGAGAAGATATATTTTCAATTAACTATGACACAAGAAACTAAAACCATGGGTTTGATACCTTTTCCTAATTTTCACATGATCACTTTGTTCCAAGATGTTGTTTAGTCATTTTGACACTATTTGGGGTTTTCTTGCCAAAGAGACTAAAATGTTTTGTTTTTTCCTTTTCTATATCATTTTATAGATGAGGAAATCCAGGCAACTTAAGTGCCCAGGGCCAGACAGCTAGTAGGTGTCTAAGGCTGGATTTGAACTCAGGTGTTTCTGATTCCAGGCCAAGGACTATTTCCTCTGTGATAAGATGATAATCTAGAAATCTGATGGCATTGCTTCTGCTGAGTAGCCTCAATGTCTGTAAAGCCAATTTTTCTAGGGAAGGAAAAAAGTACAATGAGTTATAACAAAGTATGTAAACTTCAGGCCTTGAGCCATACAAGTAATTATGCTTCCCAGGAATTAATCAGGAAATACTCTCGGCCACTGTGTGATTCCAAGGCAAATCAAAACATGCAGCTCAGGCAAAAAAAACAGAGAAAGTGTAAAAGACTGTTGCTGTGAAGTGAAACCCTAGTACTCTGAAAACAGTAAAAACAATGAATTTTCCAGTTACATTTGACCAACATTGAGGAGGTAAAGCTGTTCAAGTGTTTGAAACTACCTTTATTAGTCAGTTGTTTTGAGCCATTATTTATTCTCTCAGTTCTGGGGTCTACCCTCAAAATTCAGGATGGTAGAAAAATTGAAATGCAAACTACTGAAATACTAATTACTGGATATAATATATATAGGATATAATGTAGAGACCCAAAAAAATCCCTCCTCTTTGCTGCTGAGAGCAGGAGAATAGGGCATAACCCATCCACTTCAAAGTAGACTTACTTGTTCAGACTCCTCATCATTTCACTTAATGGAATTTTTTGACTGAGAGAATATATTGAGTCTCCATTTGCCATTGTCCCCAGGAGTGAGGTACATGTCCTAACACATGTATTCTTCAGTGTTTTCTAAAGTAATATAAAGCACATATTAGGAATCAGGTTTCTGCTTTTCCTTTTCATTTGTCAGTTAGATACTCATCTCCACATTTACTCAGTTATTCCTGGTTTCGTTCCCTACATTTAAAGTTTGACTTACTCTCACCCTCTTCCCCAATGCTGAATTGAGAAAGCATCATTTAACATCTTCTGTGGTTTAATTTACTCTGTGGTCTGGGTGATTTTTCAATGGTAAATTTTTTAAACAAAAAGGAGTTGGCAGGAAGTATTTCAGGGCTGACAAAATACAGCATGATGGATCTATTTAATTAAAAAACAAACCTTTGTTCTCATGTATAGGTCTGGCATCAAGGCTTCCCATCTACTTAAAATATCAAATGGCTTAATTATAAATATGCATGAATGTGTCTCTACCTCCAAACAGATACCTCCAGGATCATATATTTAAAAGGACCTTAAACACAATCAAATTTTATCTTCTTCATTTTACAGGTGGGGAAACTGAGAACCTAAGATATTAAGTGACTCATCCACAGTCAATGAGGTTTGATTTGATCAAGATTTGAACCCAGGTCTTCCTCTCTCCAAATGCTCTAGCATCATGCCACATTGCCTCCATGGCAGCATCTCATCATGATGTTAAGTCAGTAGAACAAAAAAAAAGGAGAGCAGGAGGAAGGGACAAGTGTTTATCAAGCACCTTTTTATGTAACAGCACTGTGCAAAACACTTTATAAATAGGATCTCATTTGATTCTTATAAGCCTGGGTGAGAAAGATTATTTTGATCCTCACTGAGTTGAAGACACAGAGTCAGACAGAGGTTAAGTGACTTACCTAGGGTCAATCATCTATAAGTGTCTTGGGTCAAATTTGAATTTAGATCTTCTTGACCCCCAGCCCAGAATTTTACCCATTACCCCATCTAATTGCCATGTGACTTCTGGAAGGTCCTCCTCAAAAGGAAAGGATTCAAGTATAGGCCTGAAGAGTCTGTCCAAGAATAAACCAACATAGTGAAGTTAGGAGAGGCTGATCTCCAAAACATTGCTGTTCAGTTGTTTTAGTTGTATCCAGTTTGTTGTGACTTCATTTTGGAGTTTTCTTGGCAAAAATTCCTGGAGATGTTTGTCATTTCCTTCTCCAGCTCATTTTACATATGAGGAAACTGAGGCAAACAGAATAAAGTGACTTGCCCAGGGTCACACAGCTATTCAGCACCTAAAGATGGATTTGAACATATATACTTGAGACTTACTGATTTCTAGCCCAGTGCTCTTGCACTATGGCGTCATCTAACTTCCCAACCAAAAGATGAGCCCAAAAATTCCTGGTAAACCATCTATTGAGGTTCATAAAGACTATGCTCTGCATTGACAAAGTGATGACAACCACAAACCTCCATGCTGGCAAAAGCACGTATAATTCAAAGAATCAATGTTAACATCTCTTTGTAAGACACATAATATGTAGACTAGAAACCCACAGACAAGACACAATGGGTTCTGTTAGTTCCTATCTCTGGAAAACTGGGTTCAAAGGCAGTATTGATCAGAAGTATTCATTTTCCTTAATTCCCAGTAGAACACCACAATGCCTTCAAACTCTACCCTCCCCACCCAAGGATTGACACAGATCTTTATTCTCTTATATTTTATAAGATATAGGGATGAGGCCTGTATTTATGAATTCACTGATAGAGAAAACTGTCTTGAGCAGTTACCTCAATCACTGAGAGTTTAAAGGACTCGGCCAAGATCATGCAACCAGGATTTCTCAAGAAACAGGACTGGAACCTAGGCCTTCTTGCCTCCAAGCCCAGCTCTCCATCTACTGTACCATAATTCCTCTCATATAAAGTTAGACTAATTCTAATTAATTAGAATTCATCATTCTCATATAAAGTTAGACTAACTCTAATTTATTGCAGAGAGTGTGGGGGGGGAAGGAAATGATAACAGAACATGAGTTTTTCTTGGTATGGGAGCCCCCAGTATATAACTTCCTCTATCCATGTAAATCAATCCCACCTCAAAATTTATATTCTTAAGAGTTACCTAATTAGCGACAGAACTATTCTCCCATCTGCTACCTTAGCTGTGAGTGAATTCAGTTTCCCCTTTTGGCAGACAACAAATTCCAAATCTCAATTTACTCTTCACAACTTCTGTTGGAAATAAGAGTAGTCAAGTATCAAATACTTTGCATATTTCCCTATATAATGATTAAAAGAGGAGGAAGAAAGGTAATTTTTAATAATATTAAAACATGTTACAATGATCCTCCTACACTCCTTTCTCCCAAGAAGAGGTTCCAGAGAGATAGAAAGCACTCATGACAGCCAGAACTGTCTCTCCAGAACTTCCTTTTTTTCTTCTAATTATTTAAGAAAGCTAAAACAGTGCTACAGATCATTGGGAAGAGACCTAATATAGCCAAGTGGAATAAAGACAGATTCTTTTTTAATATACTCTGAGTTCAAGCCCATAACTCAGAGGTCAACATCACAAACATCATCATGAAAGAAAATTGAAGATGTGCTACTGGGTTAAAAGTAAATAATCTCTGATGCCCCTTTGTGCAATAGAAGAAACCTACATCTTATGGTGGAATATGTGAAATTAGGCAAAAGTATTTTGCCTTGCACAGTGTTTTTGTCATCATATTAATATTCATAGACTAGCAGGCACCAGGAAATAGAATTAATAATGCTTATAATTAACATGAAATCTATGCTAAGTAGAATAATTGATAGAGTGACCTTGTAGTCAAGAAGACCTGAATTCAAATCTTGCATCAGACACTGATTAACTGTTTAGCCTTAGAAAGTCACTTAACTTCTCTCTGTCTCAATTTCCTAATCTATAAAATGAAGTTTAAAATAGCAACTACTTCACAAGACTACTACGAGTTAAATGAAATAACTTTTAAAGTTTTTTCAAACCTTAAAGTTCTATATAATGATTAATTCTTATTACTACTAATAATTTATTATTGTCATTAACAATTTGTTAGTGATAAGAATTTAAGATAATAATGATAGTCTAGAAAAAATAAGAGTAAAAATTTCCTAGATCCAGCTATGCAAAACATTGACACAGTACGTCATTGTTCCCCAAATTTCAACAGTCATTCATTATAAGTAATTATGCATCTATTGAGAATATTGGAGTGTTGAGATGTTTTCCTAGCAACAATGATGGTCTCAGGAATGCCGATCATTTTCTGAATAGGTACAATTCATGTTTTCAAAAAGAGAGTGACCCTGAGGCCCTCAGCTCTCAGATAATGTTCTTGAGGTGATTAGAACAGAAAGCAGAGAAAGTCTGGATGCTATAGATCTGCCTGGACCAAAGAAGGTCCTAATGGAAACACAAGGTACAGCTTTCCTATATACTACACAGATAAAACTTGGCAGAAATAAGGCTTTTTTCTGACCTTTTGTCACACTTCTAGATCTATAAAGAGGCAGCTTGGCAGAGTAGAAAGCACACTGACTTTGAGTCCAAGGACCAAGGTTCAAATCTTGACTGGTGTTTACTATCTTTGAGATTTGGGGTAAATCACATTACCATCCTGAGCATCAGTTTTCTCCCCAAGAAAATGAGAAAACCAAAAGATGGTTTCTAAGGTCCCATCAAGTTCCAGATTTTTCTTATGGTCCAAAGAAATTAGAACTGGAAGGGGCCTTAGAAATCATCAATCCAGTTCCCTTGATTAAAGGATGAGGAGAGTTTGTGGCAGAACTTCCTCACATACAATTCATTTCCTCCTCCCTCTCCTGACACTACACACACCTGGAATAGACTTTCCTGTTGACCTTCTTCCTTTCCTAGTCAAAGGATATAAACAGATAATTATTGAAGGAAACACAAATTGTTGAAAATCACTTGAAAAATCATTAAACTACTCTAAAATTTAGGAGTACAAATTAAAATAGATTCAAGCTACCATCTAAAGTCTATAAAATTGACAAAGATAGATAAAAGCATTAAAAATCAGCATCAAAGAGCTATTATCAGCATAATCACCATTATGCTATTGATAGTCTAGCGAATTAAAACAGCCTTTTTGTAGAGCAATCTGTCCTGTTCAAGAAGAGTTATAAAACTAAGAATATTCTTTAATTCCATTGATGTCATTACTAGTACTATAGCCTAAGGCTTTTGTTAAAGCATGGGGGAAAAAAGACCCATGTACACAAAATTATTCATAGCAACTTTACTTTCAGGAGTGAAATGAAAAGAACCAAGAGAATGTTGTACATAATAACAGCAATAATATTCAACAAATAACTATAAACAACTAAGATGAATACTATAAATATTCAAATCATCTGCAAAGGACCTTTGAAGGAAGATGCTATCTATATCTAGAGAAAAAAATGATAAATAGAAGAATACATAGCATATACCCATACACACATGTGTCTTTGAACATGTGTGTGTTGTGAAATGGTGGCCTCTAGTGTGGGGTGGGGAGGGAGAAAGTTCAGAACTTAAAATGTGACAAAAAATTAAAGAAAAAAAGAAAAATGGAAAAAAGTTAAATATCAGTAACAAACTATATAGTCAATGATTGGGAATTGACTATATAAATTAAACTGTATTCATGATTTTTTCCTTATTGTGTTCATTTATTCAACTTTTCATTTTTACATAGAATACTATTAAGTTTACAATGATTTTTTTTTCTTCACAGTTCAGGTCTGGCAATACTATCTCCATGAAAACTTCACTGATGTCCCCACCAAGAAATGATGATATCACCCACTTATACCACTTTGACTTTTCCCACACACTTCATTATATTACTAAATGTGTATGTCTTATACTCTCTACTAGAATGCAAGGTCATTGAGGTCTAGGACTAAGTTATTATTCCTCTCTGTATCTTTTGGTAGGATTAGCAGTGTCTTGTATATATGGCAGGGGTTTAATAAATGTTTAATGAATTGAGTGAGATATCTCACATTTGCTCCTTCCTTTCTATTTCCATCACTACTATCCTAGTTTGGAATCTTACCACCCTCCCTGGACAACCATCTTCCAATAGGTTTTCCTATCCATGCTTTTTTTTTTTAGGTTTTTGTGAGGCAATGGGGTTAAGTGGCTTGCCCAAGGCCACAAAACTAGGGAATTATTAAGTGTCTGAGGTCACATTTGAACTCAGGTACTCCTGGCTCCAGGGTCAGTGCTCTATCCACTGCGCCACCTAGCTGCCCCAACTCTCCTCCTTTCAATCTAGCTTTCTCCATTGTCAGATTCTACTTCTGCATACATAGATCTTTTCCTATCATGCTCCTCTGCTAAGCTCTATACTTTCTGCTGAATAAAGTTCAAATTCCTTTACCTAGCATTCTAAGCCCAATGTACTATGGGGCTATCCCACCTTTCTGGGAGAATGGGGAAAAGCAACTTATATTTATTAAATACCTACTATTTGCCAGACACTGTGCTATGTCCTTTACAGATACCCACTTATTTGATTCTCACAACAACCTTGAGAGGTAGGTACCATTTCTATAACCATTTTAGAGCTGGGGAAACTGAGACAGACAGTTTAAGGGACTTATTTGGGATTATATCGATAATAGCTGTCTAAGTTCTAATTTGAATTCAAGTCTTCCTGACTCCAGGTCCAGGGCCACCCAACTGTTCATACTGGGCTCCTCTAGCAACACTAAACCACAAATTCAATTCCCTACACATTTCCACCTCTATGACTTTTTTCATATTGTTCTCTGACCCTTGAATATATCCCTTCTTCCTAGTTCTCTACCTCTTGGATTCCTATTCAGTCTGTAACATCTAATTCAGAGGCCATCTTCCCCAGGAAGACTTCTTATAAGATCTGAGATTTAGAGTAGGAAGGGACCTCAGAGGCCATTAAGCCTAATTTCCACCTTTAAATAAGGTGAGAAAACAGAAGCCCCAGGGGCACAGAGATATTAAATGTCTGAAGCAAGATTCAAACACCTCATCTCCCTGCAGTTGATTATGACCACCCCCTTCCACAGACATTACAGAAGACTTTACTGGAATCCAATAAAGTTCCTAGGTCAAGTAATCAATAAACATTTATTAGGCATCTTACAATATGCCAGCCACTATGAATGCAATGCTGCAGTCAGACGCCTAGAATATTTGACAAGTGGGCTGGATCATTTTTAGTATTCCCCTTCTATGAAAACAATGATTTTCAGTAATAATCAAGAAACGGAACAAATAATAATGCCATAAAGAAATGCATACAGAGAAAATTTTCTTTATTAAACTTTGTTTACAATCATGCCAGTAAAAAAATCAATATTACAGAATAAAAAGGGGAAAAACTCAATGGATTAGTACTTTTTAATGGAGGGGAGGGGGATAGGAAGGGAGTGTGGAAGGAACTTTTGTAACTTAAAAATATACATGTGCATATAGATGAAAATAAATAAATTTTTAAAAATAAATGTATTATTCAAAGACAGTAAAGTATTTCACATATGAACTAAAACTTGCATTTACCACACAAAAATTTATCCTTCCCAGTTTTCACTAATTCACCATTTTAAATCTTAAAAATGAATAAAACTTCCATAAACAAACTCACATAAACAGACAGAATTGAAATACATTAAGTTTTGATTCTGTCTTTTCAATCACTGTGCTATCATTGTTTATTTCTAACCTACTGTTTAAAAGCTGGTATAGAGGTGCAAAATGAACTCAAAGCAAGTTCAATGATTACATTACAAACTTACTTTGTTACAAAGTTGATCTCAGAACCAACTTGTGGAAACTACGCAGTTGAAATCATGTATCAGGGACTGACTGTGTTGATGATGCAAATATTTAGAAGTTAGATCATCAAAAGATTTTTTTTGAGAAATATTTTTATCACTGACCCTAGCTGGAATTGCCAATACATGATGTTAATTTTTAGATGTTTTTTTTTTTTAATTCTCTAAAGGTAATGTCTTTCCCTTTATTGCCTGCACCATCCTTGCCCTTAGTGTTCCAGAACTATAATCTCTCATGCAGTTACTGTATTATTTTGCATCATTTTTATAGATGTCATAAGACTAAACTGAATTATAACTCATGCAAACAACCAACAAGCATTTATTTCTCTCCTACCAAATGTCAGTCACTGTGTTAAGTATTAGGGGTACAACAAAAATAAAAATAATATTTTCCCTCAGGGAACATACCACTCAGCCAGGGGAGATAAGTATATGTGTTCGTGTGCATATCTGCAAAATTGTCATGTTAACTAGAGAGAATATGACAATTTTACAGAATATTATAATTAGACATGGAAGTATTGATGACATTGTTGTTTTGTCCATTAATCGAGTCTGACTTTTCATAATACTATTTAGGATCTTCTTGGCAAAGATAATGGAGTAGTTTATCATTTCTTTCTCCAGTTCATTTTACAGAGGAGGAAACTGAGGCTAACAAGGTGAAGTGACTTGCACAGGGTCACATAGCTTGAAAGTGCCTGAAGGAGTAAAGAAATCCTTCAATCAAAGATGATAGAATTATAGGGCAATCAGTCATTGGTTGATTAATGGATTAGCCAGCTCACCTCTGGTGACCTTAAAAAGCAAGACTTCCATGGGAGTGAGGCAGGAGGCTTCTGAGGAGTGTAAACTCCAGCAATTGAAAAGAGAGCCAGCTATGAAACATGAAACGAGCACTTGAGAGAATTAGTCTCAGGACTAGGGAGTGAGGGAGAGATCTTTCTCCTCTCCTTCCATCAGCTATGGAATCTTGAAGCAGAGCTATTTATCTGGTAGGGACCACAGGGTCCATGGAAGCATGCTCAGCAGAGGCCACAGGATGGCCGTGCAAGGGAAAGAAAGAGGAATAAGGGTGAATATTTATATCATTGGAAGAAAAAGCACTTCAGGTTCTGCAATATCAGAGGCATGATTTGCCTTGGCCACAGGTTCTCTATGTGGGAATAATCACCTAGTATAATTACCTTTTCATTCTTCCTCTGGAGAGTTTTTGAGGAAGAATATATTCAATATTTATGAGAGGCGTATTTTATAGCTACTGTTCATGTTACGCCATTTCAGTAAATGCCTTTGCTTTGAGCTAATTGTGCTAATTAACTGAATATTAAGATAAACATCCTAAGTGAACTCATGAAATATAGCTACCACCCTAGTGGAACTGCCAAGTGCTTTCAATCAGGGTGGCTGCTCTCTGGAAGACCCAAGTTTGTATAAGGGTATTAGGAGGGAGGAGGCAGCAGCCTACAATTTGTGCTAGGGATAGATAAAATAAATAACAGGTGATTTTCTTTTTTGAAAAATTGCACTAGCAGCTGGGAAAAATCAGACAAGGGCTCAAGGAGAAGATGGCTCTTGAATGGTAGAAGCTCATGATTCTGAGAGACAATGGAGAGAAAAGTGTACATTCCAGGAGTGGTGAGAGATACACTGTCCTACCCAAGGAATGGGGGAAAGGTCATTTTGTACTGCAGGGCTGATAGAGGGTAGTAATCTGGAATAAGGTTAGAAAAGCATGGTAGGGTCAGATTGTAAAGGACTTCAAACATCAAACAGGAGAGTTTATATTTGATCTTGGAGATAATAAGGAATCATTAGAAATTAAAATGTAGGGGAGGGGAGTAACATGATCAGATTAAGTGAGGAGTTAGTCATGATTCAAAGATTGTTACACCTAAACATAAACACTTCCTGAGGTTCCGGCAGACTATGCACAGAGGAAGCACATTAATAATGTTCTTTGTAGAATTATAGATCAAGAGGTAGAAGGGACCTCAGGAGTCATTTCATCCAACCTCTCATTTTTATTGATAAGAAAACTGAAGCCCAGAGAGAGTAAATGGTCACACAGAAATTAAGATGGGTAAAAGTTGATCTCAGCTCCTCTAGTTCTAAATGCAATATTCTTGTCACTGTCCTACACTGACTTAATAAATTGAACTGAATACAAAATGTCCTTTTTACAGTTCCTTTGATCAGATTCTCTAAAGATTGATTAGGTCCAAACTTAGAAAATAAATTTTTCTTCAAAACCATATTTTCCTAGGTCTACCGAATTATTTTTTTATGACTTTATTTCATTGGTCTCCTTTGTTCTTATAATTTATATAAGGACCATGTTTCCTAAAATAGACTTTACTTTTCAACGGACAAGGAAGGATATATTCATTGGAGCCAACTTCCTTATCTCAAGTGGATCTGTGATTTCACTGGTTTGTAAATATCATTCAGTGGTTCAGATTGCAACCACATCTATGCTTACTCATTCTTTGCAGCTAAAGATTTCCTTTCATAAATGAGCGACTAAATGTTTCCTTTCATAAATTTGCAACAAGAGATCTATCCCAGTGTGCTGGTAACTTTCCTTAATTTCTCTCCATATCATAAAGCTAGTAATAAAATATGTTATTCACCTGTAATCCCACATGGCCAGTCCAATTCTCTTCCTATAGCATGAGTCCTTGACAGCATCCTTTACTTCTCTTTTTGGATCTCTTCTTTTATTATATGGTAGTGCCTAATGACACCCACTATGCACTTCTCCATTTTCATCTGTATGATACTCATTTTCACTTTGGTAACTGTGGCAACTGATATTTTCTGTTGTAAAGAAGAAATAGTAGAATATTGATATTTAAAAGATGTCTTTACTTTAATGGAAACTTCAAGGTCAATGAGGAGCTTTTCAATTAATCAAAGACAATAAAGCCTGCCTCATTTCTGCTCTTCAATTCCTTGACCAAAAGTTGAATATCTTCCCTCTACATCTGTGTAATTCTGCATCTATGTAATTATCATCATAAATAAAGTCTGGTCAAAGATCTCTATTTCACATTGGTTTTTCAAAAACATATCCAGAGTTAAATTTCTTTTTCTAATTAGTCCAACTACATTATTACCTTAACCAAAGTGGTCAAATAAGCTATATGGTTAATAAAAAAAACTTATCTGGAAATGTAAGAATCATGCCAATGGATCTGCCTGGTCTTTGTCCCATTAAAATTGTCCCAATTCTGGAAAATAGGATAATAGTCATGCTGATGGTTCTAGACTGATCTGTGGTTCTCCAGAGACCCCCAGTGGTCACTGAAAGCATTTCCACTGAGTGGAAGATAACGTGGCTTACTCAGTGGCATCTGGGGTGTAGCAAAAGAAGGCAAATTCAATTCAATAAATATGTATTAAGTACTTAATATATGTCATGGACTTCCATTCAGGGAGCAGAGCATTCAAGGGATCATCTCCAAGAAAAAAGTGTAAGAATGATATGGAGAACAAGCTTGTCACCCCTTTTTTCCCTTTGCATATTGCTTCTTCTATTTGATCTGAGCAATTTTTCCATTTTTGCAAATGTTCACCCTTGATATGATTTCAGTCTTTATGAAACCTGGGAGTAATCTAGTTTATATTCTCTTCAATCATATTTATATTCACTTCCATAGAAATTTTTCTAGTGTGCAGAGGGCACAAAGACTAAGACCAGTTCTCTTGTATTTGTCTAACATAGAACATAGAACTTGTTTTTTTCTTTCTCATAAGTGATGTTTATAGACCCCAGGCCTTCTAGTGCTTGTTCAAGCTATCTCCAGATTGATGCCAATAAATCCTGAGGATGCAATTGATATTTACTTCCATTTAGGCAAGTATAGATCTAAGAAAGGCTTTAGTGCAGGGGCCATACAAGACTTGGAGCTGAGATACTTATCATTCTGAGTATAATTGTCCTGTTATGGTATAGGGGAAAGAAAATAAAATGATTAGATATTTATTATGTCTGAAAGAGTCAAAAAGAGCTACATGAATAATTCTAGGCCTCAAACACTGAATAACGTATTTAATGCCTTTTTGTTTCTGACAGAATAAAACCACATGGTGTGAGTGAATAAATGTGAATGTCTAATCTCCCTAAAACATTATGAATCTTATTCTTTCATTTTTCTCTTTTCCTTACTCAAGTTATTCATTCATCTACCAGATATAACTTCATAAATAGTTCAAAATGAATACATACATATGCATATATAAATATATGCATTTATATAAAAATATGTATTTAAAAGACTTTTTCAAAATCCAGTTACTTGAAGTGTGATGCCTGCTGGCCATGAAACAATTATAACATATTATACACAAATCAGATGTATTACACTAACTAGAATGAGTTGTGGCAATAGCCCTAGATTAGTGGGAGACCTTGGTCTTTTAAGTTTAAAGTAGGCTTTCAGTCTACTCAATTATTATCCTTACCTGAACTGCAGATTTTTCTCCTGCTCCCCTGTTCACAGATTGTGAAAAGAGCCCCTATCTGCTTTGTAATTTTTAATAGCTGGCAAAGACGATAATCAGAGCTTATCCTGTTGGGAACTTGGGTATTTTGATTGGCATTAATGGCAAATGAAACTAGTACCAAAAAAAAAAGAAAAAGAAAACCATGATCAGCATATTTTTATTAATGTAACATGATTTAAATATAAGAGGTTTTTGGGGAGTAGAGGATTTTCTATTTGACAGGCGAAAACTACAGTCTGAAAAAGGTACCTCTCTGAAAGAATTTTGCCTAAAAGAATATATTCTACCATCATTTCTTCTTTTGAGCAAAAATCTTTAAGACATATAAGACAAGGTGGAGGGGAGGAAAGAAAAAAAGGGTGAAAGAGAAATTTACATGATAACTTTATTGTGTATTTGAAGGGAATAGCAAATTGTACATGATAGTTTCATGTGCAATCATATTTTTATTATATTATGGTTCAGAAATGCTTGTTTTTGTTGCATGAATTCAAATAAAATATTTTTTAAAAAAAGAAAAGAAAATAGAATTAAAAATGCCAACTACTATCTTTTTTTTGCCCATTTCATTCACTCACTCATTCAATAAATACTGATTAGAAGTTTTAATTCTGTCCTCACATAACATAACTTTTTTTGTAGAGACAAAATGCATAATATGCACAAGAACAAAATAATGTATATCAATAGTGAACACATGAGAGGTTTGATCGATGGTGGAAAACAGGAAGATACTGAAGAAGTGGTAGACTTTGAACAAAGAAATCAATGGACAAAAATTGACAGCAAAGTAGTTATTCTATGTCTTATTCATCTTTGTATCCTGGCATTTTAGATCCTCAAACATTTGTTAGTAGATCTGAACAAGCTGTTCTGTAACTAGTAGAAGTGACTATACATCATTAATAGTCAACAATAACTGATAATCATATATTAAGCACCAGCTCTTGCTGTTCTCAAAAGAGGAATTGGATTTAAATGAGGCAGAGCTTCCCAAAGTTATTAACCTCACTCTCTCTCTCCAAGGACATCTGAGATCAGTGTAAGACACTGGTCAGGATAACTGGCATTGGCCCTAGATTAGTGGAAGACCTTGATCTTTTAAGCTAGGGTCTTTCCCAAGTCTCAATTTGTCTGAAACAACACCCACTCAGTGATTAAAAATTCTGTTAGGCACTCAGGGATACAAATACCAAAAAAACCAAACAATTCTGGTCCTTAAGAAGGTTACAGTCTAATTAGGGATGAAAACACACAAAAGAAAGCAGCAAAGAGTGGGAAGAAGCATGGAAGTTCATGAGAAAGCCCAAATGAGTGCATCTGGGTGGGAAAATATCTCATAAATCTTGAGTTTCTCAGCTTTGTTCATGGACAGTTCAAAGAGGGTGGGTTTAAATATGTTGTTCAAAAAGTCTGAATCCAGAGAAGGTTGATCAGATTGGGGAGGGAGCTTCAAGGTCATTCCATGTATATTAGGATCATGTTACATAAGGCTAATGAATGAGCAGATTATGTCACATGAGGACTGATGGAAGGAATTAGAAATTGGTGAACTTGTTCTTCTCTGTCTTAGACAAAGAACTAGGAACAGGTAGAAGTTGTAAAGCTGCAAATTTCACAGGGAATCCAAGCTGCAAGGGACATTAGAGTCATCTAATCATCTCATTTTTAAAAATTATGAAACTGAGGCCCAAAAGGGTAAAGTGACTTCCCCAACAGAGGTAGCAAGTGACTGATCTGAGATTTGAACTGAGATCAACTATTCTAAACTGAGTGCCCTTTCAACCTGAAGAAATAATTCCTAAAAATGAGAACTTGCCTCAAAAGTGGCTTGGATTATCTCAGAAAGTAGCTGCTTCTGAATCCCTGTAAGTCTTTAAATAGAGGATGATTGATGATTTTATAGCTGTTTCATCACCATCCTCCATTCCTTTGTACAAGTGATACCCATAACTAACATAATTTCACTTCATAGAATCCTTCGGTTCTTCATTAACAGGGTTTGAGTGCTGCATGAGACATGTTCCAGGGCCTCCAGTTATTATAACTCTCTCCCTCTTTAAAAAACTTTTTATTTACTCATTTATGTGCTTCCCTATGAAAATAAAAGCTCCATTAGGGCAGAGACCATTATGGTTTTGTTCATAATAGATGTTTAATAAATGCTTAAATTAAATTAGGTTGAAGGTTATAGAGGCTATTTCTGCTCTTTATTGACTATGTGATCCCTGAGATTCCTGAGGGAAGGAAATGTTTCATTCTCTGATTTTTAAATGCAGCACTTAGTACAGTGACTGGCACAGAGAAACCACTATTTAACTGAATCTAATTGAATTGGATATGAACAGGTACACATTGCCATAGTGAATAGAGCTCTGGGCTAAGAGTCAGGAAGACTCATCTTCCTGAATTCAAATTTGGGCTCAGACACTAGCTGTGTGACCCGACCCTTGAGCAAGGCACTTAAACCTGCTTGGCTCAGTTTCCTCATCTTTAAAATGAAAAGAAAATAGCAAATTATTCTTTGTGACCTCCCCCATTTGGGAGTTTTCCTTGCAAAGATCAGAAAATGCTTAAATGGGGGAGGGGGTTACAAAGAGTCAGAGACAACTGACATTTAAATGACTGAACAAAAAATTGAATTGTATTGATTCTATGAATGTCTCTAAAGAATAAAAAATTCTGGGGTGGAGCCAAGATGACTACAAGAAGGGATCCAGTATGAGGAGCTCTCTGATAAAACTCATCAGCTAAGGACTCTAACTAAACTTTCGAGAGACAGAACCCACAAAGGGACCCAGTGAGGCAGTTCTCCTACTCAAGGTAACCTGGAAAAGAGCAGAAAGGCTCTGCTCCCCGGGGTCGGAGGGGCGGCCTGCCAGAGGGGTGGCCCGCCAGAGCGAAAGAACTTCAGCCTCCCGGAGGCAGCCCCAGGGCGCTGGGAGCCATGGCTCACAGCAGTGGGGAAGTCTCCTGAGCTGCACCTCGTGGAGCACCGGGCAGAAAGTGGGGGAACAGCAGGGGACCTCTGCCAGAGCAAGCACATGGAGCCCAGCCCTTGGGGCACACAGCAAGCAGCTTGGTCTTTCGCCTAGACCAGGAAACAGAAGCAGGTGGAGCCCTTAAGCAGGAGCCCCCAGGGCATGAGCCCATTGAGCTGAGGGAGGGGAGTAAAGAGAGACTGCAGAGCTCTGTCCTCTGCCCCTGGAACAGGACTCTGGGGTTCTGACCACATTCAGATCCTGAACACAGTCTAGGCCCCCTCATAGAACAGCAGGGGCCCCCCCACCTCAGCCCCGTGGCAGAGGGGGGCGCTTATGGTCATTCACAGACCAGGAGGGAGGACAGAGCCTCACACACTGAGACCCTTGTGGGATTGTCACAAAAGCTCAGGAAGCACCCCAAACCAGGCCCAGGCTGGGAAAATGAGCAAGCAGAGAAACAAAAGGAAGACTATTGAGAAATATTTTGCAAATGAGCCCAAGAAGAGTCAAAATACTCAGTCTGAAGATGAGGAAGCACAAGCTCCTGCATCTAAAGACTCCAAGAAAAGCAGAAATTGGGCTCAGGCTATGACAGAGCTTAAAAAAGACTTTGAAAATCAAATGAGGGAGTTGGAAGAAAAACTGGGAAAAGAAAGGAGAGAGATGCAGGAAAAACATGAAAATGAAGTCAGCAGCTTAGTCAAGGAAATCCAAAAAAATGCTGAAGAAAATAGCATGCTAAAAACCAACTTAGGTCAAATGGATAAAACAGTTCAAAAAGTTATTGAGGAGAAGAATGCTTTAAAAAGCAAAATTGGCCATATGGAAAAAGAGATAAGAAAACTCTCTGAGGAGAACAAATCCTTCAGACAAAGAATAGAATTCAGGGAGATTGATGAATTTACTAGAAATCAGGAATCAATACTTCAAAACCAAAAAATGAAAAATTAGAAGAAAATGTGGAATATCTCATTGAAAAAACAACTGCTATAGAAAACAGACTTAGGAAAGATAATTTAAAAATTATTGGAATACCTGAAAGTCATGACCAGGAAAAGAGCCTTGACATCATTTTCAAAGAATTACTACAGGAAAATTGCCCTGATATTCTAGAAGCAGAGGGCAAAATAGAAATGGAGAGAATCCACCAATCTCCCCCAAGAAAGAGCTCCCAAAAAACCAACCCCTAGGAATATTATAGCCAAGTTCCAGAACTCCCAAGTCAAAGAAAAAATATTACAAGCAGCCAGAAGGACACAGTTCAAATATCATGGAGCTACAGTCAGGATCACACAGGACTTAGCAGCAACTACATTGGAAGCTCGTAGGGCTTGGAATACAATATACCGGAAGGCAAAAGAGCTTAGAATGCAGCCAAGAATGAACTACCCAGCAAGGCTGAATGTCATCTTCCAGGGAAAAAGATGGGCTTTCAATGAACCAGGGGGATTTCAAAGGTTCCTTTTGGAATGGCCAGAGCTGAACAGAAGGTTTGATCTTCAGATACAGGACTCAGGCGAAGCATGGAGATTGGAGGAGAGGGGAGAAATATGAGGGACTTAATGAGGATGAACTGCATGTATTCCTGCATAGAAAAATGACACTGATAATAC
The DNA here is from genome assembly GCF_037893015.1 of Macrotis lagotis. Classification (NCBI taxonomy): domain Eukaryota; kingdom Metazoa; phylum Chordata; class Mammalia; order Peramelemorphia; family Peramelidae; genus Macrotis; species Macrotis lagotis. The sequence goes on from NC_133666.1 coordinate 237,238,980, forward strand.
TCATATGAACCTTCTCAGTTAATAGAGCAGGTAGAGAGAGCTTTTATAGTTGAAGCACAGGAGAAAGCTGAATTTGAAGATAAAATATGGTGTAAAAATGGAGTCAATAGAAAAAAAGGGAAATGGAATGGGAGAAAGAAAAAAGAAAGAGGGGGAATAGAATAGTCCAAAATATTTCACTTAAGATTTTTTTTATTACAATGAGCTATTGCAATGATATGGAAGGGGGGAGGCAAGGGGGGAATGAGGGAACCTTTGCTCTCATCAGAGATGGCTAGGAGAGGAAACAGCAAATATACTCAATGGGGTATAGACATCTGGAGTAAGAAGGAAGGGGGAGCAGGGGGAAGGGGTGGGGATGTGAGTGATGGAGAAAAGGATGTACCATGGGGGGAGAGTGGTCAGATATAACACATTTTCTTTTTTACTTCTTGCAAGGGGCTGGGATTGGATGGCCTGTCCGGGACCATGGGGCCAGGTGGATTCTGGGCCTAAGGGGTGGTATGGGGGCTCAGGGCTTCTTGGCCCCAGGACCAGGGATCTGTCTGCTGAGCCAGTCAATGACCCTACAGCAGAGTCAGAGTGAAAGGAGAGAGAAAATAGAGTACATGGTAGTGGAGAAATAAGAAAGGAGGGAGTTGCGATCAGCAATGGCAACAGTGGAAAAATATGGAAGTAACTTTTGTGATGAGATCCACCCATGACAGAGTTGTTGGTGTTGGAACAACAAATCAAGCACATTTTTTGTTATTATTATTTGGGGGAGGGTGCAGGGCAAGTGGGGCTGGATGGCCTGCCTGGGGCCACATAGCAGGGTGATCTTTGGGTGTCTGGGGCCAGATTTGGACCCAGGTGCTCCTGGCTCAAGGGCCAATGCTCTGTCTGCCACCTAGCCACCCCTACTATTATTACTATTTTATTTTATTTTGGGTCTTTTTTTTCTTCTTTTTGGTTTTTGCAGGGCAGTGGGGATCAGGTGGCTTGCATGTCACGTGGCTGGGTGATTGTTGGGTTTACGAGGCTGGATATGGGCTTGGGTGCTCGTGGATCCAGGGCTGGTGCTTCGTCCATTGTGCCACCTGGCCATAACTACAATTATTACTATTATTTTTTTAATTTTAATTTTTTTCTCTCCCCTTTACTTTTTTCGCCCAAGCAAGTCTATCTATATTCATAGGGGAAGAGGAGTATTTTGTTTACTTGTAAACAAGAATATTTTATTAATGTAAAAAAAAATTTGTACAAAATGAGAATAAAAAATAAATTAAAAAAAAGAATAAAAAATTCTTTTGCCTACCACAGGACTAGATGAAAAGACCTTTCCCTCTCACCACCATATCTCTTACCACCACTACCAACAGGAGTGTTTTACCCTCAAACTAAAAACTGAAAACATCTGTTTCCTATCTTGGAGCAGACTGTGGAAGCTGGATTGCAGACCTCATTATCTTAATTTAGTCAATGTCCCCTTTCCATGCTTAGGTAGACATGATCTGAAAATAATGAGTTTTGAATTAAGGATGCCCCAGCAACTGGTAATAGAGGAAGAGACCCTGTTGGGACCTTCCTATATAAAGGCACCCATGCTGCCTTGGAAAACTGTTTAGGGTAAGGGTAGGAAGAAAACTAAAAAACGATTTTACTTTAAGCTCCAAAACTTATCAGCAGTTTTCAATGTGATGGAACAGGGTAAGGCGCATATGATAATAAAGTAATGGTCCACTCCAGACTAATTACTATATAGATCACTAATCCATATAGTTGATAGCATATATACTATATCCAGTAGCCTTTCCAAAGGATATGGGTTCCCCAAAATAAGAAATACCACTTCCATTCTAATTAACCAGGATGTCCACATCATTAGACCAAAGTAAAAATTCCTAAAGGCTTCCATAGGGAAATAAATCTAAAGTACCAGAAACAAATTGGAAACCTAGCAGAGAGAGGGTAAATTCCACATGATAAGAGAGAAGCAGGAGGACATTTTGGCAGAGAATAAATGAGAATGCACAACAATAGGTATGATGTCCTTATACCCAGATCGGTTTATTAATGAACAATCTTCTTTTTTAAAGATTTTCACACTCCCTTTAGAATGATCTCCCTATAAAAACATTACTTGTACAAAAATATTTATAGCAGCCCTGTTTGTGGTGGCAAAGAATTGGAAATCAAGTAAATGTCCTTCAATTGGGGAATGGCTTAGCAAACTGTGGTATATGTATGTCATGGAACACTATTGTTCTATTAGAAGCCAGGAGGGATGGGAATTCAAGGAAGCCTGGAGGGATTTACATGAACTGATGCTGAGTGAGATGAGCAGAACCAGAAAAACACTGTACACCCTAACAGTGACACGGGAGTGATGATCAACCTTGAAGGACTCGCTCATTCCATCAATGCAACAATCGGGAGCAATTTGGGGCTGTCTGCAAAGGAGAGTGCCATCTGTATCCAGATAAGGAGATGTGGAGTTTGAACAAAGTTCAAGGACTATTCCCTTTAATTTAGGAAAAAAACAGATATCTTATTGTCTGATCTTGTTACCTCTTGTCTCTTCTCTAATGATATGATTTCTCTCTCATCACACCCAATTTGGATCAAGGTACAACATGGAAACAAAGTAAAGACTGACAGATTGCTTTCCGTGGTGGGTGGGGGGAGGTAAGACTGGGGGGGGGGGATTGTAAAACTCAAATAATATCTTTAATAAAAATTAATTTAAAAAAAAAGAATGATCTCCCTAGACAGAGGAAGACCTATTTCCCCCATTTTTCTAAGAAAAAGTTGTACCAATTACCTAAGTACTGTATCTTCAACTTTAGCTACTTTTTGCCCTTCAGACCCAAAATTCCCAAAAGGAAGACAACCAACTTGTGTCTGGAACATTACTTCTCCATGATTCCCAAAGAGAGGTTCCTCTGTCAGCAAGTTTCTAATTCACTCCACCCTTCTTCCTCTCTATTTTATTTCTCTTCGCTAATTTTTGCCAGAAACTATTAAAAAAAACACTCTTTCTAGTATATTTTAAAACAGAATTTTAAAAAACAATGTTACACAGTAAGGTGTGACAGAGAATATATGACATAGTGTGGTACATTACAGCATAGTATATGTGTATATTTATACATATATATATATATATGTGTGTGGTATATGTGTATATTTATACATATATGTGTGTAGATGTATGTAAGTTGAAATATAGTAAGGTGTATATATGTATATTTATATCACAGACTAGTAAAACAGATACAAAGGAGTAGAGTTTACATATATATATATCAATATAGGAATATATATATAAATATATATAGGTTTTATATAGTATATATAATATAGTATAATAAATACATAGTACAATATTACTATTGTTACTTTTGGTAGAAACTAGGAAAAAATTCCTGACTCCTGCAATTTTTAATCAGAACTTTTTAAAAATAATATTGTACTATATAGAATAGTATTTGGATGTAATAGTAGTAGAATAAATAAAGATAGATATAGAAGTGAGAGCTAGATAGTGCGGTAGATGGAGTACTGGATCTAGAGTTAGGAATACCTGAGTTCACGTTCAGCCTCAGAGTAGCTGTTTGACCTTTCACAAATCATTTAACCTCTATTTGTTTTAATCCACTGAAGAAAGAAATGGCAAATCACTCCGGTATCTTTATCAAGAAAATCCCATTCGGTATCACAAAGAGATAGACATGATTGAACTTTCTCTGTCTCTCCCTCTCCCTCCCTCCCTCTCTCCTCTCCCCCTTTCTCCTCTCCCTCTCCCTCTCTCCTCTCCCTCTCCCTCTCTCCTCACCCTCTCCCTCTCTCCCTTTCTCCTCTCCTTCTCCCTCTCCCTCTCCCTCTCTCCCTTTCTCCTCTCCTTCTCCCTCTCCCTCTCCCTCTCTCCCTTTCTCCTCTCCTTCTCCCTCTCCCTCTCCCTCTCTCCCTTTCTCCTCTCCTTCTCCCTCTCCCTCTCCCTCTCCCTCTCTCCCTTTCTCCTCTCCTTCTCCCTCTCCCTCTCCCTCTCTCCCTCTCCCTCTCCTTCTTCTCTCCCTCTCCCTCTCCTTCTTCTCTCCCTCTCCCTCTCCTTCTTCTCTCCCTCTCCCTCTCCTTCTTCTCTCCCTCTCCCTCTCCTTCTTCTCTCCCTCTCCCTCTCCTTCTTCTCTCCCTCTCCCTCTCCTTCTTCTCTCCCTCTCCCTCTCCTTCTTCTCTCCCTCTCCCTCTCCTTCTTCTCTCCCTCTCCCTCTCCTTCTTCTCTCCCTCTCCCTCTCCTTCTTCTCTCCCTCTCCCTCTCCTTCTTCTCTCCCTCTCCCTCTCCCTCTTCTCTCCCTCTCCCTCTCCCTCTTCTCTCCCTCTCCCTCTCCCTCTTCTCTCCCTCTCCCTCTCCCTCTTCTCTATCTCTCCTCTCCCTGTCCCTCTTCTCTCCCTCTCCCTCTCCCTCTCCCTCTTCTCTCCCTCTCCCTCTCCCTCTCCCTCTTCTCTATCTCTCCTCTCCCTGTCCCTCTTCTCTTCTCTCCCTCTCCTTCTTCTCTCCCTCTCCCTCTCCTTCTTCTCTCCCTCTCCCTCTCCTTCTTCTCTCCCTCTCCCTCTCCTTCTTCTCTCCCTCTCCCTCTCCCTCTTCTCTCCCTCTCCCTCTCCCTCTTCTCTCCCTCTCCCTCTCCTTCTTCTCTCCCTCTCCCTCTCCTTCTTCTCTCCCTCTCCCTCTCCCTCTTCTCTATCTCTCCTCTCCCTGTCCCTCTTCTCTTCTCTCCCTCTCCCTCTTCTCTCCCTCTCCCTCTCCCTCTCCCTCTTCTCTCCCTCTCCCTCTCCCTCTTCTCTATCTCTCCTCTCCCTGTTCCTCTTCTCTTCTCTCACTCTCCCCTCCCCTCCCTCTTCTCTCCCCTCCCTCTCCCCTCCCCTCTCCCTCTCTCTCCTCTCCCTCTCCCTCTTCTCTGTCTCTCCTCTCCCTCTCCCTCTTCCCTGTCTCTCCTCCCCCTCTCCCTCTTCTCTTCTCTCCTCCCCCTCTCCCTCTTCTCTTCTCTCCCTCTCCCTCTTCTCTGTCTCTCCTCTCCCTCTCCCTCTTCTCTGTCTCTCCTCTCCCTCTCCCTCTCCCTCTTCCCTGTCTCTCCTCCCCCTCTCCCTCTTCTCTGTCTCTCCCTCTTCTCTTCTCTCCCTCTCCCTCTTCCCTGTCTCTCCTCCCCCTCTCCCTCTTCTCTGTCTCCCCTCTCCCTCTTCCCTGTCTCTCCTCTCCCTCTCCCCTCCCTCTCCCTCTCCTCTCCTCTCCCTCTCCTCTCTCCCCATTTGTCTGTCTCTCTGTGTCTTTTTCTCTAAATATATACATATACACAAATAGACATACATATACAAATGTATATCTATACATATATAGCATAACATAGGCAATATAGAATTAAATCAAAAGAGCTTTGGAAGGTATCATGAGACTAGAAAACTTGACTCTGAAGATAGAGGATCCAGGTACAGATCTGATATTTATGACTGGTATGATTCTAAACCTCCAGTTCTTCATCTAAAATTCAGGATTTAGATAAGGGGGCTTCTGAGGTCCCTTTCAGCTCTGGTACTTTGACACCATAGGTGACTTATTGTCATCAAATTCAGCCCTCTGACCCATAGAGGTGAAATAAATGATGTGTATAAGGTCATACAGGTATCAAGTAGCAAAGCTGAAACTGAAAACAATGCCCCCTTACTCCTAATTTTTCCACTGCACCAAACTGCCTCAAAGCTCTCCCTTTGGAAGAACCTATTTTTTTAACCAACAAAGCATCCCTCTTTTCCACTAAGAGCTGAGACAGGTGTCTCAAATACCAATAATACCAAATACTTATACCTACGTATCTATAATACCAAAAAAAAGAAGATAATAGTTAAATCAGTGGAGGAAAATTATCAAAAGTCTGAAGTGGCAGATACCTATTTAATCAGATCAAATGAGTTGAGTAGTTGAGAAGAAAAGGTCAATGTTCATCCTTATAGAGTTAAGTTTGACATACAACTTTTTTAGGAAATATTTCTTTTGTTTTTTACATAACCTCCATTTCCCAATATGTACCTTTTTCTTCCCTTCCCAGAGATCTACCTTTTATAACAAAGTATTGAATAAGTCTAATATTATTTACAATTTCATATCCATAGACTTTACCTCTGATAAAAGAGGAGTTGGGGGGGTGTCTTTTCATATCTCTTTTTTAAGCCAAATTTGTTCCTTATTAACAAAGTAACTCATTTCACTGTTTAAATATGATATCTCCAAAAGATTTTTTAATGGAGTTAGCAAAGAACAATATAATTTATTTAAATTTAATTTGCAGTTTTCTAAAGCCATAAGAGGCTGCATTTATCCATGTAATTCAGTTTTTTTAAGGTAGGGGAGGGGGGATTTGTAGTTGTTACTGAAATGTAAAGCTACTATGAATGAAGCATTTCTCCTCATATCCTCTATTGCGTGAAATCTCCAGGACAATATGAAGAATTCAACATTGATATGTAATAATCTCATGAACACATTTTTTCTTTATTCATTCCTCTGTAGACATTACTCCCTTGTCCCAGGATGTCTTTTCACAAAAGGCCAGGATAGATATCTATGGGAAAGTCAGGACAATTGGCTCCTTGGTTCCTGCATACAGATATTATTTTGGCAAGTTTGCATGCCATTAAATCCTAATCAGTATGTTGGGGTGGATTCCCTCTGCCCTTACATCTTCTCAGCAAATACTAACATGACAGGGAGTTAAAAATTGACAAAGATTCTCAGGAAGGGGGTGCTAGCTTCTGGCTCACTGATGTAGTTCTCTTACCGAATTTTAGAAAAAAACTTCACAATGATGGAATTCAGATGCAAAGATACTTTTCGCCTCACGTGAGAAAAATAATGTGAATTGGGTTCTTTTAATGAGGAAATGAATTGAAACTGAAAGAAGCAACTATTAAACCTAGGTGAAAAGTTATTTTAAGGGAATGAATTATTGAAGCATAATGATTGGCAAAGGCGTAGAATCTAAATAAATTATTTGGAGTGATTAGTGAGAGTTCACTTTATCTAGCTGGTCCATTCACCCAATAATGCCATCTGACTCCTTACCAACAACTGCCCCCCCCCCCAACTTTCTATGTCTCATTCTGAGAACAGGAGACAAACAAAATAAATTACTTCTGGAAGCAATTGCTTCTGGAGCTATATTGCTCCTCATCATCTCTGTGATTTCATCTCCCCCCCATTTAATGGTATTTTATTTTTCCAATGACATATAAAGATAGCTATCAATATTCATTTTTGAAACATTGTGAGTTTCAAATTTTTCTCCCTAAGTCAGCATGGTCTGGTATAGGTTATATATGTACAATTGTGTTAAAAATGTTTCCAAATTAGCCATGTTGTGAAAGAAGAATCAGAACGAAAGGAGAAAACCATGAGAAAGAAAAAACAAGAAGCATTTTTTTAAAATAAAGAGAAAATAATATGCTTCAATTTGCACTCACAGGCCATAGTTCTTTATCTGAATATGGATGACATTTTTTCAATTCTGCAATTTCACCTTTCCCTGGTTACCATTCTCCTCTATGTTTTGCCTCCGCTATCTGACTCAAACTGTCTCTTTTCTATCTATTTCTATCAGAAGTATTTAATATAATGTCATACAGGAAGTTAATAAATGTTGATTTGACCGACTTTGACACAATAAGTGCTCATGACATGCTTTTTCATCCCTGATATTAGGGTAAGAAGTACAGACCACTCAATGTCTGACCAGGGTTAAGATAAGTTAAGGTAATAGGAAGGAAGAATTAATGAAACTCAAGTGACCTTTGCCTACCATTCTTATTCTTTTCCTTCCCTTCAATTACTTCTTCCTTAGAATTCTCTTCCACTTTCAGGCTGCCATGAGAGAAGAGAGTTAGGATATCTTTGAGGTGACCACATCTATTGCTCTGACACCAGTTTCTGGTATTGGTCTTCCTCCCTTACTGAGCTTCTAGTCCCTCCCATTATTTGATGGACAATTTGAGACACTGCCTAGCTATGTGAACCTGTCCAAGTCCCTTGACCCTGTTTACCTCAGTTTTCTCATCTGTAAAACGAGCTGGAGAAGGAAATGGCAAACTAGTCCACTATCTTTGCCAAGAAAACCACAAATGGAATCACAATTGACCCAACAACAAAAGGAAGAGATCCTGAGGACTATAGCCTCTGGAAGATAATACTGGTGATATGTGTCTTTCTCTCCTTTTCTCAATGTAGAATTATGTAAATAAAGTAAGTGAAATATTCATATCCTTTCACCCAGAGATTCTGTCACTAAGTATATAACCCAAGGAGGCCATCAATAAAAAGAAAGTCCATATACTTCAAAATATTTTTAGCAGCACTTTTTATGATAGCAAAGAATAAGAAGCAACCCAGATTGCTCATTAATTGAGGAACAAAATGTGGTACATGAATAAAATGAAACATTTCAAAAAACAATAAACATTATTGGGGCAGCTAGGTGGTGCAGTGGATAAAGCACCGGCCTTGGAGTCAGGAGTACTTGGGTTCAAATCCGGTCTCAGACACTTAATAATTAATTACCTAGCTGTATGGCCCTGGGAAAGCCACTTGACCCCATTTGCCTTGCCAAAAAAAAACCTAAAAAAAAATAAAAAAATAAAAAAACAATAAACATGATATTGAGAAGCCTGAAAAGATCTACATGAGCTTGTGCAGAATAAAGTAAGCAGAGGCAAGAGAATAACATAGGCAATGATAAAAACAGTGAAAACATTGGGGCGGCTAGGTGGCACAGTGGATAGAGCACCAGCCCTGGAGTCAGGAGTACCTGAGTTGAAATCTGGTCTCAGACACTTAATGATTACCTAGCTGTGTGACCTTGGGCAAGCCACTTAACCCCATTTGCCTTGCAAAAACCTAAAAAAAAAAAATTTAAAAACTGGCAAAAAAGTAAAGAACATGCATGCATAATTGGAAGTTTCACAAGTATATAGATACATTTTTAGACTTTTTCAATATATTGATCTGTTATGCTGAATTTTTCCTCTTCATTTCCTTTTTTGTCTTTAAAAAATATTTGTTATATGTTCTGAAATGGGGAAAGATACTGCAAGAAACTATGGCAATATCAGGAAACCAAAAGAACTCAATAAAAACTTATTTTAAAAAATAAGTTGCACATAATGTAAATAATAGTAGATATGTCCTTCCACTAGTAACAGCAGGATCATGGCTCCAAACACACCTTTCAACCACCAGTATCTGTCATATACAAATGGGAGAATAAGAAATATCCAAATGAACTGGATTTTCATTGTAATTGGATTTCATTGTAATGAAAAGATTCTGGCCAGTTGAATATTTTTTTAAGAAAATAAAGGAACAGACCACATGACACCCACTTTGGCAGCCCTCAGCTCTAAATCATCCAATAACTAACATTAGGAGAGCCAGAAGCACATCTGCAAATAACAACTGACCACAAATTCCAAAATCACACAATACCATATATGGGGAAAAGGATGAAGTTGGGATCATGTCATGCTTGTAACTAGTTCTACAAATACCTGAGGAGGTGTTTGAGGACCTACCAACAAACCAACAAAGTGCTTTTAGGATACTTGGCATGGTTTTGTGAATGTGATGAGCTTGTAACTTCCTATTATAAAGGACAATGCACCCATAGTTAAAATGTAGATCTTCATCTAAGGATGATACAGAAGGTATAGCAACCCAGAAATCAGAGAATGAGTTACAGAGTGGTGGTGTCTGAAGTTATTAAAATATTATGTTATCTTGGATCAGGAACTCTACAATAAGATTCATATATAAATATATATATACATATATATATAAACACTTGGGTGGGATGTTTCATTTAATTTTATTTTGTTGTACAAATTGCACAAAGATGAAATTTAAATCAAAGGATGAAAACTGAATTTATTAATGAAATGGTCTATAGCTTTCTCCAGTTATCCTCTAAGAGACAAAAACTTATTATTATTAATATTCTTTCATTTGCTTGGGAGTTTGGCCAACATAAGGCTTCAGAACCAGCCACTTGGAACTTAAATGCTTTTGATCACAGCTGTATCATCTGCAGCTGCATGTGGACTTTTTCAAAGCCCACTGATTTCAATAATCTCAACCATTCAGAGGCTGTCTCCAGGGGTGACTCATATGGAAGAGCTCTTCTGTGTTTGAGAGAATCACTAGTATCCTTAACACTCAACTAGTGCCTGGGGCCATCAGAAAATGAACTGAGAGAAAAGAGTCAGTGTGTCTTTGTCCGGTGAGTCCATATAAGCTGGGTGCTGTCTCTGTGGGGCTAAAGACAGGGTAAAAGACCCCTGTCACCCCAAATCTCAGCTCATCTGGCCTTACAGACATCACTGAAAACAAGACGCCAAAAGGGGTAATAACTTCCTATTTCGGTCTGAAGTCTAAGAAGGACAAAACCCTCACTGATACAGCTTCCTCCCAAAGTTCACAGAGAAGGCAACCTAGCCCAAATTGGGCATAAAATGCCATTCTGTATTTCCATTTTCAGCACAGAAGGGTGCAAAGTGAGGCCTCACACTGTCACCCTTGTTGTGCAGGCGTCACCAAACAATGTGCCACTGTCCTGGTTGAAAAGTTAATTTAGATGACTTTAAATTTAATTTCAGAGACCAAAAGCATCAGAGATTGTGAGTAGAAAGGGACATCAGGAATCATTTAGTACAGGAGATTTTAACATGGAGTCTGTGGATAAGTTTCAGGGGTTCTGTGGATTTTAAATCAGAAAAAAAATTATACTTATTTCCACCAGCTTCTAATTGAAATTTAGCATTTATTTCAATTATGATTTTTTTTAAAAAAAATTTTATTCTGATGTAGCAAAGACTGTCTCCCATATGTAGCATGAGTGTATCATTGTGTGGCCCAAAAAGAAGTAGAATAGACATCTCTAACCTCTTCTCCCCCAACCCTTCTCCAAGGGAGACTAATTTTTGCCAGGAGAGAAGGGGAAAAAAGGGGTTTAGAAGCTGATCCTACTCTGCTTTCTTCAGAGAGAGGGAGTAGCAGGCTAGAATTCTATCTCTCTGCTCCTTTAAATATTGTCACTCTGGAGAATGTGGTTTTCAGGTTCAAGCTAACTTTTGATCATTTCCATTAATGGGGGAAGCAGGGAGACCCCAAGTTACTAGCCAAGATTTGATTCCTTTCCCAGCAAATATCAGTTCCACAATGAATATTTATATGTCATAGCAAAGAAACTCAATTTATCCAATTCAAAAGCACAAAAATATCAGAGAAATAATACCTAGGAGAATAAACATCAGATAACAAATACAGGGCAAAGGAGCTCTTCCATTGGGAACAAGATACCTAGAGAGAATGTGAGATCTCACCCAAGGAGATAATTCCCCAAAGTCTCTAGTGTAGCAAGCTGAGGATAGGAGCATGAGAAAGATTGTTAGCTCTTCTCCTATAGACTTCTTCCCAGACTCTCTTCTTTCAACAATGTGGAGTTGGCATTGTCCATCTTCTCTGGAAATATAAGTAAAAAGAAAAACAGTCCCTATCCTCAAAAAGCTTACATTATAATGGAAAAGATAATGCATGAAAGTTGAAAAAGGGAGAGACAATAGACCCAGGGCATGATGGAGCTAATGGAGAATGAAAAGGCAAGGCTTCTAGAGCTTTGAACTTTGGAAAGTTGCGATGGCCTAAATCAACTCACCTGAGATCAAGCAAGAGCTAGAGAGTGGAAACTGGCAACTGTTGTTCCCCTTCCCCTAGGCAAATACTCTAGCCATCCTATTCACTGCCATGCTCTAAAAGCCTTTGGGTTAGGCCAATCTCAAGCCGGAGCATAAAGTATGATTTAGGATACCCATCCTCTGGGGGGAAACTACCTGCTTGGTCAGTTTTGTCAAGGATCTAATTAAAACTGACAGGAGCTCATCTTCTAGGTTTGGAATAGAAGTTTTAGTAATTATTGTCTCTTCCTCAATTGGCTTCAGTCAGAGCAATAGGTTCCTAGCTTAGTAAAAACATACAGAGGCATAAAAATGACATCTCCAAATTGATAATGTAATCCTTAATAAAAACCAAAGAAGTGCAAGACTCCTTCAAATAGGATGGGATTAGATTGGCTCTCCTATTATGCATAATTTCCATCTATTAAAAAAGAGAGAATTAGGGAAAGGGGAAGGAAGAGAGGAAGAAAGAGGGAGAGGGAGGGTAAGGGGAGAAAGGAGGGGGTGAAGAGGGGGAGGGGAAGACAGACTGACAGAGAGGGAGGGTAAAGGAGCTAAGGGCTCCATTCAACCATAGTACTAGCTGAAGTTCAACTCTTTATAAAAGACAAGACCCTTTTTGCTTCAAAACTGACTTGTTCCTTGAAAGGGGGAGAGAAGTGAAGGGTTATTTATGCTAGTCCTCGGATATCATATAAAACTCAATAGAGTAAATTATGATTGTTGCTTACAGTCTTCATGAAGTCCAAAAAAGTCAGTTCTAAAGAAGGAAGATAATTATACATGACCTGTAGATGGGAACTAGTGGGAAAGGACTTAAAAACACACTGACTTTTTGAGTTTTCTAACAACCCCTTCTTCTAGTGTAAACTTAAATAATTCTCTTCTTTCTCTTCTTGTTTTCTCCTACCTCTCTGTTTCTGTATGTATCCAGTCTCTATTTCTCTATCTCTATGTCATTATTTCTTATCTCCTTCTCTCTCGATATTTCTTTGCCTCTGTCTCTCTCTGTATCTGTATTTCCACTTTCTCTTTTCTCCCTACTTCCCTCTTTCTTTAATAGATGGAATTGTGCACAGCATGAGAGGTGATATAATTCAATTCTATTTGATGGGATGACTTGCAAGTTTAGGGTTATTATTAAGAATTATATTATCAATTCAGAAATGTCATTTTTCATGTAATTGTATGTTTTCACTAAGCTAGAAATATCCCCAGACTCCCATTTACTCTTCCTTTTGAAAATTTTAATTGAACTCTGTGATTTTACCTGTGTAGGGGATTTCTAGTGTGGAAACCTCCTTCACTGATATTAAATTGGAAATCTAGTCTCAGAAAGTTGCCTGGGGACAACAGTTAAGTAATTTGTTGATGGTCACGAAGCCAGAATATATCAGAAACAGGAATTCAGTCCATGTTTTCTTGATGCCAGATCCCACCCTCTATCCACTATGCCAAGCTGCCACTCTTGTGCTTCTTAATTTTTTGCTAAATATCTCCATCCCTCTTTTTCTTGAGCAACATTTTCTATTTATTCATTGGAGTTCAGCCCACCAAGTATCCTACTGTCCAAAGTCAAAGAAACACAAAAGAAGGAAAATGTATGAAAACCCTAGCTTTTAACAAATTGGGGAGGGGGGGGGGCTGTAGCATTTTCAAAGAGATGGGGCTTACTGTCCTCAACAGTTTAGGTATAGACATGAGAAGCACTTATAACATGGTAGACTTGCTCCATCCATTTGGAATTGGCAGATTGTATAGCATGAATTGATTACAAAGAGAACTGATGCCGAGACACTGCCTGGGAAGAAATAGATTCAAATATTTAGAGTTTTATTAAAAACTGGAAAAAAGTAGAATAAAACTCACCTCTACATAGGAAGGAAATGCTGAAGCATATATGAAACATAAAGTAGACATATTCTTAGAAGTAGAGTGTATAGAATTCTGGGCATGGATCGAAGAAGACCTGAGTTTAAATTTGGACTTAGATATTACTAGCTGTGTGATTAGATTTTACCTCCTTTAACACAAAAAGATATAAAGTCAGAAGTGAAGCCAAGAGGGCAGCTAGGTGGCAATGGATAAAACACAGGTCCTGGAGTCAGGAGGACCTAAGTTCAAATCTGGACAAAATGTGTGATCCTGGGCAAGTCTGATTGCCTCCAAAAATAAGAACAGTTGAATCCAGGAACTCTGATGCCAGTACTAATGGTATTTTTATCATATCACTCTTTCATTATTATTGGTATAAACTCTTACCCTAGAACTCCTGATGAACTACATGAACTACAAAGCTAAATGGGGAAGTAGAGGCTAGGTGATTTCTAAGGTGCCTTCAGTCAGTGGTGTTTGCCAAAGAACAGATTATTAAATTTTCAGTGTGAGCATTTACACCTCAGAAATTGGCAAATGCTACAAATCAAGTCTAGCTTTATTGCGATTTCATTGTCTAGACTTAGCAAAGGGGGGTGAAGATTAAGTTATAAGGTGGATTAAATTTAAAAGAGTATTTTACATAAAATTTTTTTTGAAAAACCAGTTGTTAAACATTTACCAGCATAACCCTGTTTTCCGTTCTAAATCCTATGATCCTGTCATTTTTAATTCCTTCCTCCTTTTCACCTTTATCCCACACACATAATAATTTTTTAAATCTAAAATAGACCAGGATTCCACTTTGGATCCCTGGAACCTAAATTGCTTTTTGGGAAGGATTTATAGAACATAAATTTAATGAATCAAACTTTAATTTGAGTGGAAATACATCTAGTTTCCAGGCTGAAGAATGTAATTTGGAAATGAAGTGAGACTTTCTGACAACAGGGACCATGAGACATAAGGTAGCAGTACCTGGGAAAATTATAGAATTTCCTCCTCTAAAACAACTTTGGAAAAGGTGTGCAAGGCTCTCTGGCAGGAAAGGGAGAAGAAGAAATTCCCTCTCCCTTTCTCCCATAGCTTTCAGGTCTAGCACAAACCCTCAGTTTCAATTGGGATGACAACTGAAGTTTGGAGGTCATTATGGAAACTTAAAAGTACACATTCCTTTTCTTTTTTAAGGCAAAAATCTGGAAAAAAAATGCTCTCCAGAAACTCAACATTGAAGTCCACTCCCTATCTCAGCCCTCTTCCATCCAATAGTCCACAGTCTATAACTGGACAATTAGGTTAGCATTAAGATAAAGTGATTCTGTAGGCAGGAAGAACTGAGTTCAAATCTTGTCTCAGATACTTACCAGCTACATGACCTTAGGTAAATCATTTAACCTTTTTCTATCTCAGTTTCCTCATCTGGAAATGGGGACAATAACAGCACCTATTTCCTAGGATGGTTGTGAGAATTCCATTTCATATATTTGTAAATCACTTTATAACTTCACCCAATGAAATGGGCAGAGGAGAACAGTTTATGTCAAAGGTCACAAAGGCAACTGAAACGGGTGCAGGGGAACACTTAGAGCTGGTTAGACACTGAAGACACCAAGGTCATCCACTGTATCTTGGGCCATCATCAATGGTCTCGACTTTGGTCTTGGCACTGGACTTCAGTGACTCTGGAACAGAGTGAGGTTGATGACTTTGTGCAACTCACGTAAGTCCAATTCACTTGAGAACTAATATATATTAGTTAATGAAAATATATGTATTTGTATGGTAATTTTTAAGATCAAAAATAAATGAGGATTCCACTTCAGATCCTGGAACCCAAACTGTTAATACATATATACATACAATGTGTGTATACACACACACACACACACACTCTCTCTCTCTCTCTCATATAGCCAAGGCCTAAAATTTCATGATTAGATATCATATGGAAATATTTGTTGAAGGGGATATCTATTAAGTCACTAGTACCTTGGCATAAATGAGATTATCATCCCTTTCCTTTGTGATCAGAAGAATAAAAACTGAAAAGGTAGAAGAGAAAGATACTGGAAAGAGAACAAAGAAAAAAAGAAGTGGAAATGAGCCTTCTAGAGGCCAATTTCCCCCATATCACATTTTTATCCTCAACTTCTTGGTATGAAGAATTGTTCAATGAAGTTCAAAGTATAGCAGTGCTAGGTCACAAGTACCATATCTCTTGGAAATAATACAGACTTTGGGCTCACAAGACTTCACATTTTGACCCAGAATCATTTTTCTTCAATACGACTCCTTTCCTTATGTTCACTTTCACCAGATGAACTTGAAGTGATGGGGAGTTGGCTCTTCACAATAACTCCAGTGAACCAGAAGTGGATGAAAGTAAAGTACATCCTGATCTTCCTGCCAAGTGAAGGGGGGATTGGGAGTGGGGAGGATGGGGGGAAAGGCTCTAGATTTGTGCCAGATGTGTAAATCATGCCCTGTCATATTCCACCCTTCCTGTGCAGCTCCTTGGAGACCCTCAGTGGCAAGAGTGGGTAAGAGACCCCTGCCAAGCTGTGACCTCACCTCCAATGCCAGGCTTGGGACCCTGGAAATCAATATGAATCTGAGAATCTGAAATAGGCTCTCCCTTGGCAAATCATCTGGAACTCCATAAAAAAAGGATAAAAGTGGCGTTGGACATCAAATAACCCTAAAGTATGTTCTAATGATTTAAGTGTAAATGAATCAGGCCCATATGGATTAAATTTCCCTTCCAGGAACCATTTTGAAAAACTAAAGGGAAAAGTCCCTGGCAAGTTATATGTCTAGTTTACCAAATCAACACAAAATTGTGGATATGTAGCCACATTCATGCATCCCAACTTTATGTGCTGTTCCAAAAACCATTTAGCAAAGAACAGAACTCTCCAGCCCTGACTGAAACAATAGGATCCATGAAAACAATGAAGGCACCAACTGTTGGACAGAGTGGGAGGATTGTCACGGAAGCAATCACTCATCTTTGTCCACCCTGTCTTCTCACTACCTCCCCCATCCAACCCTCTTTATTATCAGCAGTCAAGTGCCAGGCAACAATAAGCAAAGCTGAAAAAAACTGCATTGAGTGAACCTAGATATCTTTTCAAAGATGATAATTGAACCAGACCGATAGCATCCAATCTTTCATCATCTGTAGTAACAATAGTAGTTTAAGTCTACAAATCAATCAGCAAGGATTTTTTGTGTCTATTATTTGCCAAGGATAAAAATGCACAGAGGATGGGCTAAGTGTTTTGACATATTCTGGGTAAGCATTTTCATGGGCCCTTGGCCTGAGTGAAAGGGAAAGGGGGCATCCATGGGAATGCTTCCAAGAGAGTACTGTGCTACACCAAACTCATGGTCTCTGCACATACCTATGGTTCCAAGCACTATACTAATCACTGGGGACACAAATTCACAGGGACACACTCAGGGAGACTACATTCTAATGGAAGAGTAAAAAACATTCAAAAATAAGCAATTGTAGGCTATATTTAAAATAAATACATAGCAGTGATTGATGCATCAACAACTGGAGAGAGAGAATCAAGAAAGGAAAGCAATCCTTGAAGGAAAGCAAGACTTTCAAGAGAAAGTCTTATATGAAATGATGAGCTGGTTGGTTTTAGAAAAACTTGAAAAGTCTTGCATAAAATAATGAAAAGTGAAATGGACAGAACCAAGAGAATATTGTATATAGTAACAAAAAATATTGCTCAAAGAACAACTGTGAAAGACCAAATTGTCCTGAGTGCTATAAATACTCAAATCAACTACAAAGGATCTATGAAGGAAGATACTGTCCATCTCCAGAGAAAGAACTTATAAATACAAGTATGAATAGGATGGTGTTGCATATATTTATAAATTTGTGTCAATGATGGCTAATAATAAACTGAAGTTTGGAAAGTTTTAAAAATGATTGCAATAATCAGGGACAGTTTTGGGCTGTCTGCAATGGAGAATGCCATCTGTATCCAGAGAAAGAATTGTGGAGTTTGAACAAAGACCAAGGCCTATTACCTTCAATTAAGAAAAAAATGTTATCTTATTATGCAATTTTGGTATCTCTTATACTTTATTTTTCTTCCTTAAGGATACAATTTCTCTCTCATCACATTCAATCTGGATCAAAGTATACCATGGAGAAACAATGTATAGAATGGCAAATTGCCTTCTGGGCGGGGGGAGAGGAGGAAAGCAAGATTAGGGAAAAATTGTAAAATTCAAAATAAATAAAATCTTTGGGGGGAAAAATGATTGCAAAAGGGGCAAACATTTTGGCCAAAGGTAGCTTCCTGGTCATCCTATTGAGGAGGAGTCTTCTGTTCTTAGCTAGATTGTCCCTTAAGCATCAGATGTAGTCTGTTGTCCAGTTGACAGAGCTTGCGATACCTAAACTTGAAAATGCAGGGTCATGCCATGACACATCATTGGAACAGAGTTTTAGCAGAATATGATTGTTATTTTCCTCATTTTACAAATGAGAAAACTAAGGCTCAGAAAAATGAAATGAATCACTTACAATCCCAAGTTCTGTGAATGCTTCCTTAAAGACAGTAGTTGCCAGCCTAGTTTTCTAGGCAGCAAAGATCAAGAAAGACAAAAAAAAAAAAAAAGATCTGATGCTAGTCCATCAATCTTTTTGAAATCTGAGCCAGTTGTGACTAGAACTCACAGTAATAGTCCTAAAATGCACATGTGCATGTGGTGATGCTGTACAATCCCCCTGGCCAGAGATAACTGGAAATGCAAATGCTTCCAGTCAGTGTTTCAGTTGGATTTGCTCACTCTTCTCTTCTGGATTAGAATGGTGACAGCTGCTTGGAAATCCAAAGGCCCCTCACTTCCTCCATTCTGCAACTGGTGGGAAGGAGCAAGCAGAAGCAGGCACTTGGCAGTCACTTGCCTTCCAATGTGGGGATTCTCTGCAAATATTGCGAGAGCAGAAGCTCTACAAGACTTCCTGGCTCGAGCTGCAGCACTGACAACATCAAAGGAACAAACTGTCTGAGATGTCACACCAGACACGCAAGTTAAACTGGGCCCCCATGGCCGGTCCTTAAAGAAATTAGTCTGGGCATTCAAGAAGTCATTTGGAAGGCACACAAAGGCCTTCAGATAAATAAGCCTTTAACCCACAACACTATTTCTGAACCACTTTATGCTACAGGGGTATCCTATCAATTGCATTAATGCACATGGATGGACAGGGCCCATGAAAGTAAAACTAGAGAAGAACTGAGGATACTATTTTTTTTAAGTTTTCCAACAAGATTAGTGTCTCCTTTGTTGTGAATGAAGGAAAGGGTCACCTGTGTCCATGTGAAAGACACAATAACTAGAGAAACAGCAAGAGAAAGAGGAACAGATGCCAAACCAAAGGCTTTGTAACGTCCTTGTTCTTTTTTTCATTGGAACCAAATCCAACTCCTCAGTGAAGGATAATTGAACATTCTGAGACTTAGTAAGGCTAACCAGACAACTGCAAATATTCATGAATTGGACCAGCAGAATTATAAGAATAAGAATGACAATTATCATTTTAAATCACTTTAAGGCTTGAAAGTATTTAGACAGACAGATAAATGGATAGATGGATAGATGGATGGAGACAGACCGAAAGATAGATAGATAAATGGGTGGACAGATGGATAGACAGAGAGAGAGAGAGAGAGAGAGAGAGAGAGAGAGAGAGAGAGAGAGAATTATAGATGCTTGTTATCTCACAGTTCCTCAAAACAGCCCTGCAAGGGTGTGCTAGAGTCAGAGAAAGAGTTGATTGCTAAATTTTCAGTGTGAGCATTTACAGCTTGGAAACCTGAAAATACTACAAATCAGAACTTGATTTCTTACTTTGTTGATTGTCTAGACTTTAGAAATAATGGAGAAAATGTTAATGATGACAATTAAACTTTAAAAGTGTGTCCATATTTTTTTCTAAAGAACTGTTTGTTAACTATTTACCAGCACACACCAGTCTGTGATGTAGGTGCAATTACTGTCTCCATTAACAGAGGAGAATACTGTGAATGAGAAAGGTTAAGCCACTTGCTTAGAGTCCCACAATTAGTAAGAAAATGAAGCAAGATTTGAATTCAAGTCTTCCTGACTACTATGTCTAACATTCTATCCACTGTGCCACCTAGTTACAGGGAAATTCCTAATTTCTTTACTTGGGGTCAAGTAAAATAAATCTGCTCCCTCTCTTGTATCAATTCCCTCTCTTTGCTTTTTTCCTCATACTACAAAGTGATCACAGACCAAAAGAAAACTCCATCTTTCATTTTACCTGACTCAGACATAATGAAAGTTCATAAGATCATAGATTTAGGGCTGAAGGGGGCTCTTTGAGACAATCAAGTCCAATACTCTCCCTACATATTATGCAAGAGAAGAAACTTAGGCACAGAGAGCATATTCTCCAAGCATATTCCTAACTTCTCATGAATCAAGTTAACATTAAAACATCATGACAGGGGCGGCTAGGTGGTGCAGTGGATAGAGCACCGACCCTGGAGTCAGGAGTACCTGAGTTCAAATCTGATCTCAGACACTTAATAATTACCTCGTTGTGTGGCCTTGGGCAAGCCACTTAGCCCTATTGCCTTGCAAAAAAAAAAAAAAAAAAAACTAAAAAAATCATGACAGTAAAAAAAAAAAAGAAAGCATCATGATATATATATGGTCATAGAATCCTAAAATAGTAGAACTGGAAAGGTCATTAAGAAGGGCACATGGGGCAGTGAAACTGGTATAGAAAGGAGTCTGAAATAGCTTTCAAAAATACTTAATTTTTTTGTTATTTTGGACTTATTAAACCCCAAATAAAATGAATACTTCCATACATATTGTAAAACAGCATGATCTTTCTAAAATTCAATGGGGAATCTCAGGTGATGAAATCTTTAACCATGGTGACCCCATCTGGTGAGCCTGAAAGCTTTAGCAGGAACAATCACAGAGCAGAACCAGCTCCCCCGCCACACCTCCAAATCTGCCTCCAGGCTATCCACAGACAATCAACCTCCTCACTCCCCTTTCACCTTTTTTTCTCTCCTGGTAGAAGTATCTCAGCCCATAGACACTTTATAGACCCTACCAGAAGGATTAGTTAATCCCTTCTTCATTCCAATTCTTGGACACCTTCCCTCTCCCACTTGTGAAGATCTGGTCCACTCCTGTTTCCCTACACTTAAAAATCAAAAGGATTGGGCCTCAAATCTTTCCTCAGACACTTAACCCATTGATTGACAATCAGAAAAATCATTCAAGCTCTCTCTGCCTCAGTTTCCTCTCTCACATAACATGTAGGAAGAGAATTAGACTTGATGGTCTCAAAGAGCCCCTTTCAGCCCTAAATCTATGATCATATGAACTTTCATCATGTCTGGGTCAGATAAAAATGAAGGATGGAGTTTTCTTTTGGGCTGTGCTCACTTTTTGGTATGAGAAAAAAGCAAAGGAAATTGGCACACGAGAGGGAGCAGATTTATTTTATTTGGCCCCAAAGAACGGATCTCAGGACAAGATGTGGAAGTTGTAGAGAAACAGATTCCAATTTGATTTAAGGAAAACTTCCCATCAACTAAGATCCATCCCATAACAGAATGAATGTTCTAGGAAGCCGAAAGTTCCCCATCACTAAAGTATTACTGAAAACTCACCAATCGTGATTTTGCTCCAAAACATTAAAATGTAGAGGGTGCTGGTAGCATAAACTCTTTCAGCATACAAGATAGTGAAAAGAGTACCTTATAACATGAAAAATTAACTAAATACATATTTGTTCCAAGAATTTTGTTTTTATTTTGTTCTTTAAAAGTAGGCATAGGGCAAGAGGGAGAGAAATAAATGCTTTTTCACTGCAACGTTTAAAAGTTAAAATAAGTAGTAACTTTTATCAAAATACTTCCTCCTTGCGAGCATGGCACACACACACACACACAAGCATACAAAATTCCTTCCCCCATTAAGGTTGTTTCCTTAAACTCCAAGCAACTGAATTTGTTAAACACATAAAAAAAATCATCTGAGGGCACTTTCTATGTTATTTGTCCTGATCCTGTTTTATGGAGCTTCCACCACATATGAAAAATGTTAGTTGACACTGTCCCTTAATAGTGACCTTCAAAGAGAAACCAGATGAACATTCATGATCTATAATATATAAAGGACATACCTGCTCAGGCACAAGTTAGACTCAATAATCTCTCAGGTCTTTCCCAATTCTGAGGTTCTATGGTTCCGATTCTTTACTTTTTTTTTTACATTTTTCACACTGAATTAATTTCACCTCATTTTTATACTGCCTACACTATTCCCAAACTATTTGATTTCATGTCTCATCATTCTTGTGGGTTTAATCAATTCCACAAAGGAAGAAACAAATGGTTACCATATGCAAAAACAAGTTTCAACAAGAGCTTGCAAATCATTAGAGTTGATCTGGGCTTTGGACTAGCAAGGCTTCTCAGCTGTGGATTCTGGACAGAATTAGAACTCTTTCTGAACTCAAGTAACCTGAAGCCAAAAAAAAAAAAATAATAAAGCTAAGCAGTTAACAGAGAAAATCAGGTTTGAAAAGAGTGTCTTTCACTATTGGTTCAAAATATGGAATCTTCAGACAGTAGTAGTAACAACCACTTGATAAAATGATTTGTTAGAGCTACTCTCTCCACATGACATCATCCTCCAATGTTTGGGAACTGGCTCTGACTTTTGCTAGCAATGACCATGGGCAGCTCACTCTCTCTCTCTGAAATTCCTCTAGTATGAAATGAAAATAATCATGTTGGAATCACCTGTCTTCTCTGGAGGTTGTTCTAAGTAAGGCTTTGAAAACTTTAAAGTGCCACATAAAAGTGCATTTCTGTTAACTTTAAGTTAACTTCGAATGTTTCAGTTGAGACACATGGGAAGATTTTTTAGCTGAGGACTGAAAAGTCTAAAAAAAATTCTCATTTTGGGTACCAACTCTTTGGTTTGACATTCCAGAAGTCTATGGAGCATGGCTATGTTAGTTTCTGTTTGTCTGTGATTTTTAATGAATGCCGATGTAGAAAAAAGGAATTCTAATTTGGAAGGAATAATTTAGGGTAGGGTAGGGTAGGGAGGAAAACACAAGACATTCTTAACTATTTATGTTTAACAGATGAAGCCCTGGGAAAGCAGTTTGGTTAATGCTAGAAACAAAGAATGCATTTGGAGAAGGAGGGGAAGGTTCCAAGGTTATGTTCTGTGGGTTACAGAGAATCATAAGGGAAGGATCATGTCAATCATGGACTGCTAAAAACAGCTGCTTGAACCTAACCAAACTCTGGGCAAATGGAGTTCCTTGTCCCGGAGTATGGGATTAAAAACTATTAGCTGCTTTACAAATTTTGGAGGTAGAGATAGAGGAGGGCCTAGACCTATAATTTCATTGTTGTAAAGTGTTCCTAGTGAGGAAATTCCTTCTATCAAAGTAAATGACCACCTTATCTATAAGTGTATATGTCTGAAGCAGGACTTGAACCTAGGTCTTTCTGGCTCCTAGGACTACTCTCCATCCCCTATGTCATATTATCTGTTATATGATAAATGGGGTTATTATTTACCTTTATGGGATTCTTGAGACTAGCTAATAAACCAGCTAAATCAACCCTCTGAGAAAAGAAATCATGCCTGCCTGGAGAAGCATTGGAAATCAAATCCAAAAGGGAACCCCACTCTTCCAATAAATACATCAGGATGAAGAGTATAAATTTTAGGGATTGCACTTTTTAAAAGCATCAAGTACAAGAGGCAAGGTAGGCAGAGTCATAAGACAGAATCTCTCCAAAACCTGAGGTACTTGCTGCTAGTCAACTGGCTATTATAGAAGCACTTTCAGGCCAATACAATATCTCTTAATTTGCTCTTATGGGGACTGAAGGAGACCTGTAAGAGCCCCAAGTCTGAGACCTCCTTAGACACTAGAAAGACCTTTGTCTCATTTGAACACAACCCATAGAAAATTCAGCTTATCTGAATTCAACTGAGTGTTGAGTTTCTTGTATCAGAGCTCAACAAATAGACACTATTCTTAGCTATGGCTTACTTGCTAAATACTTGGCAGCCGCCATTAGCTATTCTAGGAATGACACTGATTTTGGACAGGGTCGGATTGTAGCCTCATTTGGATGGATATCTCTTTTGGCCCAGAAGGCAATAAAGGAAAACTGTGAACCATGACCATTGACTTGACATCTCAAATAACCTTTTCTGCAACTAAATCTCTAGGCTTAATTCACTTCTAAGGTTTAGTAGTTTTATTGACTAGAGTATGAAGGAGACATCTCATGTCAAATCTCAACCTACATTTTAAGTGGTTGATCTCATTATGCTGTCTTTTTTCTTCAAGACCCAAATAATAACTAACATTTACTTATGTATATGCATTGTATATACATTCAAATAAAATAATGCTAGACACTATACTAAGCATTTTACAAATCATTATAAATATTATCTCATTTGATACAAAAACTTTTGGAGGCAGGTGCTATTATTATCCTTTGCAGATGAGGAAACTGAAGCAATCAAAGGTTAAATGACTTACCCAGAGCCACATAGTAAGTGTCCAAGGTCAAATTTGAATTCAAGACTTTCTGACTCCAAGCCCAGTAATCTACCTAGTATATACCACCTAGATGCCTCAGATCAGGTATCAGCTTTCTTTGACCCCTCAAGTAAAAGTCAACTCTCCTGACTCAAATTTTCTTAGAATACTTTGTCTTAATACCCAACTCAAATGAGATAATGTATCTAACTGAAAACAACTCTTTGCACATTTCAAAGCACTATTTAAATGTCAAATATCATTATTGTTATCATT
This sequence comes from Macrotis lagotis, assembly GCF_037893015.1. Taxonomy (NCBI): domain Eukaryota; kingdom Metazoa; phylum Chordata; class Mammalia; order Peramelemorphia; family Peramelidae; genus Macrotis; species Macrotis lagotis. The sequence goes on from NC_133666.1 coordinate 237,263,488, forward strand.
ATTCTCATTTTGTTCTCATGTTTTTTACAAGGTTTGGATAGAAATGGTACTGGGACAAATTGCTGGGGATGGGGTGCTATGTATTTAATATTATATAAATTATTACAGAGGTGGATAAAAATAACTGATTTTTGTAGTTTAATGAGTATTAGGAAAGCGTTCTTAACCTAAGAATCATGGTCCATCCGAGGATTCATGGATAGATTTTTGAGGATCCATCTACCTGCTATTTGGAAACCCATAACAATGCTATGCTGATTAGAAATCCAGTGAAAGCCAAACATAGATACAAGGAGTTTTCTAAAAATTGTACATCTCAAGCAACACATATGTCTTATCTGAAAACTGGCCCCATATGATCAATTAGTTATTGTTTCCATATTCCTTTGATTGTTTGGAGGGAGTGAGAGATCTCTCCTTTTTTTTTTTGCAAGGCAAGTGGGGTTAAGTGGCTTGCCCAAGGCCACACAGCTAGGTAATTATTAAGTGTCTGAGACCGGATTTGAACCCAGGTACTCCTGACTCCAAGGCTGGTGCTTTATCCACTGCACCACCTAGCCGCCCCTGTGAGACATCTCTTCTTCAGAATTCAAGGAATTTGCACCTGTTGGTTCTTTCCCTCCCAGTTTGGAAAATCCTGAATCTTTCCTCCAATTAGAAATAAGATTACCTAATGTTTTTGTGTTTCCTTTTAATTAATCAGCCTTACTTGATAAGCTGGTTTTGGTGCATAGAAGTTTGTCTCCCCCGATGCTCAGGGTACAGGCCTAAGCTGAGAAGGTCTGGTACCTTTGATGGACAACTGTCATACATTGCTTAATAATTCAATATTCTCAGTCTTTTCATCTTTCATCCACCACACATCTTAGATAAGAAAATATTACACCTTTATTTTTGCTACCCTCTCACCAAAATTTACCATTTTCTTCAATTATGTATATAGGAAAATACTCAGTAATTTCTAGCTTCATCAGACTTCTGGAAGAGTCCATGAAAGAAGAAAAAATTAACAATCTTGCTCTGTAAACAACCTGAAAACATTTTTGGTCCAACTCTAGCAACAAGATTACTGTAAAGACAAAGAACATTAAAAGACTTGAGAACTTTTAACAAGGCAAGGATCACAATTCTGGAGCACTGAGAATGAAGCAAACACCTCTGCTCCAAAAAGAATCAAGACACGAAATGTACATTTTTAAACAAGATCAATGCATTAATGTGATTTCTTGCCTATGCATGTTTCTGATGAGTTTTATGTGTTTTATGGGAAATGAGGTAAGAGGGAGAGAAAATCAGTGTTTAACAATCTTAAAAATATATAAAATTTTAAATTTTAAAAATGAAAGATTAGAAGTAGTATTCTTATTCTATCACAAAAATATTCTAAGGAAAGAGTTTTAGAAATGAGACATAAGGGAAGTATAGATGCAAGTCATTGTTGTTTAAATGCCTTATAAAGTTTCTTGAAGGCAGGGTTCAAGTCTTTTTTGCCTTTTTATGGTGTCTGCCAGTCTTGAGAATATTAGGGGCTCCACAAATACAAATATTAGGAACTCTCACATCCATTCTAATGACAAAGAGGTCAAAAAAGAAAGAGGAGGGTCGTTGGAGGGGCTATAAGAGGCTTGGAAACCAAATACCTGTTGGCAGAGTAGTATTCCCTCCATTCTGCAAAGTAATTTAGAACTCTACTTCACAAATTTCTAAACTATGTGAACCCTTTGACCCAGCAAGACCATCATTAAACTTAAACCCCAAAGAAACAAATACATTTAGTTAGTAAATTGATTGCTTGATCAAATTTAAGTTTAATCTGAATAATTAACATTTTCTCCATCATTTTCTTAATTATATCATTTATTGTTTTGAAATTAGTGGCTGTTAAGCACCCTGAAGGTTTAACAAATATCATATTTAATGATTTTCCTTAAAACTCCTTAAATTTTCTCATCTCTATATCAATTCCTTCTTTTTTAATAGCAGTTTTCATATTTATAGTGGACTAAGTTTTAAAAAGCAGTTTATTGTGATTATCACATTTGATCCTCATGACATCAATATGAGATGGATGCCATTATCATTTCCATTTTACAGATGAGGAAACTGAGGTAGTGGGAGATTAAAGTGGTTTAGCTAAGATTACACAGTTAGAAAATTTTTCATTCCAAATCCAGCATTCCCAGACTCTCTTAATGTTTTAGAATAGATACTGTTCTGCTCCCTTACTATAATTAATTCCTCTTTCATCTTTTTTTAGTTGCTCATTCCTTTCTTTTACCCAAGGTGGTTCCATCCATATGACAGCTTTATATTTTGCCTTCTATTCATAGTCACATTGATTTAGCAGTGCGCCACCACTCAAGAAAAATGAATAGTTTATCTCTATTATTAAATTTTCTCCATCACTTTCTTAAACTAAATAATCAATAAATAATAAATCAAGCTCTAACATGTAAATCTTTACCCTGAGAAAATTTAATAATCAGTTTGATTGGATATACCTCCAGTATACCTCTTTCTTGAGCTATCCTGCTTGTCAACCTTCACTTAGTCATTGGGATTCCTTTTCTGCAAGTGAACTAGGTTCTATCATTAACCCTTCCATGCCATTTATCTTCATCATCTTGTGATCCCTACGGTCACCAAAAAACCTCCTAGCTACCTGTTGCCTATTTCCTTTTGTACCTCATTAGCAAAGAAATACAATTAGGTTAGCTCTATCATCGTTTTTAGATGCTTTCAGTAGTAATATAATCCCATTTCTCAAAAGCACAACAGCCTCTCCAATTAGTTTTCTTTCCCTAAAACCACACTCAAAGCGCATTTCCAATTAGCTTGACAAGTCACATTTCATCAGATACCAAAATGAACTTTTCACAGTACAAATGTATCACCAACTCCTTTTCATTCATTGACTCAACAGTTTCCCAAAAGAAGAGATCTGGTAAGTCTGGGATAATATATTTTCTAAGGATACCCTTCACATTCAATCAGTGGAAAGCTCCTAGAATTCCAAAGTAAGGAATTTCCTTCTGGTAAGTGATTTTCTTTAGTTATCCCCAAATACAATATTATACAAATATTATGGGCTCTCACACTCATTCTACTGGCAAAAAGGACAAAAAATAATGTTGTTTATCTTTCCTTGTATCCCCAATGCTTCACAAAGTCTCCGATACATGACCCCCTCTCCTAGATATTTTTTATCTCTTTTGCTTTTCATGACACCACTCTAAAGTCCTTGAGGAGACTAACACTAGCTGCCTCTACATCCTTTCATCAGTCTCTCTATAGTCTGACTTCCAGCATCGTCTTTCAATTGAACCTTCTTGTAAAGTTACTGGTGACCTCCTGATTGCCACACCAAATGGCCTTTTCTCAATTCCCATTCTTCTTGGCCCCTCTTAACACTATCATCCTATTTTCCTTGATAGTGGGGATACTACTTCCTCTTATTTCTTCTACTTATCTGACTGTTTCTCATTTTCCTTTATTGGATCTTCTTTCAATCCAACAGGGTGTCCCACGGGGTTCTAGCCAGGGATTTCTTCTCAGCTCCATTTATACTGTTTCATTTGGTGATCTCATCAGCTCCCATGAATTCAATTATCATCTCTATGCTGATGATTCTCAAACCCACTTATTTAGCCCTAGCCTCTCTACTGACCTCAAATTTCCCCACCTCAAAATACCTATTAAATCTTTAATGTCTTATTAGAACTGGAAATTTGTATAGATAGCTTAAATTCAACACGTCCAAAATTGAAATTTTATCCTTCCCTTTAAAGAAAGCCTCCTCCCTTCCAAACCTCCTTATCATTATTGAGAAAACTCCTTCCTCCTCTCAACCAAACTCACAACCCAGGTGTCATCCTTGACTCCTCACTCTCTCTCACCCTTGCCAAATTTAATTTGTTACTAAGGTCTGTTGATTTTACTGTCATAACTTCTCTTATATATGCCTCTTCTTTTTTTATAATATTCTTTCTAATTACATTTAAGAAAATTTTAAATATTCATTTTTAATTAATTTTGAGTTTCAAATTTTTCTACTTCCTCTCCCTTCACCCTAAGTTGGTAAGTAATTTGATATAGGTCATACGCACATATATATAATATTTATATATATATATATATATATATATATATATAATGTATAACATATTTCCAAATTAGTCATGTTGTGAAAGAAGACAAAAAGGCAAAAAAAAAACCATAAAAAAATTTAAGATAGTGAAAATAATATACTTCAATCTGCATTTAGACTTGATCATTTCTTTCTGTGGATGTAGAAAACTAATTGGAGAGGCTGCTGTGCTATTGAGTCTTATGGAATCATCTTGGATCATTGTATTGCTAAGAAGAGCTGATTTAATCACAATCTTATATGCCCCCTACTCACTGACACTGCCACCACCCTTGGGCAGACCCTTATCACCTCAGTCCTGAATTATTACAATAGCCTATGGGTTGCTCTCTTTTCCATACATATTTTTCCATTCTAATCCATCCTCTACTTGGTTATCAAAATAATCTTCCTAAAGTATATCTGATTATGTCACTCTCCTCAAAAGGTATCTATCATCAAATATGAAATCCTCTGTCTGGAATTCAAAGCCCCTTTTATCCTGCCCCCTCTCCACCTTTCTAGTCTTCTCATACCTCAACACACACACACACACACACACACACACACACACACACTCTCTTCAACAAGTTTTCTTGCTGTTCCTTAATCAAAACTCTAATCTCCATTTTCACTTGGCTGACCCCCATGCCTGGAAAACTCTTCATCCTCATCTCTTCCAGTTTGCTCAACTTTCTTCAACAAAAATCATACCTTCTAGAGGAAGCTTTTCTCCATCTCTCTTAATTTTATTTCCAAAGAGCAATAAAATTGTACATACCCTTTGATCCATGATACCACTCCTGGGTCTATATCCCAAAGAGATCATTAAAAAGGGGGCAAATATTCACATGTACAAAAATATTTATAGCAGCTCCTTTTTATAATGACAAAGAATTGGAAATTGTGGGGATGTCCATCAATTGGGAAATGGCTGAACAAATTATGGTATATGAATGTGATGGAGTACTATTTTTCTGTAAGAAATCATGAGATGGTGGACTTCAGAAAAGCCTCAAAAGACTTCCATGAATTGTTGCTGAGTAAACAGAACCAGGAGGACATTGTACACATTATTAGCAGCATTATGTAATGATCACCTTTTATAAACTCTGCTCCTCTCAGCAGCTTAGTGATGTAGGATAGTCCTAAAAGACTTGTAAAGGAAAATACCATCCACATTAGAGAAAAAACTATGAAGTCTGAACTTCTTTTATGTTTTTTTCCTGCTTTCTCATGTTTTGTTTTTCCCCTTTGTTCTAATTTTTCTTTCACAACATGACTAATATGGAAATTTGTTAAATATGATTGTATGTGTGAAGTAGGAGAATTCTGGGCATAAAGAAACACTGTAATTTTTTTCCATTTTTCTATATTGAGACAAATGTTATAATCTTTTTCTTTTTCTGTATTATCATAATACCTTCCTTACAAGCAAATCTGTATAAACAAAGAAAGTTACTAGAAAACAGACACTGTATTAAAATAGTTAATCTTTTCAAACAGTTAAACCTTCCCTATATTGACTCTGTTCTAGACTGCCATGTAATTCTATCTAAACTAGTATCTCCAGGTTTTCTCACCCAGACCATCCTTTGTGTTATATCATAAATTCCTCAAGGCTAGTTTGTGTTAGCAAAGACAAATTCCCAATCAAGTTGATGCCTTCAACTAAGATGCTATAAATTCTTAACCTTAATTTGAGAATTTAAGGTTAATCTTATTATGCAACTCCTTGGTTTTTCTCTAGTACTGACCTTCCCCTGCCCCTAACTCTTCTGAGTTCTGCCCATAACTCCACCTGATTCCCCCTCTCCCAATTTTTTTTAGGTTTTTGCAAGGCAAATGGGGTTAAGTGGCTTGCCCAAGGCCACACAGCTAGGTAATTATTAAGTGTCTGAGACCGGATTTGAACTCAGGTACTCCTGACTCCAGGGTCTGTGCTTTATCTACTGCACCACCTAGCCACCCCTTCCCAAGAGTTGAAAAAGTCTGGGGCAGTTAGGTGGTGAGGTAGATAGAGCACCCACCGGGTGAGTTCAGATAGGGCCTCAGACACTTAATAATTACTTAGCTGTGTGACCTTGAGCAAGTCACTTAACCTCATTGCCTTGCAAAAAAAAAAAGAAAATGTCTGGTTTTCCAACTTAAAACTGCTAGATCCATGTTGATTTTAACTCACATCTATTCCCCTTCCCCCTTTCCCCCTTTTTAACTGTCCTTGATGTTCTCACCAACCCAGCTTGTAGCTGTTTTTCTTTGCTTAAACCACTATTTTCATTATCTTCTTTAAAAACTCACTCTCTTTAGCTTACTGCCTTCCTAAAAAAAGATCTGTGAATTAACTTGTAACTTTTTGCAGTAATATGTGAATTAAAATTCATGCCTTTTTCATCCTCCTGAGTTAGAGAGCCTTGTGACTTCTTCACTGATAAACAACCCCTCAGCAATCTTTGAAAGCTCTCCTCCTCCAGGCAATTCTCCCTGCTACATATGTACAACCTCTGTCAGATTACTTGCTGACATGGGGAAGGCAACATGGAAAGTGAGGGAAGTAGAAAAATATGTATCTCAAAAGCTTGCAAAAAGATAAATGTTATAAACTAGGGAAGGAAGGGAGGTAGAAAAAGGTGGATCTTAAAAGTTTACAAAAAGATGAATGTTGAAAACTAGGGAAGGGGGAGAGGTAGAAAAATATAGATCTCAAAAACTTGTTAAAAAGATAAATGTTGGAGCAGCTAGATGGTGCAGTGGATAGAACACTGACCCTCGAGTCAGGAGGATCTGAGTTCAAATTTGATCTCAGACACTTAATAATTACCTAGCTGTGTGACCTTGGGCAAGTCACTTAACCCTATTGCCTTGCAAAAACTAAAACTAAAAAGAAAATTTTGGAAACTAGGGAAGAAAGGGAGGTAGAAAAAGGTAGATTTCAAAAGCTTGCAAAAAGATAAATATGGGGGCAGCTAGGTGGCGTAGTGGATAAAGCACTGGCCTTGGAGTCAGGAGTACCTGGGTTCAAATCCGGTCTCAGATACTTAATAATTACCTAGCTGTCTGGCCTTGGGCAAGCCACTTAACCCCATTTGCCTTGCAAAAACCTAAAAAAAAAGATAAATATGAAAAAATAAAATAAAATGACATTAAAAAAATTCTTGTGCCTTCTCTCTGTTGAGGATCTCCAGTCTACATTGCACCTTAGGCTGTGGAATCTTCAAGAGCAAGGACTATCTGTTACTTTTCTTTGTATCCCTAGTGATTAGCACTGTACTAAGGCCCATCAGAGGCATATGATAAGTACTTAGTGAATATTTGTGGACTATCTAATAAATTTTTGTTGATTAACTGATGGAAGAAACTATCCAATCATTTCAAAGGAGAGAAAACACATTTGACTTAATTATTCATAGAATTTTTAATTTGATATTTACAGTAACCTTCTTTATTAAAGGAAAAAACTAGAAACAAACCAATGCCTATCCATTGAGAAATGGCTGAAATTCTAGGTATAGAATTATAATAGTGGTATAAATTGTAATAGTGGTATAAATTGTACCAGTAGAATTAATGAAGTATTATCGTACCATACCAACAATACATGTGAAGAAAGTATAGGTAGATTTGTATGAATTGATGCAGGGTAAAGAAAGTAAAATGAGAATATTCATAAAGAATACAATATTGTAAATGATTTTAAACTGCTAAATGCTAAGACTAATTGCAGTTCCCAATCTTGATCACAGAACATAGAGGATGACATATATACAGCCTCCTCTTACAAGAAAGGAAGACATGCAGAATGTTACACATGCTATTAAACATGATGACTTCATCAGTTTTTCTTATCTTTTTCTTTGTTATAAGAAAAGGTTCAATTGCTGGGAACTTGGATATTTTAGAAAATGATTGTGTTTGGGAAAAAAGTTATTAATAAAATTTTAAGAAATTTTTAAATTAAAAATCAAGAAAAATAAGGATTTGAATCATAATAGATCATTACATATCCTTAAAGAGTTTTATTAAGTTCATGGACAAATCAAGCATGAATGATCAATGATTTAAAGAGCATTGACTCTTAACACATATGAGCTGCTCTAGTTTATTTAGAATTTTATCTGCATTATGTCATAGAAGATAAGGCAGTCTCCATCCTCTCTCTGACCCTCTGAAGTATAAACCCACCCCAGGGAAAGAACCTCTTCCTTAGTCTAGTTAGTTTTGGGTGAGTATGGAGGTCACTGGGTGTCTGCTGAATAGATCATTCTTCCTTAAAATTGAAACATTTTGAAAGTTTAAAAACGTGTCTACTGCTAAGAATAAACAAAAGCAGATTCTTTTTTTTTTTTCCCAGCCAGCTACAGAAGACTGGGTGTGCCTGAATTTCCTTCAGTAAGAGCTGAAACATTCATTCTGTAGGCCTGAAACTAATTAGCTAATTTGGTGGACAGGACTAGTTGCTGTGACAGAAATGTGAACCAAATTTATTTTTCCAGACACGTTTTCCGCTAGTGATATGAAGGAACAAGTGATGTCGCTTTGGAAAAATTGAAGAGCAAAGCCTTCTTCAGCCATCATGTCTACATTTTCTTTTGTTCAGAATTTCCTAGTTTGGGAGTGGCTTACAGAATTTGCTTAGAGATGCAAATCTCTGATCCTGTACACAAAGTCATGTCCCCTAGTGAGACACATAATCATTCTTCCCCCTAGCAAACTATGATGCCCCCAGGGAGGCCACTCAGCCATAGGTTCCCACGGGCAGCTAAGGGCTTGAACAAATGAACCATAGGAAAACAAGATGTTTTCCATTATGACAAGAAATTGCAGAAAATCAGGAAGGAAAGAGAAATATCAAGTCCAGCATGCTCCTTGCCAGTTTCCATGAAACTCCGGACTATTTCATGAGGAGCTTGTCATAAAAGATCTGTTCTTTTTTGCCTTTATGGGTTTCTCTGGAGACTTGCAGAGGTAAACCCAAAATATTTAGTGGTACAAAGAAGAGGCAAAAATACCTAATTATTTCTCTGTTCCTATGTCCAGAAAGGGACATATGGCTTTTCTGGGAAATGTGCTGACCATTAAAAGACCAATTGGACCTTATTACTATACTCAAACTCTCAAAAACATCATGCACACACACACACACACAAACACACATATTTATAAACTTCTGAAACTAGGGAATTTGTAAAGTTAAATACCATGGAACTTTTCTGATGCATAGATGGAATCAGTTTTCTCACTATACAATATATCCTGAGCAATCAACAGATAACATTAAAGGACTCTAGGACAGACTTAGGATTTCCATGGGAGTAGTATCACATCTGATCTGCATAGATCAATAATTTGCCTTGAATGAAGATTTTATTGTTGTTATTCAAGAGATTTTGCAGGTCTAGAATAAAGTAGATAACAGGACCCATGCCATCTCTGACCACTGAAATTCACTGTGGGACCAAGAAATTCCAATCTCCCAAAGAAGAGTCAGGTATTTGACCTAATCAAGTAAATCATTTTCCTCAAGAAGATCACTAACCAAAGAAAGATGACTCCATGGGGGCTCTCCCTTCCTCCCCAAACCCAGGCTATGACCTTAGCATCACCTTTGACTCTTTTCTCTCCCTCACCTTTCCAATTCAATTATTTACCAAAATCCTTTGAGTCCAACTCTAAAATATGTTTTCACATCCATCCCTCCTTTCCAATCTCATTTCTACTAAACTAGGTCAAACTCTCATAACCTCTCACCCAGACTGTTGTAATAGTTACTTACTGATCTCCCTTTTCCCATCCATCTTTCACACCACTGACAAGATAATCTTTCTGATACCTAAATTTGACCTGTAAATCCTCTGAAGAGACTCCCTATTACCTCTAGGTAATACAAAATACAAGTAAGTACTGACACTAATTAAATACAATTACAAATTAAGTACAAATTATAATACAAATTTCTTCACCTGATACTTGAGGGGCTTCAGCCATCCACTCTAAGTATAATTTTTACATTACTGCTTCCTCATGAATTCTATCACAGTAAAACTGAACTTCTTGCTCTTCCCTCAACTTGTCCTACCTTGGTCCATCTTGCATTGTTACAGTGTCCTAGAACCATGTCCTAGTGTAGCCATTTTTATGTTGAAATCTTATCTTTTTTCTGCTCAGGTGTTATCTGCCCATAGAACCTTGTTTAGACTCAGTTGAGATTGATCACTTTCTTCAAATTCCTTATCCATTTTGTCTGAACTCCCTCCACTGCACTTATCAATCAGCAAGCATGGAATAAGTGACTATGGTTGACCAGGCACGATGCATGTTTTAAAACCAGATTTGTGATTACATATGAATAGAGAAATCCAGATAAGAAAGCTTCTTCCAAAAATGCAGACTGGCACCTGTTCTGCAATATAGTCCTATAGTCACTGAGATTCAGGGAGCCAGATGCTTCCATCCCCAAAGGGGATTACCAGTTTTCACTGTGAGCAAATGCTATAAATCAGGGCTTGATTTATTGTTTTATTGATTGTCCATACTTAAGAAAAGTGATAGAGAAAATGCTGGTAAGTTAGATTAAATTTTAAAATATGTCCTGAGTACTTTATCTCCCTAGAGAGCCAGTTTACCAGTACATTACTGACTGACAAATTGTGACCTTCCCAGATCATCATCAGAGAATGGACATGAATCTAGATTTGCTTAAAACACATGACACAGCTACTTCAATCCTGGAGAAACAAAGGCAAAACAAAAGCAAAACACTAATAAAAGAAGAAAATTCATTATAGTAAATTCAAGGTAAATATGAAGCTGTTTACAGAGGAGACAGGATGAAGTAAGGACCCAGACACAGGGAAATCAGGAAAGGATGAACTGCATTTTGAAGGGAGATAGGGGTTTTGAGAAGCAGAGATGAAAAGAGAAGATATTCTAGGTATGAGAGACAATCTATAGAAAGGTATAGGATACTGTATATAAGAAATAGCAAGTACTGAAACAGCATGAGGCCTAGAGCCAGATTGGGTAAGACTTTGAATGCCAAAAATAGGAGTTTGTATTTTATACCAGAGGTAACTGAATTGAAGTTTTTTGAGGAGGGAAATGATATGGTCAGACCTGTGTTATAATAATATCACTTTAACTGCTGAATAGAGAATGACTAAAGCAGGGTCAGGAAGATCAACCAGAAGGACAGGTAAGAGCAGTCTGGCATTCAGTTTGGGAAACCTGTTGTAAAATGACCCTTGTAATCAGATTCTCTCTAAGGTGGGTGCCCAATGTGGAAAATTCTTGCTCTTTTTTTAATGTTCATCTGTGCAACAGTGTTTTCTAAGCACCCATAGTAATGTTCATAACATCCATGTGAAAAAAATTGATAGAGCTATGCTTATAATATTTATTTATCCATTTCTTAATCTATACCTTTGATGAAATACTACTTTTTAATTCCCTTGTTTTTGTTACTTCAGTCAACAAACATATAATAGTAAAGAGAAAAAGTGCCAAACAACCAGGCAGTGACAAAGTATCATTTGTTTCTGCCTTGTATTACACCCAAAATTCCCCCAGATATTATGAGTATATTGCTATTCCCTGAGCAATAAAACCAATAGAAAGCTGAGATACAATGAACTAATGGAAATATAGAATTTAAGGGTTATCTCATTGTCCATTTCAGAAACCATAGAAGTAGAAGGAAAAAAAGAGTTAGAATAGATAGAATGAGTTTTCATTCTGCATATGTTCCAACATTGGCTGCTGTGGTCACTTGGCTGTTTTTGCTCTGTAAGCATTTGTTTGTTTACCATGAGTAATATAGCATAATTTAGTTTTGTGTACCTCTTTTACTGTTCTTATTTGAGTATTAAATGCATGAAATATTAAAATGCCTTTCTGTATATCTTTTTGTATACTTAAAACAGTCATTAGGGCAGAGAACCAATTACTAATTTACTTGAATCCCTGAGCAATCTCTGGGCAAGAGATAATGCAGGCCAGGAGGAAGGAGGCTATGGGAGTATAAAGAAGGGAAGGGATGGGGGGAAATGGGGAGGTAACATCAATGAGAGATGATCTCATATTAATTATTTGATTATATTTTCTCCTCCTTATCGATTAATCATCTTTATAATATCAGGTAAAATCAAAGATTTATGTCCAGAAGGGACTTTAGCTGTAAAGAATGTCCAGTGAAGTTATATAACTTAATCAAAAGTCAAGAAGACCTGAGTTCAAATCCCGCCTCAGATACTTAGTAGTTCTGTGACTCTGAGCAAGTCATTTAACCTCTATTTGCCTCAATTTTTCCATCTGTAAAATAATAATAAAAATACCTAACTCCTACCACCTCACACTTCTCAGATGGGCCATTATGACCAGAAAGGATAATGATCAATGTTGGAAGGGATATGGGAAATCTGGGACAATAAATTGTTAGTGGAACTGTGAACTCATCCAACCTTTCTGGAGAGCAATTTGGAATTACACCCACAGGGCAACAAAAATGTGCATACCCTTTGATCCAGCAATACCACTACTAGATCTAAACCCTGAAGATATTATGGAAAAGGGTAAAAACATCACTTGCACAAAAAATATTCATAGCAGCCCTGTTTGTGGTGGCAAAGAATTGGAAATTAAGTGAATGTCCTTCAATTGGGAAATGGCTTCACAAACTGTGGAATATGTATGTCATGGAACACTATTGTTCTATATTGAATGGGAATTCTGGGAAGCCTGGAAGGATGTACATGAACTGATGCTGAGCAAGATGAGCAGAACCAGAAAAACATTGTACACCCTAACAGCAACATGGGGGTGATGGTCAACCATAATGGACTTGCTCATTCCATCAGTGCAACAATCTGGGACAATTTTAGGATATCTGCAATGGAGGATACTATCTGTGTCCAGAGAAAGAACTGTGGAGTTTGAACATAGATCAAAGACTTTTACCTTTAAGTTTTAAAAAAATTATCTTTTTATGTAATTTTGCTATCTCTTATACTTTATTTTTTAAGTATATGATTTCTCTCTCATCACACTCAACTTAGATCAATATATACCATGAAAACAATGTAAAGATTAACAAACTGCCTTCTGTGGGGGGTGGGGGGAGGGAAGCAAGATTAGAAGGAAAATTGTAAGACTCAAAATAAATAAAATCTTTATTTAAAAAAATACCTACTGGGGTGACTGGGTGGTGCAGTAGGGGTGGCTGGCTGGCATGGTGGATAGAGCACCGGCCCTGGAGTCAGGAGTACCTGAGTTCAGATTCAGCCTCAGACACAGCTAGGTGATTACCTAGCTGTGTGGCCTTGGGCAAGCCACTTAACCCCATTGCCTAGCAAAAACCTAAAAAAAAAAAAAAATACCTACTTCCCAGAGTTGTTGGGGGATAAAATGAAATGATATTTATAAAGCATTTAGCAGGACTAGGTGGTGCAGTGGATAAAGCACCGGCCTTGGAATCAGGAGTACCTGGGTTCAAATCCTATCTCAAACACTTAATAATTACCTAGCTGTGTGGCCTTGGGCAAGCCACTTAACCCCATTTGCCTTGCAAAAACCTAATAAATAAATAAATAAATAAATAAATGTGTGTGTGTGAATGAATGAATGAATATATAAATAAATAAATAGAAGCATTTAGCACAATCCCTGAACCATAATAACTTCCTCCTCACAGGGAGTAAGTGTATTATATCTCATTTCACATTTATATCTCCATTGCCTATCACAGTGTCTTGTACATAGTGAATCTTTAGTAAATTTTTTGCTGAATTAAGTACATGTTGATATATTTTCCATGTTCCTCTTTGTTTCAAATCTTTTATACTTTATTGTTTTGAAGAGAGAGAAATGGAAGGAGATTTATGTTATCAAATTTCTGAATCCTTTTTTTAGCTATTTCAACCCCTCGGTTCATTGATGACTAGATCCTGAATCTAGAGGGTAGCAGGGGTCTTGGTGGATGATTATATCCTTTAACTACAGAGAAAAATAGTCAATCAGCAAACATTTATCAAGCAATTGTTGAACTAAAACAGGGATACTAAGAAAGGCAGGTGGTCCCTGGCCTCAAAGAGCCTTCATTCTAGTGGGAGAAACAAACATAAAAACAGAGTGATGTTTTGACTCATGGGAAACATGGATTCAAGTGAGGCAAAATTGCACAGTCATCAACCTCCCTCTGCCTCCCAGAGACTTTTAAGTCCAGTAATCAGACAAAAGTCAAGATAACTGGCCATGGCCTGGGATGCAGTGCATGATCTTGGAATCTTCAAAGTCTGATCAAGCTTTAAGCACAAACGTCAGCCTCCTTCTTCTTTGCCTTTTCAGGGTGGCGGACTTGAATTCAGATGTTAGGCAAGTTCCTTAACCATGATTGTCTCACATCCAGGGCCATCTTCAGTTGTCATGATTCATATCTGGTGACTGGACCTAGATGGCTCTAGAGGAGAAAGTGAGGCTGGTGACTTAGCATCACTCCTCACTCAAATTGAATTCATGTGCTTGTCATGGCATGACCTCTCTGATGCCATGGTCTTCTTCAAGAACAAAGTATAAACATCAACATCATCATCATCATCATGGTCTTTGGAACAAATAGTGCTCATCAGCCCATTCCATTGGGAGAAGCCTTCACCTGCTTGGGGTAGAGACCTCCTAATTCACCAAGGGGTTTGAGGCCTATTGGTTCCCCTTGACCTGGTTTTACCAGGTTGAAGCCTCTGCAAAGCTACAGAGTTGGGATAGATGAGCTTCCCTGAAAAGGACCCCGCAGCCCTCACCCAGAGGTGTTAGTCCTCCTGGACCATCCCATGCATCCCATGAAAGATATATACAGAACAACTGAAAGGTAAAATACCAGTAAGTGATGAGACCTAGAAAGATTTCCAGCAGAAAGTGGGAAGTGAGTTGAGACTTGAAAGGAAACTAGGGAAGCTAGGGGACAGTCAGGGAGACAAGAGATGGATGACTTGTGTGAGGAAGAGCACCAGACCAATGTAGCTGAAAAGGAGTAAAGAGTAAGAATAGGTAGTGTAGGGAAGGGTGGAGGAGCTAACAGGGAGGTGGTAGAATTTATTGAGTGGTGCTTGGGGAATATAACAAGATCAAACCTAATGTTTAACAAAAATCGTTTGAGCAGCTTGATGAAGGATGGATCAGAGAGAGGAGGATTCGAAGTCTATTGCAATAGTGCAGATAAGAGATAATGAGCTCCTGAACTAGTCCTGTTTGTGAAAGTGTAGGAGAATACAACTTCTCCGGGCCTCGGTTTCCTCGTGTGTAAATGAGGGTTTTGGACTAGATGACCTCAAAAGTTCCTTCTAGTTCTAAATCTATGGTCTGATGTTTAGTTAATAATAAGAGTACTATGAATGTTACCCTGGAAGAAAAGAATAACTAACAAAATTCATTGTATAGTCCTTCATCTAATTGAATTCTCACAATTACTTCATGAGTGTAAGCATTATTATCTGCCCACAAGCAAGGAAGATGGAACTCAAGTCCAGGCCTTCAGATGCAAACACTAGTAATACATCCTTTCTCCTACCCTAGAATGCTGGGCGATTTTGTGGGGGAGGGGGGGGAGATAATGAATGCTTATAAATTGAAAACAAATAGAAGTTACATTAAAAAAAAAAGTCTAAAAGTTATGTAGAGCACCAGGACCAGTGTCCTTCACCCTCTTTCACAACAAAGTAGCCTTTTCCTCTTCCTCCTCTAAGTGATCTTCAGTGACCACCAATTCAAGAAGAAATCCAATGCTGACTTTCAATTCTTCTCCTCCTCCCTTCTGTCCATTCCCCTGCTCCTTCCCCCCAGGGATGCAGTGGAGCAGAGAAAGGAATAAGGCAGCATTTGTCCAGCAAAAGGTTGAGTGAGGATGCAGTTCCACCAACTATCTAAAATGAAGTTTTAGGATTTTGTGGGTCCTTATTTTGCCTATACCTCATTTCCACAAGTATGAAAAGTTAATTTAATCATGCTTCTGATAAATTTTCTATAAGGGCATAAGCATCCTTCTGGTTCCAAGAAATGTACATTATAGTTTTATGGTACAGGTTTTTTTCCTTGTATATTTACACACCAAAAGTGAAAAAAAAAGGAGGCAGACTGAGCTATTTAGCTAGAATATAGCTACTTCTTCATTTATAGTTAACAACATTAACTCTAAGTTCAAGTTTTGTTAACTTAGAGTTAACAAAATCTCAGAATCAGGACAGAAAAGAAATAATAAGAGCTTAGAAATCCTTATCCTATAAGAAACAACTAGGTCCACTTTCTTAAAAAGCCCTCAGGTTGGGGTTTGAATTAGAAGAGAGATGCAATTTGTTTATTATTTTCACATGTACAGTAAACTAGAAAAATAGGGCCTCTTTGGAGAACCAGATGGGAGAGGCTTTTCTTTTCATCTGTCACAGTTTTGCCAGGAGCAAAGAAATTTGCAGTAACTGGAGCCAGTTGGAGGTACAGCCCATGTTTTCAAGGGAAATGGAGATACCTTGAGTGGAAGAGAAATGGGGGTCAAGGATCTTGTTTGAGTAGGAAGAAGAAAAATCAAGTAGGAAACAGAAGAAAAAGAAAAGCCTGTGTAACCCAGAAATGCCTTCTATGGGAGGAGTGACATCTAACCTAAGGAGCCATGACAGTTGGCCCCACTGAACAGTGAGAAATTTATCACACTAAGCTTCCTTTAAAGGCAATGAAATCATCTTTGAAACTTAATTGGTCGGAGGACTAAGGCTTGAACCATTTCTATTTTCTTCATTGCCTAAGGCCCACTGCAGGAATAGTCATTATTCTTCAGATTTGACAGATGTCACTGCTGCAGGAGTCAATGCAACCTTTTGCTGGGTACCTCATCCTAAAGGGATTGAGGAGGGAGCTGTATCCAGTTGAACCAATGGTACATTTTCATTGAGTCTCCTTTCTGTGTCATTGCCAATAAACTTACTCTATTAAATGTTCTGTGGTTTACAAGACTTTTGTTTTGCCACTAGACTTCAATAACTCGAGAAGAGAGTGAGGCTGATGATTTTATATGACTGGCTCACTTAAATCCAATTCAAGAAGAGTCACTCGTCCTCTTCTAAAATTAGGATAAACAAGAACAACATATGGTTCACAAGTACCTTATTTTCCCCCAATTCTAAGCCTGAACCACTGGACTAGCATCTGGTAAAGTGACTGGCTTAGACCCACCAAGTCTAAGAAGCCCGAATTACATAGAGTTGGGACTTTGTTAAGGTCCTAGATGAGCAGGAGTTTGCACCAAGGAAGCCAGAGCTAATCGATTGAGTTCCATGGAATAAGACTACTCTATCTTGTCCTAAGATAACTGTAATTTGACTGGAAGATGGGAAGTGGGAGAAAGAAATTGCAGGTCCTGGGGATCTTTTCATCCCCTCAAGACAGTCTTTAACCTTTTTTATTTTTATTTTAATAGTTTATTTTTATAATTACATGCAAAGCTACTTTTTAATCATTATTTTTGGTTAGGTTTTGAGTTTCATATTTTTTCCCTCCTCCCCTTCCATCACCACTCCTGACAGAAAGTCCTCTACTTTCTTGACCTCTCTTCAGTATTTGTCACTGTTGACCACTCTCTCCTGCTGGACACTTTCTCTTCTCTGGGTTTTAAACTCTAGCCTCTCTTGTTTTCTTATTATCTGTCTCATCACTCCTCAGTATTATTTGTTGGATCTTCATCCATGTTACATCCACTACCTGTGGGTGTCCTTGGCCCTCCTCTTGTTTTGCTATATTGTCTCATTTGAAGATTTGATCAGTTCTAATGACTTCAATTATGTCTAAGTAGATAATTATAAAATTGTATATTGTCTTTATGCAGATAATTACAAGCTAGAATCATATATATATATATATATATATATTATATATATATACTATCCTGAGCTCCATTTCTGTATCAACAAAAACCTATAAGCCTTTTTAAACTGAACTTTAGTATCTTTCCTACAAAACTTATAGACAATAAAGGATACATCTCAAGGTTTTTAAGCACCAGTTGAGAGGGATTTCTAACCTCTCCAGCAATCGGAGTATTCAGAGCTATCATCCTTTAGCCTCTTGAAAGCTACATCCACTTCCAAGGATCTCTTTGGATCAACTTCTATCCATAGCCACTGTCATGAATCCCATTCGATGTTCTCTTTTACTAGACTAAAAATGAATGACGCATTAATTCCAATCAAAAGGAATTTAATTCAATAGAATGACAAAGTAAATAATAAGAATAAATGAATCACACACTCTCCCATACTCACAATCTCTTACAGATTCCCATGTCATTGATTCGAGAAGGAACACTGATCCTCAAACTTCTCATGTCCCTAGAATTTCATTTCAGAGAAACACCTCTCTGCCTTGAATATATTGCTGGGATGCTTCAACACTGAACTACTGTCATCTCCTGCTTCTCTACTAAACTGCCATTACTGTTACTACTACATTGTTTGTGTTCCAAATAAGTTTCTATGGTTATTTTGTGAGCCAAGTCCACAGATGTCCTCAGTCAATATGCAAAAAAATTTCTCCAATCAAATTTATCTTTTTAAAAGTCACTCTCCCTCAACTCTTACAAACTTTATGCATGTTGGAATAAGTTCTTTTTAACTACCATTATCCTCCCTGAAACTTAGCACCAGAGTCATGAAAATGACCTTGAATTATAGTTCCTAGTATTGCTATGACCTTGAATTATAGTTCCTAGTATTGCTAGGAACTATATATGAACAGTATAGCAAGACTGAAGGTGTGGGGACAGAGCTGACAATCTTTGCCCTACTTTTCTACAGCTACTCCCAGGTTTCCATCCTTCTTACAATGCCATTTAAAAGTATGTTAGCAGATATATAGCCTTTCAGTACCCAATATCAAAGAAAAAGGAAAGGAGAAGAAGTTGAAGGCTAATTTTCTTTCCAGGATGTATGTGCTTTTATACAATATGGAGCAGAGCATTTTGCCCAGAGTAGATGATCCATATGAAATGAACTTAATAATATGGGGAGTTGCCTTTCTGTTGTTATTCAGTCAGGTCCCACTTTTCATGACCCCATTTGGAGTTTTCCTGGCTGAGACACTGGATCAGTTTTCCATTTCTCCAGTTCATTTTATAAATGAAGTAACTGAGGCGAGTGTTTGCAGGGGAATTTGAACTCAGGAAAGTGAGTTTTCCTGACTCCTAAGTCTATTCACTGCCCTGAGGAACTATCTACCTTCTGAAAATTAATTCTGCATCCTTTTCTATGCATTCTCATTGTGTCAGTTTTTAATCCTCACACTATCTCCTCTGCCACACTCCAGACATCCCTGATTCTGTATGAAAGCAAGGAGTAGAAATTCAAATTGAAGGTGTGTGTGTGTGTATATATATATATATATATACACACACACACAACCTTCAATTTATATATATATATATATATATATATATATATATATATATCAAACATTACTTTTCTGAGTTGTAGACATCCAAGGTTGAGGCATTATTAATGCTTGCTGTGAATTACTACCCTTTAGATAGTGGTTTGAGTTAGCAAGATGCAACTCTCCCCCAGTAGCCATAAAAACCCATCCCTCCCCTCTCATCTTGAGGAAAGCAAAACCTAAGAATGGGCCTGCCATGGCAACCACCAGCTCCTCTTCTCACCCCACACTCATTATTACCAGGGATCCATCCTCTCCTGAGGTCAGTTTGGAGTTGATTTCCTTGAAAACAAATCTGGCAGCTATTACCCAGCTGGAGGCTAAAATAGATGCAAAGTGGAAACAATTTGAGAAAGTCGGCAGGTCGCAAGGACCTCCCAGGGGGCATTTAAATATAAAGTGAATTCAGCCAAGATATTTTCTGTTTCACTTCATATTAAAGGAAATACCCTTGTTTAAAAAAAGAAGGCTATCCTGGAAGTCAGACTCCAGCTCAAAATGGAAGGATCTTTGGCATGAAGCAGGCAGGAATTAAGAAGGAAGAAGCTATAGAGGAAATGTTGGTACTAATTATGCTGTTATCATGACCTACCTTTGATGCAACTTTCTCCTCCAAGAACATATTTTCCTGGAAAATTAATGTTATAACTATTCTCACACTGGAATTATTTGGGGGGAGGGGCATGGTTGAAGAAGCAAAGATTTTGTTGAAGGAGTTAAAGAGAAGAGTCTGAAGTAATGTAAAGTGCTTTAACATTACCACTGTTCTATAAATAACTACAACAGAGTTTCAAGTCCAAAGGATGGATTTTGCTCAAGTTGATAGAAGTTAAATGACTCTTAGATGAAGATAAACATTTTTGGAAAAATGTTAAGGCCAGCATGTTTTTGGATACAAACTTAGTCTTCCTCCAAAGAAATCTTGATAACATATAATCTTCATCCAAGAATACATTCAGTTGAGGAAAACATCTTTTCTTTTAGACTTTTGTGTTATTCTCAAATATGACCTTGTAAATTACATTATACTCATTCTACCCCTTGATTTGGTCCCATGTGCAGCCAAAAGATGTTGTGGCCTACAATTGCAATGACCTACTTTGGCATGTTTTCTTATCTGTAATCTTAACGATAATGTTTTAGTAAAAACGTTCCCACTATTCCTTGGTCTAGACTATGTATACATATAATAAACTTTCATTTGTAACCTTTGAGAGTTGATGTTGCTGCTGTCATTCATTTGTTACAATTGTTTTATTCTTTTTCTCACGTTAATTGCTATTGTTGTTCATTGGTTTTTTTCATTTGTGCCCAACTCTTCATGAGTTGGGCCTTTCACGTTAAAGATATTGGAGTGATTTACCTTTTCCTTCTCCAGTTCATTTAACAGGTAAGGAAACTGAGGAAAATAGGGTTAAGACTTGCCTGAGGTCACACAGCTAGTAAATGTCTGAGAAAGAGCAAAGTTTAAAATTATATCAGATTAATAAGGCTTTATTATACCTTATTATGTCTTATTCATTATGCCATTATGCCACACTGACCCCATGCATGTTGAGCACTTTTCATGGATATGTTTGTGTATGTGTGTGAATATATGTATATATTCTCCCCCGCCCTTTTAAATGTAAACTTCTTGAGGACAAGAACGATTTCACTTTTATCTTTTCATTACCAATGCTTAGCACATAGTAAACAATAAATGATGGTCAATTGTTCAATTGTCTAAATACACACATTGCCCAGGCATACAGAAGGTGAAAGAGAAAGTTGGGATGAAATGTGGAATAGGAAATCAGGTACCATTCACAACATTCACACACACACACACACACACGCGCGTGCGCGCGCACACACACACACACACACACACACACACACACACACACACACATACTATGTGACCCTGGGAAAGTCCCTTAATCTCTATTTACTTTAGTTTCCTTGTCTGTAAAATAAAGATAATAACAGCCTCTAGCTTAGGAATTAGACAGTTATTGTAAGGAACAATTGAGATATTTGTATGTCTGGCTTACGGCAGGCACTTAATTAATGCTAGCTTTTTATTATGATTATGATTATGATTATTATGTATTCCCCTGCCCTGCTATTCAGACACAATCCCTTTAGGTCTTAGTATTCTTCATAGGTTTCTGCTGCTGATGACGACATCCTTTGTTCTCAAATACCATGATGCCATGAAGATGATGCCATGACAAACACATGAATTGGATTTGAGTGAAGGGGTGCAATGCCAAGTCATCAGTCTCCAGAGTCATCTGGGTCCAGCAGTCAGATATGAATCAGTATCAGTGGAGATGAACCTGCATGCCAGGTGATCAGGGTTAAGTAACTTGCCCAGGGTCACACAGCTACTAAGTGTCAAGTGTTTGAGGTCATATTTGAATTCAGGTCCTCCTGACTTCAAAGCTGGACTTCTATCTACTGTGCCATCCTAGATGCCCCCATAAGTTGCTATAATTGAGAGGAAAATCATTCACCACTTACCGGCTGGTGATTTTACCAGCTTGTCCTTGAGCTCTTAAGCAGACTTTATACCTGATCCCTTGGCTCCAATGCTTTCCCGAAACACTACTTTCTAAGCTTCTCTGACTTCTAAACCCGAACTTGAGACTTCCTTGAATCTTGAGCCTGCTTGATCAGAAGTCAACTACACCCAATTCCTCAGTGACTTTTGTCCACTTCGACCCATAACTGGAAACCTAATTCTCTGCTATCCATTGTTTACTTATTGTTTACCACACATTCCAGACCACGAAACATTTCAAAAGTTTATTTGCAAAAGACGAGTACATGTTCATGAAAAAAGATACAAGAATAGGTAATTAAATATACATAGTAACCCCAAAGAGGTCAAGGAGGAAAAGGTGCTATATGCACAAAAAATATTTATAGCAGCTTTTTTTGTAATGGCAAAGAATTAGAAAATAAGTGGGTGCCTACAAATTGTGAAATGGCTAAAAGAAGATGGTTCACAAATATAAAGGAATACTAATTGAAATGATGAAAAGAACCATTTCAATGAAGTCCAGGGAAGACTTGTAGGAACTGATACAGAACAAAGTGAACAAAATCAGGAGAACATTTTTTTTCCACAATAACATCATAATACAATTTTGAAAGACTCAAGAACTCTGCTCAACAAAATGATCAGCTATGATTCCAGAGAATCTATGATAAGGAATGCTTTCTGAACCCTGACAGAGAGGTGATGAATATATATATAATTAGACTCATATGATGTAGACCTTAATGAGATGGAAATCTGTCTATCTTAATTATATTTAATTATCATTTAAAAACTATGGAATGGTTAAAAAAAATTTTAAGTACATATTAAAAAATAATATCACTAGCCAGAAAGACAAAATAATACTTTAGCTTTTTGATGTAATCTTTAATAAAAGCTCCTCAAGTTCTTTCAAGTCCAGGAGCACACATATCTCACTCCTTCCATAGCACCACAGAGAAAGTGATAGCTTCTTGCTTCTCTACCTCAAACCCTCTACAGCAGACCCATTCAACTTAGTTTCATTCATCTGGGAATTCTAATGCAAGCTTATCGATGCATTCTGAAACCCCCAGCTCAGTCAGCCAAGGAGAAACCTACTAATTGCTTGGCAGATCTGGCAATGTTCAGACCCACATTTCTACATAATCACTGGTTAGTTAATTTACTTCATCTCTCACCAAATGTATGTGTCTAAATGATGCAAAAGTCAAGGAAAAAATTAAAGTGATATAATTCTAGAGTGAAGAACTCAAAATGTCTCAGTCAGGATAAATAGCAACAGATCTAGCCTCATAGCAGGAGATAAAAGGTTTGAGGAGATAAAAGGTAAAGAATGCCTTTGACCACTGTTAAGAAATATCACTCTCACCACCTGTATCCCACCAACCTAGCTTAATACATGTGGTCTTTGAGATCTAACAACTTTAGGGGTTTCCAAAATTGGAAAAAAATCCTAGAAAGGGACTTTCTCCCAAGCAAATCTTTTGTTAAGGATTGTTAGAATTATTAAGAGTAAGATACAGAATAGATCTGCATATTGGGCATAAGCAGAAGCAGGAAAATAGAAAAGGAGGCTTTATAGAAGATAACAGAGTATCCAACAAATGTCCCCATTTCATAATTTTACTAGAGGGCTAGCCCTGAATAGCATCCAATGTCAAGAGGTCAAGAAAGGTCTCAGCAGAATGAACCACTCTGCTGATGCTGGAATCATCTCTCCTAAATATGTCGATGGAGATTTCAAAGTTTTTTCTAAATAGACTGAGAAGACAAACCCAGAAAACCAATTCTACATGGTTTCCTCCTTTTTTGGTATATGCTCCCTTTTGGAGGCTCTTTAAACATGTTTAGTAGAAATAATTGGAGGAAAAAAACCCTAATTTCAAGTTCCAGTTATGCCTTTTAATAGCTATCCAGTCTAGGAAAAATCACTTCACCTCAATTTTCTCATCTAAAGAGGTTGAACTTTAGACTAGTAATGATGTATTTGTATTCTGTGGCTTCAAAGTCAGCTTTAGACCTGTACAAAATCTTTTTTTTTCCAGAAGAAGCCTCCTGCAAAAGGTTCAGAGGGCATCTCAAGAGATACACAGATGACTAAGCAGAATAACCAAGGAATCTCTTTTCTTTTCTTCTTTTCTTTTTTTTATTTCTCTTTTCTTTTCCTTTGTTTTCTCTTCTTTTCCTTTTAAATCAAGTCATCCTGTGTAAACCTTTAGCTGATTTGCAAGTAAAATTACACAATGCAGCAGAAACAAACCCTACAAGCTGTTAGAGCCGGAGGAAAAGCTACTATACATAAATGTTGCAGATGTGTGGGCTTCTCAGTTCATGGCAGTCATGCCCATGTCTTCTCAGTGGCTCCTTCTCTTCGGTGGCCCCCTCGAGGTCTTTCATGGGCACAAAGTAGGCAGGCGATGCCTTGCAGTCATAGTGCCTGTCCAGGGACTTCAGGTGGATCAACATGTGCAAGGCATAAGCCAGCACCAGCAGCAAGATCAGGGACATAGCCAGACCCATCAGAATGGCTGGGGAGAAGAACGAGGCACAGTCTCTGGCATAAGCAAATTGACCTTCCTTAACATTAAAACCTTGAATCTGTCAGGAGAAAGAAAAGAACTCAATTGAAACCCTCTGTTTCTGTCACAAGACCAACTTTACAATCTTTTGTTCATCTTCTAGTGAAGGTTCTGAGCTGGAGAACTCTAGGGTGAGGCTGGCTCACAAAAGCCATTGGCATTAGGAGAGGCAGTTGAATGATGGACTTGGAGACAGAAAGACCTGGATTCAGACTCTGCCATTGGCACTTTTACTAGCTGTGTGACCCCAGGTGGGTCACTTAAGTTCTCTCAGCCTCAGTTTCCTCATCTGTAAAAAACAGGGATAATAATAACACCCACCTCAAAAAGTTTACTGAGACAAAGTATATGCAAAGCACCATCTAAACTTAAAATTTTAGATTAAGACTATGGGTAATATTTTTCCACATATTTAGGACCATTTAGTTTCATCTAAAACCATTTTTGCCATAATGACTTCTGAAATTCTAACCATATTTAATTATCATTTAAATGTCTTATCATAAGAATTCAAACTTGTTCAGAATTCTATTGCCAGGTTCAGTAATAATAATGATGAAGATGATGGTAGCTAACATTTATACAGTGCTTACTATATAATATAAATGCATATTTATATATATATAGTAGGTAATATATAAATATATGTATATTTATGTATAATATATATAATATGTATATATATATTAGCAGGCACTATATCTCATTTGTCCTCACAGCAACCCTGGAAGATAGGTATATTATTATTCCATTTTACAGATAAGGAAACAGAGGCTAAGTGACTCATCCATGGTCACACAGTTAGTCTTCCTGACTCTAGGTCACTATTAGAGAAAACAAAGCCTGTTAATTTCCCTCTCTTCCCCTCAAATTTAAAAAAAAAGACATAAAAAAGAAAGAGGAGTGGTAGGAGGGGAAAACCTTAAAAAACTGTCCTCAGGAAAGGCAGAAGTTAAAGTAAGTTCTCCTGAGTTATCAAGTAAGATGGCAATTTGCATAAGTATATTTAGCCCCTTTCCTAAATAAAATAGACCTGAGAGACTTAGTAGACTATATCCTGCTCTAAACTCTGATGGTGAAAGGAAGTTTCTTTGCCCAATTCTGCTGAAAACCTCTTGGGGGTATTTTTGGCTGCATTCTCACCACCTTCCAGACTGTCACATCAGAGCTCACATTAAATGCCACTGAGTTACTCAGCCCATAGAGGGCCCTTCTTATCTTCCCTTCCACATACACAGAGGGGCCTCACTCCCCAGAAGGAAAGGAAATACTTGTCCAACAAGTGCTCTGCCGGGAATGGGCCTCTTCACTCCAGGATGTGACAGTCACTGGACTTCAGATCACAAGCCCATTTTGTCTCCTCTCTGACTGATTGACATTCCTAACCGATAACTATGTAGTGTCTGAGTGGAAAACTGATTTCTTTAAAGCATGACCTTCAAAAATGGAATAGGAGTGGGGAGGAAAGAGGCAAAGGAGAGATAGGAAGAGAAGGGGGAAAGAGAAAAGGTCAATCCTATATCCCCTTTCTTTCATTTATTAGACAAAGGGCAAAATAGAAACTGTTTTTAAAGTGATAGATCAGTTCCTTCCATCCCTTATCCAAAGCATTAGGTTTCAGATGGCTTAATTGATTTCAACATGCCAGTCAATGGGAGGATTGACATTTTGAGTCCAAAATATTACCTGAAAATCAATAAAAGTGACTTCCCATAGCCTTGAGATGTCATTTGTGGAGCTGGGCACCAAGAGTGCATCATATCTCTGCAGGCTGCTGACATGCAGACAGTGATAGGAATACTTTGACGGAGCATGGATTCGAGTTGCCTTAAACGTTGCTTGGATTGAATTATTATAAAGAATCTGAACTCTATGTAAACTAAACCAGCTCTGAACAGACAATCTGTTATAGTTGATCAAGATGAATCTGAAAAGAATTTCAAAACCAAAAATTAACAAAGAAGTGTAATGTTGAAATGCTGTCTAGTTGTCTTCTAGGGATGGAACAACAGCACCCTCTCTTGTCGTATAGAAGAAATGACCTGGGGAAAACACTTTCAGAACAGAGATCTGAGATCCCTTTGATCCTCCTTAGAAAAAGAAAAGAGGGAGAAGGAAGAGAGAGACAGAGACAAAGACAGAGACATGCAGAAAAAGAAGATGAGGAAGAGAAAAAAAGAGAGAAGAGAGAAGGAAAAGGGGAGAGGAAAGAGAAAGAAAAGAGAAGATAAAGGTAGGAGATGGAGAGAGAGGAACAGAAGAAGGAAAAGGGGAAATGATGGAGAGGTAAGAAAGAAAACAAGAGAGTAAGAGCATGAAAGAATTCAAGAAGATTTTAAAATGCCAATAGATTGTTTGTTAAAAAATCAAGGCCTTATATTAATGAGAAAAATCATCATTCATATATAAAAATGAACCTGTGTTATGATCATTGGAAGTAGGGGGCTTTGCCTTGTAGCATAGCTTTGAAAATCAGCTGTAATTTTAGCCCATCCTCATATATATATATATACTGAATTCCAGTTATTTTAAAGATAAAAGTGTTAAACCCAGCTTAATAAATTGCTACTTTCTAATTCGATAAATCTTTGTGGCCCAGTGTCCAGACCTATGCTAGGATTACCAGAGATCCCCCCAGGGAAAAGACAATATTTTAAAAGGGCAGAAGAAAAAAAGCTCTTTTCTAAAATCAAAGAATAATTCATGTGCAAAAGACCTTGAAGATCAACTAGTCCTATTTTCTGCTCTTTTATAATTTACTAATTCTCAGTATTAAAAACCTTTCCAAATTAGTTGTTGCTGTTTTTATATCAATAGTCATTACATGCCAGTATATACCAGCAGCAGCAGCCACACTGAGGTTCTTGGTATCACCAAATATTCATTTTAATTATTCATCTTCTCTATGTATCCTTCCATATTGGCCCTGCTGTATCCCCTGTTCCCCTTACTCCCCAAGCACATGTAGAACTTATTTGATGACAAAGGCCTATTCTTCAATGGCCTTTCAGATTATTTTCAGATATTTTCACTATCACCATCAAATACTATTTGAGTCTTACCTAGTCTGGCTCAAAAATCAATATTATATAGGATAATTCATAGAGCCACAGCATCTGTCCTCTAGCTTGTCAGTTTGAGGTTAAAGGTTATCATTAGCATGCCTAGGTCACTTTGAGTCAGTGATGATGATAAAAGGTGTGAATGGATGAATCAGGAAAGAACTAAAAAAATAATGCTAAAGGATTCCATGGGGGGGTGAAATTAGGCTTCTTTATAATGAAGTACATATAATATTTTTTTGCTCCTTTGTACCCATTAAAATACTACTAATGTAAAAAAGGTTTTTTTAGTTATTTATTTCCTATCCTAAAACATACCTGATATCAAGTCCTTTTAGATTGTCAATATCACCAAATTTCAGGGAAAGCCTAGGGAAAAGAGTAAAACACACTAGGCATCAAATTGAAACAATAAAGGAAATAGATATAGGAAAAGATGAGGCTTCTAAAACATACGGTTAAATGATTATATTTGAAAAAAGCAAGGTAACCTTGGCCCATGACAATGATTAAAGGCTGCTTGGCTTAGTACTAGAAAGAGAAAGCATAATAGAAGTGGGCTTTAGCTTCTCCAGTTGGAAAAAATCAGCTACCGTAAAACCTGCTTAGTTTGAGTTCCATTAAGTTGAGACTGAACTGGTTTACTCTAGCCACTTCCTAGGGGGGGAAACTGTTTGTTAAGCAAATTAATGTTACCAGGATTATTAAGGAAATATTTTACCTCCTTAAGGTAGTTAATGGTTTTCAAGAGTTTTACAAAGACCCCTCTATGAACTACTGATATGCTAATCATTCTATAGTGGACGTGACTGGGTATTGACAATGTGGAAATGGATGAACAAGAAAGGAAATGTAAAAGCAGATATGAGAATAGGGAAAGGAATAAGTATTTCTTAAGCACTCAGTACTATGCTCACTAAGCATAC
This sequence comes from Macrotis lagotis, assembly GCF_037893015.1. NCBI lineage: Eukaryota > Metazoa > Chordata > Mammalia > Peramelemorphia > Peramelidae > Macrotis > Macrotis lagotis. The sequence goes on from NC_133666.1 coordinate 237,292,173, forward strand.
TAAGTATGAAACAAATGTCATCTTTTCCATCCTCCCAACAACCAACAATATTATCAACAATATATCATTTTATAGTTGAGGAAACTGAGAAAGGTAGAAGTGACCAGCCCAGGATCACACAGCAAGGAAGTGTCTGAGGCTAAATCTGAACTCAGGTCTTCTTGACTCCAGGTCTAACTCATATCCATTGTACCATCTAACTATATCCAACAACACAAATGAATAGAGGAGTGGACCAAGCAAATACAAGAAAGGCAACAACAGACACAGGAGAGCTAAGATGCAGATCTGTGGTCAGCGTTTGGAGAAATAAGAGCATCACATGCAATAGATCATAACTAGACTATGATAACTCAAGGCCAAGATGAGATTCCCAGGAAAGAAATTCTGAAAGGTACATTATATTGTACACTAACTCTTTACCTCTTGGCCTTATGACTTCTGAAGTGACTAACTACTCCTACTCTGCTAGAGAATCAGGTGTTAAAGGGGGAATGAGATTCTAATTTTTGGAGATTATGTCCCTTTTTGTATGAGTTCAGAAAATGCAGCATTATTTTATCCCATTGGTATTTATGTTGTTTCATGACTTGGTTTAAATGCTCTTGCTAACGGATTTGTTGGGGCTGGGACAGTTAGGTGGCACAGTGGATTGAGTGTGGGTCCAGAAGTCAGGAAAACTCACCTTCCTGAGTTCAAATATAACTTCAGTCACTTTCTAACTGTGTGACCCTGTTTTTCTTGGTTTCCTCATTTGTAAAATTAACTAAAGAAGGAAATGACAAACCACTCCAATAGCTTTGCCAAGAAAACCCTAAATGAGGTTATGCGAAGTTGGACACAAGTGACAAACAACTGAACATCAAAAAAATGGATGTGTACATGGTTATGGCTACTAAGAGAGAATGAACTGATAGTATGCTAAGGTAGTGATTTCATACTTGATTCCTCCTCCCCCATACAACCACAATGAATCTGGAAATATCACTTATCTATTTATAAAATAGGTAAGTTCTATTTAGAACGGTTTGTTGTTTCAAGGTAAATATATATATATACATATATATTCAATTGATTTTAGTTATATATATAACTAAAAGCAATTTAATTCAATATCATTTAATTAAGCACTCACTGTAAATAGAGCATCTCTTAGAAAATAAAAAATTTGGATGAAAGGTAAATCCTCACTTCATTGAACTTATGGTCTCAGTTGAAATTTACTTTCAGAATTTCACCCAAATACTTCATTTATTCAGAGTGCCTCCCCCCTTATTTTTGAAATTTTACTTCAATTTTTGAAGTTTTACTAGAGCTGTAATGCAGAAACTTTTTAGTAGTGGAACTCCAGGAATAGTTACATGGTGCATATCTCCCTCAACCCCAGTGAGGCTGGGGAACCACTGAATGATATTTCAGCTTAGGTCTCAACCATTTAAAATCTCCACTTAGAATACCTTCAAGCTCCCTGTACCCATGCGCTTCTGAGTACAATTGATTAGATATTGAGTTCCTGAGAATCAAACAGCAATTATAATTAGATAATGAGAAAACAGGATTATCAATTAGTGATACATTCACAGATCATTCAGTCAAACCCTCATCTTAACAAAAGAGAAAACTGAGTTCCCAAGAGGTTGAATGACATGTCCAGTGTCATCAAGGTGCCAGGTGTCAGAGTAAGGGTTCAAATCCAGAACTATATAGCATGACTCTGAAGCCAGCATTCTTTCCATTGTATTCTGCTTGGATGCAAGCTAGCAAGCCTGCTGCGTGTTCATAAACATATGGCCTGCTTTAAGAATTTTAAATCCAGAAGCAGTGGACCAGAATAATTTGAAAACTTTAGCTCCCCTACTTTCTAAAGCATGTCCGTCCCCTCTGCCAAGTCACCCTTAGAGCCAGATTTTGTCTTTTCTAGGATCTTGCTGCCTAAGCATGAAATTTACCCAGATGCCTAGCCTAAGCTGTGTTTGGTATGTTGCCCTCACTTTTTCCAAAAAGATTCCCTTTGTGACTTCTTCTGCCAGCAGTTAACCTCTCCCCAAACAGTTTGTTACCAAGAGCAAAATGTGGTCATTTTTTAAAAAAGCTACACTTTTTTTACCTTTCATGGTTATATTTGCTTGGAGTCACTCTCTTCCCAACAAGGGTAGCGGCATGTCACTAGCAAGGATCTGGACAATCAATTGCATTGGACTCAAGCTTTTCTTGGAATCTCAGCATCTGATCCTGTAGTCTTGACTTCTCTGGGTGTCTCATAATATATTCTGCCTTGCAGTGAAGTTTCTACTAGTACTAACACTAAGGAAAAGGGAGGATTCTTAACTGGTTCCATGGAAAATGGGAAATCCAATAATACCCAAGCAACAAGAATCAATGTCACGGTACTAAAGTTTGACCAACAGATTAAGTATCCTCTGTAGGAATAAGGTTAAAATCAGATTTCAGGTTATACATTCCAGGACTTCAGTGGATCTGGGAGCTCATCAGTGGTATATTAGAAATAATCCAGGATTTCAAACCTAGCTTGAAATCCCAGCACAGACATTTATTTTTACTCATGACCATGAGCAAGTCACTTAACCAGGTGGTGAAATAGGACACAAAGCCTGGAGTCAGATATACCTGAGGTGTGTGCAGTTTTAGGCAAACTTCTTGACTTATGTGACTCTGAGCAAGTCACTTAACTTTGTCTGCCTCAATTTCTTCAACTGTAAAATGGGGATAATAATAAATCTGCTTCTCAGGGTTGTTGTGAGGATCAAATGAGATAATATTATAGGCACTTAATATGCTTGACCCCTTCCCACTTAACCCCTCACAGCCTCATATTCATCATTTATATAATGAGGATTATAATACTTATAAGTACCTATCTCATAGGGTTGTTATCAGGAAAGAGTTCTGTCAGACTTAGAATACTATGTAAAAGTAATTCTCATTCCACTGGCACAGATCACAACTCATCCCTTCCTTCTCTTGCAGGATGATTCTTGTTCATGGTCTTGCAGAGCATTCTATAAGTTTATCTTAATATTTAATTAGAAGGTATAGATCTAATCAGAATTTTTTAAGTTGATTTTCTTTTCGAGTTGTATCTGGAAAAAGTAAAATCAATTTAATCCTTCAAAGAGAATCTATAAGTGTTCCAGGGGACTCTCCTCTACTTAATTTAACATTTTATGGAGTACAAATGTAATTGTCCACCTGTTGCCCATTTCCTCACACAATTCAAACACTTCCTGGTTGATGTCCTTTACTCCTGGAATGTAAGTCACTATTGGCAAAATGCAGCAGCCTTCTTATGTCTAGTGTGTGTCTCTATATTGCCCTTTGACTCACCTACAATTTTAATTCTTCACAGATTGAATTGTTCTATGAGTTGCAGTCAAATTATATCTCTAGGAGAGTAAAGGCACCCAAATATTGATTTTTTTAAGTCAAATTGCAGTTTGAGATCATTGAAACTGAAGCACAGTTTCTCAAATTCAATTCATATCACACTATTCTTCCTATTCAACTAAGATCATAGCTCATTTACCACATACATTCTCAAAGAAGACCATGACATCAGGGAGGTGATGCCATGACAAGCACATGAACTGGATTTGAGTGAGGGGGTGCTGTGCTAAGTCACTAGCCTCACTTTCTCCTCTAGTCCAGTGGCCAGCTGAGTCAGGATGACAGGAAATAGCCCTGGATGCAAAATCATCAAGGTTAAGTGACTTGTCCAAGGTCATACAACTAGTAAATGGCAAGTATCTGAAGCTGGATTTGAACTCCCATCCCCCTGACTCAAAGACCTGTGCTCTCTCCACTATGCCACCTAGTTGCCCTGTCTATAATGATGAACTCACTCAACAGACTGACTTCATCTGACTATTGTAATCTGGTAAACAGAGATTTTCATTCATTTGTTTTTTCCTATGTAGATTGCTAGATTGATCTCTTCTGAGTAAATAAGGAATCTCATTTAGAAGTTTCTATAGTGTTCTTGGGTTTGATGAAATTAGCAAAATATTATCCACCAAAAATTGCTCCTGGATCATCTCAATATCAATAGAGAATCCCTCTTCCATTTGGACCCTATGAAAGCCCCACAATAATGATTAACAACTTTAGTGAATACTTGTCTCCCCCCACTTAAAAATATAACCTAAGAATTATTAAATAATATTATTTTCATTGTCACTTCTTTCAATAAATTTGTATGATAGAACTTTTTAATACATGGGAGAATTTTTTAGGAGAACCTTTAAAGATAAATTTTGTTTAGGAGAACCAAATACTTTTTAATATAATAAACATAGCAGGATCTTGAATTTTGTATAATTTCAGTAAATTATATGACTATAAAAATATGGCCTGACATAGAATTTATTTTTGACAAAAACTTGTCCCCTCCTCATATTTTCCTCAAGGTTATCTTGACTCTTTTATATTTTTTAGATTTTTGCAAGGCAAATGGGGTTAAGTGGCTTGCCCAAGGCCACACAGCCAGGTAATTATGAAGTGTCTAAGACCAGATTTGAACCCAGGTACTCCTGACTCCAGGGCCAGTGCTTTATCCACTGTGCCACCTAGCTGCCCCGTCTTGACTCTTCTAAAGACAAGAACACTCTCATAAAGATTTTATAGAGAGGAAAAAATAAATATGAGTCAGAAAGTTATTGACATTACTTTAATTGCCATTTGGGGAAATAATTTCTTTCATTCTTTTTTTTTAAATAATCATTGAGCATCTTTTCAAATATGTTGAAGATTGCTCCTTCAGTGCTTTATTTCTTATATGTATTTTTTTTCTTCTCATACTTGGTCTAATCCTGCTTTTTTGCTTTCTTCTGGGATTCAGACATTAAAGTTGAAGGATAGTGACTTCTCTATCACTGATGATGACAATAGTTAGTTATTAAAAAATGCTCACAAATGAGTTACATGTTTTAAAACCTTCAATGATGCTTATTGTTTTTACAGTAGTCATTTCTCCTTAACCCTTACTTCACACCTTGTAGTAAAGGGGAAAAGAGAAAAATAAGCAAAACTAGAAATACAGTGACAATACTTAATTCATTACAACACATTTTATATCCTAAGTTCCTCTATTTTTATAATGAGAGGAGAGAATGAAACAAATTTCATTATTGGTTCTACAGACCCAAGAGTGGACATTCCAACTAATCTGAGTTCAGCTGTCTTCTGGCATTATAAGTGTTTCATTCTTTTTATTTTTATTTTGTTTTTTTAACCAGTGTTTCATCTATAGAACTCTATGAATATCAGATAAGCTTTCTACAATTCTCTAAGGTTTGCAAAGTACTTCACAACTCATTTGATCCTTATAACAATCCTGAGAGGCAAATACTTATTATTATTGACATTTTATAATTGAGGGAAATGAGACAGACAAAGGTTAAATGAGTTTCCTGGGGTCAGGCAGCTAGCAAATGTCTCTGGCTAGATGTGAAGTTGGTCTTCCTAACCTCAGGTCCACCATTCTACCCATTGCACCACGTGATTGTTTTTATTTAGTTGAGTTTCACACCAAGTTTTCTACACATTCATTTTTGCCTCCACTACTCTTCCCTCTTTTGTGAGGTATTATCACTAATGATCTTCCATCTTCTCCTTCATAACATTTTGGTAATGTCAGAGGATAAGTTTCAGATGTGGGTGCCACAGTTAAGGACATTGATAAGCTGGAAAGTATATATAGATGGTGACAGAACTGGAATCCTACATGAGATTGTCTACCTGGGCTTATGTAGCCTGGGCTTGTGTAGTTCTCACATGAACTTGATTGATCTGTATTCAATAATCTAGAAAGGTTGCCATATGTAAAAAGGATTAGATTTGATCTGTTTGGTCCCAGAAGGCAGAACCAAGACCAATGTGAGGAAGTTACAAAGGGGTCAATTATGGCTTGATGTTAGGGAAAACTTCCCAATAATTAAAGTTTTCTGAACCTGGAGGTTTAAGTTCCCCAATCCTTGGATGTCTTCAGGCTGAAGCTGGATAAATCTTGTTGGGAGTATGATAGTGGGGGTTCCTTTTATGTATCAGCTGGACTAGATATCGTCTTTGTTCCTTACCTGTAGTAGAACCTTCTGAGCTTGTATTGGTATGATCAGCCACAGTTGGATGCGTGTAGCTTAACTAATATAGTGATGTCATTTAGTCCTTCTCAAGAATGAGGGACAACAAACAACCAATCAATCAATTCTATGAGTTTATAGACTACAATAGCACTGTTCTTGGCTTCTCTGTCTCTCTATGCAGCAAGGACCCAAACATTTATGAGCTATGTGATCGGGAGATTCTTTGCATCTCTTCATGGTAGCAATTGTTTTATATTGATTAAATTCTATAGAAAATTTATGATAATCCAACAACTGTATACATTATTAACATAAGCAGCAACAATAATAATACAACATTATTATATGTATCCTCCTCTATAATACTCCTCCAATGCTTCATTGTGTATCGATAATTATGAATTTTTTATAGGTAATGCTAGGAGATCACCAACTCTGACCATTCTGAATCTAGAAATCCTTCATATATGGGCTACATGTCTGTCATCTTGAATTCAGGTTAATTGAAATCAGAAAGGGTTATTACCAGGTTGACAACTAGGAGACAAATTTTCCAATCATAGTAACTTTCAAAGAACATTTACCAACCAATTGTGAAATTATTATTATATTGCTTCAGTGCTAGAAGTATTCACACAAATGAAACCATGACTCCTTGAAGTATTGAAATGAATTATTTTGTAGAGCACTTAACATGTAATGAGAACTTGGCCATGCATTACCTTATTTAATTTCTACAATAGTTCTATAAGATAGGCAGGTGCTGTTTTTGTTCCCAGTTTGTAGATGACAAAACTGAGAGTTAGAAGTTTAAGTATCATCCCTAATGTCATCCAGCTGAGTGGCAAAATCAAGCCAGTTTCTCTGATTCCAGTAAAGAGCTCTTTTGATCTGAAGGCATCAGTGGTTTCTGAGGGCCCTGAAGACCCCCTCAAGAGGCACATCTGATTCCTTTCAAAATAAACCAGAGGGGCATCAGAATAACTGTTCTGCACATCTGCTCCTAACCATGGGAAGGGGAATAGTTCAGTGCACTAGCTAGGGCATAAGAAATGATAATCAAGCAGTTTGCTTTGTATAAAGGATCTAATAAGAAAGACTCTGGGGGTTACAGTCTAAAGCAAAGGCTAACAGCTATCATGGAGTTCATTACTATATATTTCACATGGAAGAAGAGTTAAAATGTCTTTCGTGGTAGAATCTAAACTTTTACTTAATATTTATTAATAGGGACACCATTAAGTATAACATAATAATTTTGACTTGGAAATATGTATCAGCATAATAGTCTTTTAGCTTTAATAAAAAAAATATGTAAAAGCGATGGATTGAAGTTCAGGGAGGGAAAGTTATTTCATATTAAAATATTTATATAAACACATCAATATACATTCCATGCAATTACCATTTATTGGAACCACCCATTTGCCAGTAGTTGAGCACTCTCAGAGTCACACTTAAGACCATTTAGAGCCAATCATGTCACAGTCATTAAAAAGGTGGTTCATAGTCATATAAATGTTAAATTACCTATGACAGGAGCTAAGCAAAATAAGGTGACCTTCTTTATGTGAAGAGCTTTGAAAATCCTAGAAATATAGAGATCTTTCTCAATTATTTTCTGGAAAATGTTTTCTGACTTTAGGTTTGGAGAATTAGTTCCCAATTTGTTTGTTTTGCTCAGTTTAAGTTTGAATTAAAAATCCTCAGCATTATGACTGATTCTAAATGACTTTGGGTAGTCTGACTGTTCAAAGCAGAAATACATATCTGTAAATTGTTAAGTCCCATGTATGGATATTAGTATGATAGTAGAACAAGCACCGAACTTAGATTCTGAATGACTGATTTCAAGACCTTTCTCCCCTTAGTAGGAATTGTGAACCGGTCAAGTCATTCAATAGGAATTACAGCACTTTAGACTCTCATCTTCCCAGGGTTTTGTGAGGAAAGAACTTTGCAAATATAGCATGTCATAGAAATGTGATCTAGGAGGACAACTAGGTGGCACAGTAGATAGAACACTGGCTCTGGAGTTAGTAGAACCTGAGTTCAAATCTAGCCTTGGACACTTACAAGGTATATGACCCTAGACAAGTCATTTGACTCCCATTCTCTCAAAAAAGAAATGTGAGGGGCAACTAGGTGGCACAGTGGATAGACCACTGACCCTGGAACCAGGAGTACCTGAGTTCAAATCCAGCCTCAGATACTTAATAATTACCTAGCTGTGTGGCCTTGGGCAAGTCACTTAACCCCACTGCTTTGCTAAAAAGAAAAAAAAGAAAAGAAATGTGAGCTAGTGTTATTATATATAAATGTGTATGTTTAACCAACCCAATCCCACCTAAAAATGTCCATGGCTTTGGGGGACAAAAGGGAACCCCATCACCTCTGCATTGGTCTAAGAAACAGTTGACTCTTTACAGATGTTCTCTGCTTCCACCAAGGTCACAAGAGTCTCGCTGCCACTTCAAGAATCTAATGCAGCACACATGGTCTGTAATGAGTACACTGGAGATGTACACTAGGATTGAAGGGTAAAAGGTGTTCCCACCATCTCAAGTTGGAACCTGGATAAAGATTTCCCATAGAACATATAAATGGCAATCATGTTTTGCTATTTTTCTTATTTGAAAGGCAGCCTAACTTAAAGCATAAAAAGGTATACTTGAAGCCAGGAAAATCTGGGTTCAAGTCCTTCCTGTGACACTTAAGGACTGTATGACCCTGAGTAACTCACTTAATCCTGTTTGCCTCAGTTTCCTCTTCTGTAAAATGAACACACACATTGGAAAAGGAAAGATAAACTGCTCCATTATCTTCTCAAGAAAAACCCCAAACTAGGGTCATGAAGAGTTAGACATAAAACAACTGAACTGATATCTCTAGTGCCCTATTTCTTCTTCTAAAAAAAATAAGGTTAGATTAGACCTCAGAGAACCCCTCCAGGTCTAAAACTATGACCTTATGGACCTTTAAAAAAAAGATTTCAGGGTCACTGGCAAGGAAGCCCATTTCTCCCTTCTAAATAATCTCTGAATAAGAACACCAAATAACACAAAAATCCTTTGCATTGTCATACTAGTTAATGATAGGTTAGGAGGGAAGGTAGCAACAATTCAATTCAATTTTGATGTTTGTATGTAAATCCTGATGCTCTTATTGGGGAAATTTCATACTTACATGGCATTTTCTTCACTGCAATTTGAATTGCCAACATCCACCCTTGCTTCTTTTCCAAATGTCTTATCTGTAAGGTCCAACAAAGGTTGATTTTTAAATTTAATTGTTATTCTCTTAGCCCAGAAGAGAATGCAAGGAGTTCCATTGACTGAGACATTAATGGGAATGATTTGACTGGGGCTGATGGTTTTCCAAGGTTCTCCATCCAGATTTCCTTTTGTGATGAGATTGAAGTTGATGCCCTAATTAGGCATAAATAAATAAATAAATAGATAGATAGATAAGGCACACAAAGAACTTAATTCTGCATGATATAAAAGTTTATCTAGAAATGGAAAAGTTCAGAGGTCACATGTAGGGATGTTAGATGACGTAGATAATAACAGAACCATATGTGGGATTCTGGTTTTTTTGTACCTAGAGGAAGTACTACAAACATAGGCACACCCAGTTAGAGAATTGAGAATGTACAATGCATAGACATACCACCCAAGACAAGAACCCCAGAATATTATGAAGTCATCCATTTTGGGGTCATTTACTCCAGAGGAATCAGGTCATTTGGAAATCTCCAATTTAAACTCATTATTCTTATTTAGGAATATTTTATTTTGAGTTTTACAATTTCCCCCCCCCCCCATTCTTGCTTCCCTTCCCCCCCTCCCACAGAACGCATTCTATTAAACTCATCATTCTTGATAACCAGGTACTAAGGTCAGGTATCCTGATGTTTGGTGTCTAAGAAGGTTGAATTTTTAGGGAAAAGGGGCAGCAAATAGAATAGTATCCCTATATACCTTTAGGGAGGAAACTGAAAGAGAATTTGAAGCCAAAAACAACCCTCCCAAAAAAATAAAATCACTGAAAATATGCCTGACAGGCACTTCTTCCTTCCTTCCTTGTCTCACAAAGGCTCTCTCTTTCTACCATTAATATACAACTCAAGCACAATATTTTACATGAAAACTTTCCTGGTCCCACCAGTTCCTAATCCCCAAATCCTCTGTATTTAACTAGTTTGTATATATTTGTATTTATTCACTTTATATTTATGCTCTCCATTAGAATGCAAACTCTTTTGGAGAAGATGTTGTTTTATTCTTCATACCTGTATCCCTAGGACTGAGCCTTTTTTGGCATTCAATAAATACTTCTTCATCATTTGTTTGACATCCAAACTAGAAAAGATCATAGGAATCAAGAAGTCTAATTCTTTGATTTTACAAAGTAAGAAACTAAAGTTCCAGAGTGGGACAACTGCCTCTACTGTACATAGCAGTGGGTCTAGAGTTCAGGAAGGCCTGAGTTTGAATTCATTCTCAGACACAGCTATGTGACTGACCCTGTACAAGTTGCTGAACACTGTTTGCCTCAGTTTCCTCAATTGTAAATAATAATAGCACCCATCTCCTAGGATTGTTGTAAGGATCAAATGAGATAATAACTGTAAATCTCTTAACAGAGAACCTGGCAGATAGTAAGCGCTATTAGCTGTTATTACTTTTGTAACTTAAAGCTCAAATTCCAAGGTCAAGATTGTTTTATAAGGTGCCTGCCCAGCATACTGAAACAAAGACAGAAAGCAGTACAATAATGTCCCAAGCAAAGTTTTTGTTTTCTTTGGTCATCTAAGTGCTTCCCTATCCCTGTTTGGAATAAAATATTTTGTTTTGTTTTTTTACCTTTTATAAAAGATCTCATCATAAACAGAACATTCCACATCTAAAAGGAGGCCTGCCTTTCTTAAACAGATTTCCCCAACATTAGAATGTAAGGGCTTGAAGAATAAAAACGTTCTTGGCTATTAAATTTCACAAATCTGATCTAAAATTATTAGGTAGTTAATCTTTCCTCAGGGGCAGCAGGATTATAAACATCTAACAGATGCTGGGAGTTGCAACAATGAAGCACAAAAAAATAAAGAAAACCTCAGAGTTAAGGAGGACAGTTACTAATATTTAATTATTTAACCATTGTAACCAAATCGAAGAAAGGAGTGTGCCTGAAAGCAAAACTAACACAACATAAAACACTTGTGATTACAGGCTTCAGTGACTGGAAAATTCTTCTGCAAAATAAATCAACCCAATCTAGCTCCTTAGTAAGACAACTTTTAAATGGAGCACTTAATTGCTCCCTGCAAGTCAATAGATTCAGCTCCATTAGATTAGTATAAGTAAGGAATATTGGCCTTGGAAAAATTCAGTGTTATTCAGAAACTAACAACAATTCAAGAAATACCTTGAACTCCAAAGCAAACAAATGCAAAATGAAACTTAGAACATAGTAATCAATGCCAGAAAGCAAACAGCCAAGCTCTGGGTCACTCAGAACCTTCCACTGGTTTCCTGGGTGGCTCCAAGTACAATGGGTTAGAGTGGTCTGGAAAGGGAATCACAAAGGGATGTATGGGCCCTTAGTCCCTATATTTGGGAGCAGTGTTAAGTAGTAAATTTGAATTCAGAAGACAGGCAATATGGTATAGTAGATAGAGTACTGGTATAGTCAGGAAACACTGGTTTCAAATCCTATCTCTGACACTTAATAGCTATATGACACTGGTCAGGTCATTTAAACTCTCTGAGTCTTTGTTTCCTCATCTATAAAATGAGAAGGTTGAATCAAAAACTTTTAGGACCCCTTCTAACTTTAGATCTATGCTCCCACAATCTGCAGGGTGAGAAAAATCAAAATGAATCTCATGTTGAGAATTCATTCAACAATCATTGAAATAGGGTAATTTAATTGCTTTTAACAGAGAAAATATTCAATTAAACATATTGTTACACTTTAAAAAAAAGGAATAATATAATTTACCGTCACGTCCTTACCTGTGGAGTTGGTTTTGACTTGAAATATGCCTTCACATCTCCATCATGTCTCTTATCTGCCAAAGAAACAGTGCTATGAAGAGAAAAGATAAATATCATTGTATTGTTGTATATACAAATAAAACATTATAGACTCCCAGTGATACACTACACTGAAATTATTCATGTTCCCAATTGTACATTTGGTGAAGAATTTAGGACACAATTTACAGAACCAAGGGTCTCCTAGTCCTTATCCTATCTAAACACCAAAGGAATAAGTTTCATTAGTATGGAACCCCCAGGTGAGGAAGATCCTTCCACCCACAAAGGTCAGCACCTTCTGTGCAATTTATATTCTTAGAGAATTCCCCAGGACAATGAGACATTAAATGACTTACTCAGAGTCAAAAAAAGCAGTCATATGGACCAGGTCCTCCTGACTCTGAGGTCAGATGAATTTCATACCCCATGATGTCTTTCATATCTGAACAGAAGTCTTAATTATTAAGAGCCACCAATATAATAGAAATTTATTCATTACTTAGTATTAATTTTGAACAATTTCAGCATCTCTATTCATGATGTCTATCAGAAACAAAAATAACTCATGAGAGCAAAAGAACAAAGTATTCATGAATAAAAAAAATTTAATTCTAAATAAATGTCTCTACCTCAGATCTCATAAAAATGTGAAAGCTGAATTTTTCTGCTTTTAAACCTTAAGGTGACAAGAAGTCAGATTTTTTTTCTAACTTTATTCTTAATGCAAAAATTCTCCTCAAATAAGACAAAGTTCCAGGGGCAGAGCCAAGATGGCAGCAGAAGAAGAGCCTCTCTTAGATGTTCTCTCCAAAAATATTTCAAAAACCTTAAAATTATGACTAAATTTTCAAGACAGAGAACCCACAGAAAGATACAGTGAGGCAATTCTCCAGTCCAAAGTAGCCTGGAAAATAGGGAAAACTGTGTTCCCTGCTTGGAGGGGCAACACCATGCTGGAGCAAAGAAACATCAGCCTCCCAGGAACAGCCCCAGGGCTCCTGGGAGTGCCGGCTCCTGGCAGCAGAAGCAGTTTCCTGACCTGTACCCCAGGGAGCACCAGGTACAACTTGGAAGATCAGCAGGGAGACCTCTGCCAGAGAGAGCATGAATCCCAGGCCCTCAGCATGGCCATGACACTCAGTGGGGCTGCGGCAACCCAGATCCCAGAAAAGGGATGCAGACCTGTGGAGCCACCCAGCAAGAGCCTCTAGGTAGCTATGCCCTGAGTATTCAGCCCACTGAAGGTAAGGGAGAGGAGAGAGACTGCTGAGGTCTGTCCTCTGTCCCTGGAACAGGACTCTGGGGCTTTGACCACATTCAGACCCTGGTCACAGTCTAGGCCCCCCATAGAGCAGGGACTCCCCTCACAGCCCCAAGGCAGAAGGTTGAGCTTGTGGTCATTCACAGACCAGGAGGGCAGTCAGAGCCTCATGCACACTGAGGTCCTTGCTGGGGGGGGAGGTGTCCCAATAATAATTAAAAGCTCCAAAAGTACCCCAAAACCAGGCACAGGCTAGGGAAATGAATAAACAGGAAAAAAGGAAGGTGATCATCAACAATTGCTTTGGTCCCATGGAGGATCAAAATACTCAATCTGAAGATGAGAACGTCCAAACTTCTGCCTCTAAAGACTCCAAAAAATATAGAAGTTGTGCTCAGGCTATGACAGAGCTCAAAAAAGATTTTGAAAATCAAGTAAGAGAGATAAAGGGAAAAGTGGGAAAAGAAATGAGAGAGATGCAAGAAAAACATAAAAACAAAGTCAGCAGCTTATTCAAGGAGATCCCTAAAAAAATGCTGAAGAAAATAACATGTTAAAAACCAGCTTGGGACAAATGCATAAAATAGTTCAAAAAGTTATTGAGGAGAAGAATGCTTTAAAAAGTAGAATTGTGCAGATGGAAAAAGAGATAAGAAAGCTCTCTGAGGAAAATAAATCCTTCAGATGTAGAATGGAACTAAAGGAAGTTGGTGACTTTGTGAGAAATCGACACAATAGTTCAACACCAAAAGAATGAAAAATTAGAAGAAAATGTGAAATATCACACTGAAAAAACAACTGATCGGGGGCAGCTAGGTGGCACATTGGATAAAGCACTGGCCCTGGAGTCAGGAGTACCTGGGTTCAAATCCGGTCTCAGACACTTCATAATTACCTAGCTGTGTGGCCTTGGGCAAGCCACTTAACCCCATTTGCCTTGCAAAATCTAAAAAAAAAAAACTGATCTGGAAAACAGATCCAGAAAAGATAATTTTAAAATTATTGGGCTACCTGAAAGTCATGATCAAGAAAATAACCTTGACCTCATTTTTAAAGAATTTCTACAGGAAAATTGCCCTGATATCCTAGAAGCAGAGGGAAAAATAAAAATTGAGAGAATCCACCAATCTCCCCCAGAAAGAGATCCAAAAAAACCAACCCCCAGGAATATTATAGCCAAGTTCCAGAACTCCCAAGTCAAAAAGAAAATATTACAAGCAGCCAGAAGGACACAACTCAAATATCATGGAGCTGCAGTCAGGATCTCACAGGACTTAGCAGCAACTACATTAAGGGCTCATAGGACTTGGAATATAATATTCTGGAAGACAACAAAGCCTGGAATGCAACTGAGAATCAATTAACCAGCAAAACTGAATATCCTCTGACAGGAGAAAAGATGGACTTTCAATGAAACAGGAGAATTTCAAATGTTCCTGAAATGACCAGAGCTGAACAGAAAGTTTGACCTTCAAGTACAGGACTCAGGTGAAGCATAGAGATTGGAGGAGAAGGGGAAAATATGAGGGACTTAATGATGAATTGCATGTATTCCTGAATGGAAAGATGATACTGATAATACTCATATGAACCTTCTCATTTAATAGGGCAGGTAGAAGGTGTTTTTATAGATGAGACACAGGAGAGAGCTGAATTTGAAGATATGATATATTGTAAAATTGGAGTCAATGGGTAAAAGGGATGTACTGGGAGAAAGAGAAAGGAGAGGTAGAATAGGCTAAGATATTTCATATAAAAGATATTTCATGTAGCTTTGCAATGGTATGGAAGGGGGGGAGGCAAAAGGGAATGAGGGATCCTTCATTCTCATTGGAAATGACTCAGAAAAGAAATGGCATATCCACTCAATAGGGTATAGATATCTGGAAGAAAAATGAGAGAAGGGATGGGGGGAGGGGAGGAGAGGATGTAGGTGATAGAAGAGAGGGTAGATCATGGGAGAGGATAGTCAGATATAACACATTTTATTTTTTATTTTTTGCAAGGTGCTGGGATTGGGTGGTCTGTCCAGGCCACGGGGCCAGATGGTCGCTGGTTCTCTGGGGTAGGATATAGGCTTGGGGCCTCTTGGCCCCAGGGCCAGTACTCTGTCCACTAAGCCACTTGGCTGCCCCACAGCACATTTTTGAAGAGGGACAGAGTGAAAGGAGAAAGAAAATATAATAGATGGTAGTGGGGGAATGGAGGGAATTACAATCAGCAACAGCAACTGTGGAAAAATATAGAAGAAACTTCTTTGATGGACTTATGATAAAGAATGTGATCCACCAAGACAGAGCTGATGGTATCAGAACACAGACTGAAATACGTTTTTTGCTCTTTCTTTTACTTTATTTCTCATGAGGTTTTATATTTTTGTAGGGGAGGGGTATTATGTTTACTCTTAAATGTGTAAATAAATTAAAGAAAAAAAATTTAAAATTAAAAAAATGAGACAAAGTTCATTTTATGCCTGTGCTAAAATTTTCTGGGTAAAAAACCCTCCATTAACAGGTTTATATCATTGTAATAAAATAGAATTACTCTGTATTATCATGTATATTCAAAACATTATTTGACTTAATGCTTACCTAACTCTAAATAATAATGAGGTGCTTTAAAAGAAACTTTTACATAATTTAGTACATTAATCTGTTAAAAGGCATGATAGAAACTTTATTGTCAAATCCATTCATAGGCATCAGATTAATGGTAAGAACAGATGGACAACTGAAGGGGTACATTGGTACCTTCTAGATATTAAAATAATAAAGGGAATTTTTCCAGCCTACAGAACATTAGCCTAGGTTTAGAGCTGGAAGCATCTCATAAGGTCATTTAAATTAAACTCCTCATCTTTAAGATAAGAAAAACTGAAACCCAATTAAATTAACTGACTTTTCCTCCTCATTAAATAATTATTCAACATAGATGAAAAAACAATTCCCAAATAAATTACAAACTATTAGCAATCATATGAAAGAGTATTGTGGGGCAGCTAAGTGGTGCAGTGCATAGAGCACCAGCCCTGGAGTCAGGAGTACCTGAGTTCAAATCTGACCTCAAACACTTAATAATTGCCTAGCTGTGTGACCTTGGGTAAGTCACTTAACCCCATTGCATTAAATAAATAAAAATTTTAAAAGATTATTGCAAGTCACTAGTAATAAGATAAAAATGTAAGTCAAACTAACCCTTAGGTTTTTACACCACACCCAACAAATTGGCACAGATGTCAAAAGATGGGAATGGTCAATATTGAAAGGGTTATGCAAAGATAGGTGCATTAGTGTATTATTAATGGAGTTGTGAAAATTACAAAGAACAAGCAAGTGAGAAAAAACTTTCTCTTCTTTGCAAAGGCCAGGAGATTGGTCTGTCCATGAACATGAAAAAATCGCATACATTAAAAAGACTTTTTTCAAAGTATTGGTTGTTTCCTGCTAATTTTTTATTTCTCTTTTTCTCTGAAAAAATTTCAATGGAGGGGGCAGCTAGGTGACACAGTGGATAGAGCTTTGGCCATAGAGTCAGAAGGACCTGAGTTCAAATCCAGGCTCAGACACTTAATAATTACCTAGCTGTGTGACCTTGGGCAAGTCACTTAATCCCATTGCCTTACAAAAAACAAAAAACAAAAACAAAAACAAAAAATTTCAATGGGGAGCTTAAGTGAAAATGAAATAAAAAAAATTATGTAATCCAAGTCCTCCTCCCTCCACCCTCATTTTATATATAGGTCTCTGAGGCCTGAGGAAGTAAAGAAGTCACTTAACCAAGTTCTTATAAGTAGATGCTATAACTAGTTCTTTTGATTCCAAAACCATTGCTTTTCCTCACTCTTTTTCACTATCTTTGTCTCTTTCCCTAATCTTCTAGAACCAGAAGGGAAAAGAGAAATTGAAAGAATCCACCAATCACCGCCTGAAAGAGATCTCAAAATGAAAATTCCCAAGAATATTATAGACAAATTACAGAGCTCCCAGTTGAAGGAGAAAATAATGCAAGTAGACAGAAAGAAACAATTCAAATATCATGAAGCTATGGTCAGGGTAAAACAGGATCTAGCAGCTTCTATATTAAAAGATCAGAGGGTTTGGAATATATTATTTCACAAAGCAAAGGATAATCTCTACTAAGCAAAATTGAGTATAGTCCTTCAGAAAGGAACAAAAAAATAGATATTTAATGAAATGGAGGGCTTTCAAGGATTCCTGTTGAAAAGTACAAAGTTGACTAGAAAATTAAACTTTTTTTTTTAAAGTTTTTTGTAAGACGAATGGGGTTAAGTGGCTTGCCCAAGGCCACACAGCTAGGTAATTATTAAGTGTCTGAGCCTGGATTTGAACTCATGTACTCCTGACTCCAGGGCCAGTGCTCTATCCACTGTACCACCTAGCTGCCCTGAAAGTTTAACTTTCAAATGTAAGACTCAAGAAAAACATAAAAATGTAAATATAAAAGAGACATTATAAGTAAAATCAAACTATTTACATTACAGTGTGGCAAGATGATATTTACAATCATTAAGAATCTTATTAGTAGGGCAGTTAGATCCTACATAGACAGAAAACACAGAAGTGAGTTGATTTTGATGGGATGATTTCAAAAAAATAAAATTAAAGGGTGAGAAAGAAGGATAGACTGGGAAAAGGGAGAAGGGAATAGAAAATGATGAAAATTATTTCACACAAAAGGTTAAAAAGGAACAGCTTTCATGTGGAGATAAAGATGGGGAATGGACAATATTTAAACCTTATTCTCATTGGAATTGGTTCAGAGAGGGAACAACATACACACTCAGTTGGGTAGAAAAATCTATCTTTCTATATAAATAGGAAAAGAAGGAGAGAGATAAAGAGAGGGAGAGGGAGAGGAGAGAAGGGATAGGGAGGGAAGGAGAAATGAGAAAAATAGGATAGAAGGAAATAACACATGTAGTGATCATTGTGAATGAATAGGATTAATTTATCAATAAAATGTAAGTGGATAGCAGAATGAATAAAAGCAAGAATCTGTGGCAAAGTGGCAAATCTGTGTGATCAAAGTCACACAGGATGAAAAGAACACCTGTATTTATGATACTAAAAAACTTATTGAAGAATTGAAATGAGACTTAGAACTACTAAGGGAAATGAGTCTATGTCCTCAGTGACCATTCAGGTGCTCCCTTTGTAGAGAAACACATTTGATGTATACTGTGCAAAGAAACATAAGGAGAGGGGGGGCCCAGTCCAATAAAAAACAGTATAGGATCTAGAATGAAAGAGTGGTTCTAGATTCAAATATCAGCTCTGCCATTTTCTATCTATGTGATTTTTAACCTCTCTGAGACTTGTCTATAAAATAAAGGGATTAGATTATGTTATATTTAAATTCCCTTCCATTTCTAATCTATGCCCTTATAAATAAAATAATTAACACCATGAAAATCAATTGGTGTATTTAGAAACTTGCAATGTGGGTTTTTGGAGTTTTTATTTTGTTACTGTGAAAGTATCACTCTGCTTTTATTTTTCAAATTTTAATTTTTAATAAACAATTTATTTTCTCTCTCCTTTCTGCTCCTAAACCACTTAAGCCAAAAAAAAAAGAAATAGAAAACAAAAAGAAAATCAAAGAAAAGGAAAAAGAAAACATTCATAGAAAATGTAGTCAAACAAAGAAAAATGCTACTACTTTCATAGACTCATTTTAGACAATCAATTATAATCTAGGATGATAGTCACATGATTTGATTTGGCTGTGAGTCTTGGAACACTACAATCTTCAAAGAATTAAAGGATCATACAAAGGGTAATAGAGAAGTGCATGGTGGACATGGGTGGATTGCAAAAAACTACAAGAAAACCATTATGCAAGACAAAAAGAATATTTCATAAAAAAAAAGATATGCCCAGTAAGACTGACTAGTCATGGAGCAAGAGCAAGGGATGAGTGTGGATTCTCTACCATTCTTTTTATATAGTCACACAATGACAAGAGAATTCAAGAAAGTCACTCAGCTAATTGTGGCAAATTTATTTTAGAAGTTGAATAAAACCATCCAGGAAGGACAGATGAATGAGTTGCAAATCTTGAAACTGGAGAGAATACCTACATCAAAAAGATTACAAGTTCATTACTATATTAGAAGAGTCTAAAGTATAATAATAATATTTGCTTTGAAGAAAACAAACATTCACACTTAGAAAAACACATCTACATGAACAAAAACTCTTTAGAATGATACAAATCTAGTTAGTCTAATATAGTTAAAGAACACTTCTTTTTACTAAAGACAAGAAAGAGCTTCTAGGTTATTCTCAGTTTTTGAGATAGTAATTTGTATAGAATTGTGTAGGATTGAATCTTTAAAAGTTTGATAGAACTCTCCTATTAATCCATTTTGATTAGAAAATACTTTCTTCCACAATTTTTTTTACAGATAATTATTTCCTTTTCTGCCATTAGATTTTTTAAAGATTCCTATTTGATCTTCTGTTAGTTTAGGTATTTTATATATTTGAAGGTACCCAGCTATTTCTTTTGTACACAAAAGGTTCTGATAATTTGTTTTGTTATTTCACCTTAATCATTTGTTATTTTGTAAACTTAATTTTTTTCTTATTATTAATCAGATTGACTCAAGCTTTGCCAATTTTATTAGTCTTTTCAAAGAACCAGCTTAGTTTTACTTATCATTTCTACATTTTGGGGGGTTCTAAGTTTATCTATTTCTCCTTTTAATGTCTCCTCCTTTGTACTTAATTTAAATTTATTTGTTGATGTTCTAATTTTTAAATACCTATTCAATTCATGATATATATAAACAATTATTAAATAAATATATGCTAATAATAGCCATTCCCTAATAGATACATGCTGAACGAATATAAACAAGTAGTTATAAAAGAACTGCAAAGTATTTGCAACTAATGAAAAGATGAAACAAATCACTTAAAAGAGAAATGGAAATCCAAACAACCTTGAGATTTCACCTCACACCCTACAAACTGGGAAAAATGACAAAAAAATAACAGTAGTCAATTTTGATGGAGTTGTATCAGAAGTACTTTAATATATTGCTAGGAGAGCTTTGAAATGGTGTAACCACTTTGGAAAGCCAGAGACTCCATTATTCAGTTTATAACCCAAGGAAGTCATTGTTAAGAAGAAAGTTCCCAAAAATCTTCAAAATATTCATAACAGCACATTTTGTGATAGCTTAGATTTGGGAATAAATTGGTGTCCATCAATTGGAAAATGACTAAACAAATTGTGATATATAAATGTAATGGAATGCTACTATATTGTAAGGAAATTATGAGCATAATGAAAACAGAAGCATGGAAAGACCTATATGAACTAATATAGAACAAAGTAAGCACAATTAAGAAAACAATATACACAGTAACTATTACAATACAAATGGAAAGAACAACCACTCACCAAACAGTGAAATGTAAATGCAATGAAAATTATAAAGATCAAGCAGAAGACCTATGAGAAAATGCTGCCAATCTACCCCTCTGAGGAAGCAGGAGGTCTGTAATTGTTGAACAGTACACACATTTTCAGACTTTTTCAGTGGGTTTAACTGTTGTCCTGTTTTTTCCCCTCTCTAAATTGAGTCACAAAGAATTGGGTTCTGTTGAAACAGTTCACCAACAACAAACTACTTGGGTAGCTAGGCAATGAAGTGGATCAAATCTGACCTCAGACACTTACTAGATAAGTAATCCTGGGCAAGTCACTTAACCCTGTTTGCCTTAGTTTTCGCATCTGTAAAATGAGCTGGAGAAGAAAATGGCAAACTACTCCATTATCTTTGCCAAGAAAACTGCAAATAGGGTCATGAAGAATCAGATATAATTAAAAAATTGAACAACAACAAAAATGGGGCTAAAGGATGAAGGGAAATTAGAGAAATTCTAAAGTAAAAACAAAGGAAAGGAGCTTGCTTTTACACAGAAAATTAACACGTATAAGAAACATTACCAGTCTCAATGTTCTCTCACACAGAGAGGATATAGACTGTCCCTCTGTCTTTAGGAGTTTTAGGGTTATTGAATAATGACAGTTTAACTGTTTTTCCTTAAGGAGCCTGTGGGAAATAAGTTTTAACTTTGCTCTATGAAAAGTTTGTGAGGAGACAGAAAGTTTCAATTGTTATTCGTTCCAGATGGCTTTAGAAGAAGCATTAAGATAGAGAATGAAGAAGTAGATGGTTTAACTCTTTATCTCGCAAAGAAACATCTTTCAGAAAATTCTTTGAAGAATCTGTGAGGAAAAGTGAGTTTTTCCTCTTAACTTTCATTCTGGGAATTTATCTGCTACATGGTTTTAAAAAAACATCTCTGAAAAGACTAAACTTAGCCCCTATATTTGCTAATAAATAATAAAAAGGCATTTGAGAGACTGGTTGTATACTTTCTCTGATTTCTGTTTTATTACAACTTGGAAGAACAGTCTCTGGAGGTTTAGGTTGAACAGGCAAAAAATACCAGGAACGATGGAAGGCCCCTAAAGACAGACAGTGATGTGTCTAACAGATTGACTAAGAGAGACAGATGCCAAGATAATGGATAACCTCATACAATGTTCCCTAACATGAATATTTACAAATTTAAGCTGAGACATTTGAGGGAGGTAGATCAAAACCAAATACTATCTTTTCCTCTTGTTCCTGAAGAGGGCAACATCATCTTCCAAGCTCCTCAGGTTCATATCCTCCATGTCATCCTTGACCCTTCATTATTGTCAATTTTGTCTTTGCAACATCTTTTGAATATTCCCCTTTCTCTCCTCTGACACTACCCCAGATCTGGTTTGGGTCTCATTTTCAATGTAACTATTGTAATAGCCAGCTGATAACCTGGCACCAAGTTCTCTCTCCCCAATCCCAACCATCCTCTATTCAGCCACAGTGATTTTCCAAAATAGAGGTCTGATCATGTCTCCCCTCTACTCAATAAACTCCAATGACTCTTTACTACCATCAGGATCAAATACAAAATACTCTGTTTAGCACCCAAGTCCTTCAAACCAAGGCTCTTCCCATCTTTCCCATCTTACACACCCATTCTTCAACTCTGTGATATTGGCCTCCTGTCCCACAAACAAGATACTCTCTTCTAACTCCAAGTTCTCTCCCATGCCTGACCTTCCCATCCTATCAACACTGCCTACTGCTTTCCCTGATTTCTTTCATGTCCTAAATAAAGTCCACCTTCCCACCTTCTGTAGGAAACCTTCCCCAGCCTTCCAGTTCTTCTGTTGATTATTTCCCATTTATCCAACATGGAGCTTGTCTCTACATATTTGCTTGCTGTCTCCTTTAAATTCTAAGCTCCTTGGGGACAGGGACTCTCTTTTGCCTCTTTTTATACACACACACACACACACACACACACACACACACACATAGCTTAGAACAGTGTCTGACACATAGTAGGTGGTTAATAAATGTTTATTGAGTGATTCTGGGTCAGAAGACTCCCATGATAATTTTGCATGTTCACCACAAAGAAGAAAAGTCATCAAGTTTCTCCTCCCCAAGGTGGAGCAATAGGTGCAGAAAGACATAGGGATAAGCATTGTGGATCCTGGAAATGCAAGGGTAATTACACAGCAGAAATTGTTTCAGGACTTGGTACTTGACCCTCAAGCATCTAATGCCATCAAAGTGATCTATGCAGACACAGAAACCATAGCCAAAAATGTCCAAGCAGAGACAATCGGAATTTTAAGGATCAAAGTAATTCACAGGACTCAGCCTCAACAAGTTCCAGGTCTTCTTGAGTGTGGGTCTCAGGAGCAAAATAAAAGCAACCCTCTCTCTAGTAACCATCAGAGAAATAGCTCCGCCTTTTGTTATAATTGATAGCTGATAGCCATACTTATGTTGAATGTAATGTTAAAGAGAATGCAGCATTCGTCATGCTTTAAATGTACATTTCTGTGATTTCTGTGATTGGTAGCAGCTAGGTGGATAGAGTACAGGGCCCAAAATCAGGAGGACTTGAGTTCAAATACAGCCTCAGATAATTACTGTGTGACCCTGGGCAAGTCATTTAACCCTGTTTGCCTGTTTATTGCAAAATTCACTGAAGAAGGAAATGGCACTCCAGAATTTTTTCCAAGAAAACCCCAAATGGGATCACAAAGAGTTGGACACAACTAACAGGACTGCATAACAACAAATAGCATTTTTTCATATAATTATTGATAGCTTAGATCTTTTTTTCCCTATTTATCTTTTCAGGAATAGTTTTAATCTGAATCAGATCCTTATGTGTCTTCGCTCTTCAAGTAGTATTCTTGATTCCCTGAACTGTTTCTATAAGGAAAATAAATTTAGACAGTACTATGTTAAGTGCTTTACAAATACTGCCTCATTTGATTCTACAATATTCCTAAGAGATAGGCACTATAATAAACCCCATGTTATAATTGAGGAAACAGATTAAGTTACTAACCCAGGATCACACAGCTAGTTAAGTGTTTGACGTCAAATTTGAACTCAGGTCTTCCTGACTCCAAGCCCAGAGCCCTGTTTACTGCACTACCTAGCTGTCTCTAGGATAGAAACTTAATCCACTGCTGTTCTTTATACTTTGGAAATATGCCCAGTGACCTCTCCCTCTGCTTCCCAATCCTCTTCTCTGACTAATTGTTCCTATTCCTTTCCCCCACCACCACCCACCTTCTGTCATATCTTCATTACTCTCCAGGCTGCACTGATCTCTTCTATATATTTCTCTATAATGCCCCTGACTTTCTGCCTTCAATTTTTTTTCTTCCCTCCTTTCAACTCCCTTTGCAATGCTGTCTTCCCCCGTTAGCATGTAAGCTCCTAGAGGGTAAGAACTTTTTCTACTTGTATTTGTATCCGCAACACTTAACACAGTGTCTAGTATACAATAAGTGATTAATAAATACTTATTGACTAAAACTATCTGTTAAAACTTTTCCCCCCAATTTTCTGCTTCCCTTATAGTTTATTCTTAATGTATATATATGCATAATAACTTTCATGTTATTATTTTGTACTTTAAAATGTACAAAGTATTTTACATTCATTATGTGATCCTCACAACCCTGGCAGAAAGGGATTATAGTATATTATTATCTCCACTTTAAAGATAACAAAAGTGGTTATAAATGTTTTAAAGGATGGATACAAAGTTTATACAATAAAACACAAAGATTAATAAAGAAATAAATTATGCTATTATTATTATAAATATATATTTTTAAATAAGTTAACAGATCTCAGGTTAAGAATCCTTGGCCTGGAATATAGGAAGCAATTAATAAATACTTACTGATTTGGCTCATGAAGAAATTGCAAACTCATAGAATTTCAGAGTTGGAAAGGAATTTGGTGGCCATCTAGTTCAACACATAACTGAAAAAAAACAAAACAGAACCTTTCTCTCTGCCTGAAAAGCTCTACAGAGGACACCCAGGACCTCTCTATTCTACTTTGGACAGCTCTCTGATAGAAAGTTTTTCTGATGGAGTCTCAACTTGCTGATTTACAACTTTTAATCATTGCTCCTAATGCTTCCCTCTGGAACCTCACTCTCTCTTTCAGAGTCATCAAAGTCCAGTGACAAGACAAAATACCAAGATTGATGCAGAGAATCATGGGCATGGGAAATACTGAAATCAATTGGAAACAAAGTTGTAAATCTTTTGTTTGCACTGTTAAAAAAATCTTCCTTCTTTCCCTCTGTTAAAATATTCCATCCTGACCTTCAGTCTAATCTTGTTCACTTTTGATTAGGGGCAGCTAAATTGTGCAGGTGCTGGAAACAGCATGCGAGATTACCCATACAGGAATCCGAGACCCTTCCACCCCTCCCCAAAAGGCAAACTCTCTAATGTTGGACTTGGGCCCCTTCCAGGTCACCACCTCTTCCCATGGACCCTGAGGGGGAATTTAAGGATATTTCAGAAGGGGCTCTGTCTCTCTTTTTTCCAGACTTCTGCTGAGCCCGGCAGCTGGTCTGCCAAGATTGATTAGCAATCCACGTTACTTTTTCTTTAATCTCTTCTTAACTTTCCTATTACTTTCTTTTGTGTTGTAACCTCTTTTAATAAAGCTTTGTTTTCTTTTTACACCTGTATTTCCAGGTCAAGAATGATTCGTCACAGGTGGATAATCAAACAATTGACTGGCAATTGCCCAGGATGCAGTTTGTGACTTTGGTGTCTTCAAAATCTAACCAAGCTCTAAACTCTCCATAATGCAAACTTCAGCTGCCTTCATGGCCATTGGAGCAAATTGTTCTTGTCTGCCCATTCCATTGGGGGAAGTCTTCATGTGCTTGGGTAGCTACCGGCCAAAGTCTTTGGACTCTCAGACACCTTCTACCTAGTTTAGCCCATCTGCTGAGATGGTTTACCAAGGTGTGACCACTGTACAAACAGGTTCTTGGAGCCACAGGTGAGAGTTGAGTGCCAGGGAGATGAGAAGCCCTGAAAAGGGTTTACCAAGACCCATACCAGAGGTCCTAGTCCTCCTGAACTCCCCATATACTCCACAGTACATGGTAGATAGATGACATATAAATACATATTCCTTTCTTTTCCCTTCTTCTTAATCGGGATCCATACCTTTCCCGATCCTTGTATCTGCTCATGCCTTTCCTTCTTTTCTCATATTTATTTTGTATTCATCCATTTTTTTGCTGCTATACTTTATATATCTGATAACCGATTGAAATTAATTTTGTATACCTGGACTAATGGAAATTAATTTTGTATACCTGAGCCTATTACTTGGCCCTAGCAGAGACATAAACATAAACACAATGTGATGTCTGCAGGTCACTGAAAAACTCCTATTATTTTTGCTGTACTGAGCCCTTTGGTTCTCTTATGTTCTTAGGACTAATTTTCAGGATAAGTAGCTTTTTGCAAACTGTTTAGTGTCTGCACTACTTCAATGTGTATATATATTTCTCTATCTTGTTCTCCCACTTGTTGCCTCAGTCAAACTGAGACCCCATCTCACTTAAATTCAATTCACCTGCATGTCATAGCTTCACCTATCTGACATCATGGTCCTCTTCAGGAAAGAAAGACAGACAGCAACAATGACATATTCATTCATGTACACGTTATTTGTCCTCCAGGAGAATGAAAGCTCTTTGTGAACAGGGACTGTTTGTGTCTTTTGTTTCTTTTATCTGCAACATCTATACTGAGCATAGCACATAGGCCCTTAATGAATGATTGGTTGATTGACTGAATTTAATGTAGGGCAATGTGTTCACCCATAGTAACCCTTATTAAGATAGAGAACTAAGGTTCACCTTTGTACCTACATGTTTATAGCAGAGAGCAGCTAATTTGGGATTTAATTAACATAATCATAATTCTTCTTTTGTCAATTTGATCACATATATATCATTCTTTAGCATCTGGAAAAAATTGACCAAGATATCTATTTACACACATCATTGTGATAAATGGTGGCATAAATCACAGATTTGTGCCAGAAGACATCTGAATTTCAGAAAAAAGAAATTGAAAAAGCCAGAAAAAAGCAAAAACTAAGCAAAGTATTAAAAAAAATTATACTGCCATTTTCTCAGTCTAATTCTCCAGCTAGAAAGTTGTCATATAAACATATGGGTGTAGGGAGTTTTTCAAGGAGATTCCTACCAGGAAGATATCTCCCAATCCTGGACTTGAGTACAATGGAGCTAGACAAGCTGTCACTCAGAAGCGCAGCTCTGTCTGGGGGAGGCTGGCCTACCTAGGAATCTCCCAGGAACAGTTATTTCCATTTGACAGGTTTCTTAAGTGTTTCTGAGGGGTCACCTTTGAAGACTAGGTGGCTTTCTTATTTTTGAGCCAAGGATGGCCTGCCTCAATGAAAAGATTTTAAAAGAGGAACAATGGGTCTCTCTTATTCATCCTGGGCTTAAAGAAATCTCTGATTTCTAATCACAGGCACATGAAAACAATATAGACTCACTCAACACAATAGGCTTTATGAACTTTCCTAGGTTTTGTAGAGATGAGCAAACAAAAGAATGAACAAAAAATTTATTCAAGTCTAAATACACTCATAATACAGAATCACATTAAAATCATTCTTAAATGTTATACCTTTTAAAATGGGGACATTCTATGATTTTATTTTCTAAATAACATTTTCATTTCAATTTTAATATTGAAATATAAAAATATTATGCTCTTAATTTTAAAACCTGACAGACTTTTAAAGTTGTGAATGCCAATTATAATCTAAAAACTAAAAATAGAACACCTATGTATTGAATTAACCTATAACAAACATAAAATAAAATAAATGAAGAATTAAAATTGGCAGATCATTAAATACAAGAAAAATATTGACTTTCTCACTTATTTTTCCCCCAAATAATATTATTCTCTGATATCTAAGGATACTAGGTATGTTTCTTTGCCCCAATATTGGAGAGAGGAACCCAAGGTAAGACTCTACAAGGATATCTTACAGACCATCCAAGTCATCTATTTATAACATCTCAGGACCAATCAAAGAAATGTCTAGGGGGCAGATTTGAGTGGAAGGCAGGGCAGGAGACCCTTAAGGAGACCTCATCAGTACCCCAGCACTATTTCTACTGGCCTTATATAGAGTAATGGTCACAATGATGTGGTTTCCTAACTCCAGACTATGTTTCACTAATTTAGTACCTCAATCTAGACTTTGTTTCCAAAAATCTATATTATTTTACTACAAAGAAAAAATCCAAAGGTTTATACAATTTTTAAAAAAGACACAATTATGATTTATACAGAATAGTCACACTTCTCAATGAAATAGGATCTAAGGTAACAAAATCAAAGTAGAAAAATCCTTAGATTAAATTAGGTGATTACTGGGCCTGTTATTTTGGACTTTGGTAATGACTGAAAAGGTAGGTTGTGATCATGTTTAGATCCATCTTGCTTCTTGTATTAATTTTTTGACAAAAAATTCTTTTCTTTTCTTTCTTTCTTTTTTTTTTTTTAGTTTTTGCAAGGCAATGGGGTTAAGTGGCTTGCCCAAGGCCACACAGCTCGGTAATTATTAGGTGTCTGAGGCAGGATTTGAACTCAGGTACTCTGACTCTATCACTGCACCACCTAGCCACCCTAACAAAAAAATTCTTAAAAGTTCTTGTATTAAAGTAAAGACTGATGGAGTGCTTTCCGTGGGGGGTGGGGGGAGGGAAGCAAGATTGGGGGGAAAATTGTAAAACTCAAATAATATCTTTAATAAAAATAAATTTTTAAAAAAAAGTTCTTGTACTTCAGTTTAAGAGTACACTCAGTTTATGGAAAGGAAGCTATCCACAGAACTGGGAAAGACCTAGAGTGCCAAGGGATAGATAAGCCTGAGCCAGAAATCTGTGGAAAGGGTGCTAGTTCAGACTTAATAGCTTCCAAGAGTTCAGACTCCCATTTCCCAAAAGTGCTACACTTGGGGACTATGCATCCACCCATGGGCACTGTGCTGGATCAGGATTCTAGGGTCAGGTCTCCAGAATTTACTCAGAAAGATGGTTAGAAAGAGTATAGCTGTGACCTGTATCTAAATCCACAGTTTGGAACCTCCACTGGACAGTGCAGAGTTCATGAACAAAAGCCAATTTGACTTTCCCTTCCTTCATTTCTACTCAACCTGGAGGCCCCTAAATATAAATCTAAATAGTCTCTTTGGTAATTTAGCAGTTGTTCATATTGAAACACTGGGCCTTACATATCTCAAATTTTAATTCTGCCATTCTTTTCTTTTAACCCATCATCCATTTCTTAGGTTTCAGAATTTTCAATCACACAAATAGAACTGAAAAAAAATTATCTTTGATTTTAGACATAGTTTTAATAGAATATTTATACAATGTGAAACACACTGGTGTTGTGGAGAAAAAATCAGCATAGGAATCAGGAAGATTTTAGGTTCAACTCTTTCCTCTGACAAATGGTAGCTATATGTAGGTCTCCCAATCCCTGTGAATCCTCCAAAAATAGATGTTACAAATAAGCTGCCAATCTGCATTGATGGAAGGAGTGTCCATATCTGGGAGTTCATAAGATGGAAATGATAGACTTGAACCAATGCATTCACATACACATATGATGTTGACATGGAAGTGTTTCTTTGTGTGCACATATATGTAACACAGGCATGGACAAAATGTTTATGTTTAAACACACACATATATACTTACATACATACAAGCCATATACAACAAGTATATATGTCGATCAAATATGTCTGTGTGCATATTTGATCAAGACCTTTAAGATATATATGTGGAAAATTTTCAGCTTAATACTCAGTCAATTATATGCAACCCTGTTTTCAGGGAGTGCCTTTTACTAATCTGAAGAAGAGTACTCATTGATTTGAATATAACTGAGCACAAAAAATACTTGAATTAAAATCTACTGGAGTTTTTTTCCATAAATTATTGATTCAAGGGGGTTTTTTTTAGTACAACTTGAGACAGCTTATCATGTACCCCTCAATAACTGATATGTTGGGATCACATAACTTCTGAATAACTGGATGTTAGTGGCAATTGGGAAATATAAATTAAATAACAATTTTGATAGTTTTTGGAAGTTGGTGCTATAAAAGTGAATCTTGTTTTGCAGTTTCATTCTATGGTTTCTGTCTACATTCCCCCTTAAGATGCAAAAGGAAACTCCAAAAAGATAATGGAAATACAGATAGCATTTTCCTCTATCCCTTCTAAATCATCTCTAAGTAGAGTGGTTTTAAGGAAAAAACATATATGAAAGAAATAAGTAGAATGTGACTTTAGGTGAAGTCATTTTTTGGAAGATATATATATATATATATATATATATATATATATATATACATGAACACACATTCTATGTTGTAGGATTATTTCTAATCACAGAATAATAACTCACATAAGGCATGGTCAGGGTTAGACATTGTTTCATGATATTTACTTCACCCACAGTTCAATACTTCTTCAGATTTGTATTTAGAATATATCAGTTCTACATTTTTTGAACCACAATTAAATCTGCAATCTGTATTGTGCAGATACAAAGTAATTGCAGAGCTCTAATTTCACACATGCATTCACCCTCAGACGTGGGACATGAAGAGATATAAAGACACTTACCTGATATTCATGCTTGCAAACATTTGGTCTGCTGTCAGGGAAATTCCTACAGACAAAAAAATGAGTGAAAAGCGAAAAGAGGTTTTTCTTTCCATCAAGAAATGAATCAGTTTCTTCAACCCAAGTATATCTGTTAATCCGTGAAAACAATCAGAGGAGAACCAGGGAGCGCTCCCTGGTGCCATGTGACTGAGAGCCCATTCCACCAATAACGAGCAGCCTCTGAACTGGAATATATCTTGCAAACAGGGAAGACTTTAGACTGATACATGGAGAGTGAAATCAAACAGTTCTCCTTAAAATGCTTCAATCAAAGGAAAGAGGACTAGGAAGTGGATTACCTGGGGGGATCGGAGGAATATATTACCAGAGAGATCCTTTTTAAAAAGTGTTTTGACATTATCTAATGACTTTCAAATAAGGCTTTCAAAGTGTTTTTTGCAGAAACTATTAATTTTCACTAAATCTGGAAGAAGAGTGACTAACTATAAATTTTTGTTTATGGGACTGGGTATATTTTACCAGTAGATAAATAAGCAAAAGATTATGTGGCTTGTCCAAGGTCACAGAAGCATCCTGGCTCTCAGTACCCTGCTCAATTCATTACACTCTATTTCTTTCCCAAACAAAAAAAAAGGGGGGAAAAATCCTCCCTGAGCTCAAAAAGCCTCTAGGAGCTTTCTTACATAATGTTTATGATGGAAATGCCTGGATAACTTTAATTTCCACGAGAAAAAGAAATTAAAAGATGTTAAGTCAACAGCCGTGAAACTGGCAAACCTTGATCTTTAATTAACTCAAGTGCTAAAATACTTGAGGTAGCTATGGGTTAGGAGAAAATGAATTCCCACGGAGAGGATTTGCTAACTGTCAGAAAGTTTGAGGAGGTCTTTACTGTATATTAATGTAAGTGGCAAGGACAAACTGCAACAATTTTAGCAGATTTGTAAAACATGTAATAAAAGTGATCATGGGGATTTTAATTTTTACAAAAAAAGTCCAAGGCTAAAAATATAACCAAAGAGAAATGGTTTGTTTTCAAATTACTTAACAACATAGCAAGAATAATTTTAAAGAATTTTTAAGGGTGAATAAAAAAAGATCATGTACAGAAAGATTATGATTTAACAGCTTAAAACAATAAAAATAAGAAACAATATTTATTAGACTTTTCTACCTCCTTGGTTCCTCCTCATAAACTTTTTTCCAAATGAGAAGACATATAAACAGAGAGTTTTCAAAAAAAAAAAGGAATCAAAGCTATTAATAAATAATTTTATGAAGAAAAGTTCCAAATCACAAATAATTAGAGAAATGCAAATTAAAACAGCTCTGAGAAACCATTTCACGTCCATCAGATTAAGATGACAGAAAAGATAAGTGACAGATGCTGGAGGGGATAGGGGAAAATATGTATACTAATATGCTACTGGTGGAGCTATGAAACAATTCAACCGTTCTGGAAAGTAATTTGGGACTATGCTCCACCAAAACTATAAAACTGTATATACTCTTTGATCCAGCAAAATCATTAATGGCTCCATACCCTAAAAATATCAAAGAACAAAGAAAAAGAAACATATATACAAAAAATATTTATAGCAATGATGAATTAGAAATTGAAGTAATGTCTATCAATTGGGGAATGAATGAATAAATTATGGTACATTAATGTTATGGAATACTATTGTGCTATAAGAAATGATGAAAGTGATAGCTTCAGAAAAACCTGGAAAAATTCATATAAACTGAAACAAAGAAAAAATTCAGTAAAACTAATTTTATAATGATGATCAATTATGAAAGACTTAGTAACATTGATCAATGCAATGATTCACTACTATTCCAAGGATTGTGAGGAAAACCATTATCCACCTTCAGATAGAGAGCTAATGGATTCAGAGTACAAATTGAAACATTTTTCTCCTTTCCTTTCTTATTTTTCAGAATATAGCAAATGTAGAATTATGGTTTGTGTATCTACATATGGGTAATGAGTATTGTATTTCTTACATTCTTAATAGGTGGCCAAAGGAATGGAGTAGGGAAAGAATTTGGAACTAAAACAATTTTTAATTTTTTTAAAAGCTGGACAAAGAGGCATGATATAACAATAATTATGATGAATTTCAATTATCCAAACATATGAGCTCTCTCTCCTCTCTCTCTCTCTCCTTAATGACAACTTCATTCCTCATAAAGTAAAGCAACCATGAAGGGAAAATTGTTTTCTAGATCTCATTCTCACCAAGAATGAGAAAATCACTGATAGATCACTTTTCACCAACTAGTATAGCTAGAGTCCTTGGATTTGATTCTACCATCATTATGCCCCCAGGAAAAGTTCATCACCAAGAAACTCATAATTCCAAAGATTTCACCTCATCAGTACCTCAGTAGTTTCTGCCTTCTTTTTGGAAAGCTGGAGGGTAGAGTAAAAAAACTCCGTCCAAAGCCTCCATTTAAAGAGGGCTCACAGTTCATCTATTTCCTTCCAGATATTCCAGATGTTCTCCTTTGGTTTCAACTCTACCATGATCAAACCACCATTCTGGATACCTTCCCTCCATATTAGATTATAAATTCTTTAAGGGGCTCAATTCTTACCTAGCCTTTATTGCCTTAAGCTATGTTTTGCCAATGGACTCCAATCACTATAAAGGAGAATGTGAAGCTATTGACTTTAACAGCATTGTTTCATTCAAAGCCAGTTCACTTGCAAATACTCCTGATGTCACTGATCTTCTTTGAGAACAAAGGTTGAACAACAGCAACAAGAAACAACATTTTCTTATTTGCATGGTCAGTATCAGGCACTTGGTAGGCACTTAATAAAATTTCTTATTTAAATTGAGGGAAATCTTGCATCAGGAAATATCCTCTTCCTCCCCTTACCTCCCCTCCCCTCCTCTGCCACAGAGTTAATGATAGAAAAGAAGAAATTTGAGCATAGTCTGGTATATGCCATAGATATGGGGAAAGTAGGTAGAAAGGTTCAGAAGAATATGTTGAATCTAAGGGACTAAAATTCTCAAGAGGGCAGACGAGGAGGGATGGAAAATGATCAAAAATGAATTTTGAATATCCAAAAGGAAACAATTCCAAATGAGGAGGCAAAACAGGAGCTGTCTGAAGAGATGGATGGATGAACAGGGTACTGACTTCGGATTTTTCAAAATAAAATGTACAGAATATAATAAATAAAATAGCATTTATTAAGTGCCCACTATTACTATGCTAAATACTGAGAAATACAAAGAATGACAAAAGCAGTCCCTAACCTCAAGGAGCTCACAATCTAATTGGGGATAAAACCTGATTTGGATTGCATTCTCTTTTGGTGGGGCAGCCAGGGAGCACAGGTGCTGGAAACACCAAGACTACCCATAAGAGACCCCTCCCCCAGGCAAAATTTCCAATTCAAGACTTGAGTCACTTCCAGGTCACCACCCCTCCCATGGACTCTGGAGGAGAATTTAAGAAGATACAGGAAAGGGCTCAGTCTCTTTTACCTTCCAGACTCCTGTTGAACCCTGCTCAGCTGGCCTAATCAGCAATCTACTTGGTCTTTTCTTTAAACTCTTCTTAAATAAATCTCTATTTTCTTTCCACACCTGCATTCCCAGGTCTGAATCATGATTTGTCACAGGCAATAATCGAATTCAGGCAGCAATAAAACCATTTGGCTGACTTGCCTCTCATGGCCATCTTCTGTTGGGGACTTTTCAGTAGGGTTTCTTCTTCCCATAGTCAGTCTTAGATTGTTTTCTCAGTTAGAGGAAGACCAAATTTACATTCAGCAGCACTATTTCCATTCACTTTTGCAAACTGGGTCACTTTGAATTTGATTTCAGCACTATACAAAAATCTTTTCTGAGCCATTTCTAGGCAGGACATTGCAAAACATAACCTAATATACTGGTAACAAATGTGAAACAGTGAGCACAAAGACACCGCACTTAAAAACAGAAATGCAAATTAAAAAACCTACTATCACTGAATGAAACACTCCCAGTTTTTAGTCCACAAATTTTTCAGAAAAGGGTATGTCTTATACATGGGGAAATACACTAAGTTATAAGATGAGAAAAGTAGAAACACTTCATATTTTCATCTCAGAGAGCTCCCCATTATTCTTAGAGACTTCTAGCTTCCCCAGAAGCACTTTAGAACAAGGAATCCTGTTCTCCCCAAAGCCATGGTTCTTGTCAAATTATATCTGGACTTTTATCTGCCATAAATGGAATAGTTCCTTTCATCCAATATTTCCATCATTTCTACGTCTTCATCCATTTAGGGAGTAGGATTGTGACTAGGGAGACCATGGGCAGTATACTGAGACAGGAGGAGGTTCAGAAGCCAGCAGAAGCATTCTAGCTAAGATCAAAGGTCTGACCTAATGCATCTAGCCCAGCCTTCAGAGGTTGAAATAACAGACCAATGAGAGGTCTAAAAATTCTGCAATTCTTAAACATCAGAACTTTTCACCTGACTGATAGGAATGAGACCGTAGCAGTCTATCATTGCATATACCCAAACACAGGTAAGAAACATGCAGAGCTCAGTCCAAGAAGATGGAAATCAAACCCTGCCCTGAGTCAGACCACTTTTGAGATCACTGAAAGCTTGCAGATACCCAGTCTGTCCCTGAGATCTTGGAATAACAACACTCAAAACACAGAAAAAGAACCAGACCATATTTGTCCTCATGTGTGGCAGATCCCAGTTCTAACATCAAATTTGAAGTCAGTCTGAAAATAGGCTAAAGTAAACTTTTAAAAAAAAGGGGAAATTTAAAAAAATAACTAAAGATGAACTATTATGGTGGTGAGGATGACATCAAGCCACAAAGATAAAAGAAAATAATGACTCCCAAACTTTTACAAAGAATTATCTCAGAAAAATATGACAGACACAAATTCAACTAAAATTCCTAGAAGAGAAGAAAGAGCTTTTTAAAAATAGTGTAAAATATTTTTATAAACATAATGAGAATATTTTTATAAACAAGAGAAATGGGAAATAAGACTTAAAAAAGAAAAAATTGGAGAAAATGGAATGAATAACAGCATAAGAGGTACAAAACCTTGACCAAGAAACAAATTCTCTGGAAATCAGAATGTACCAAGTAGAATCTAGTAATTCCATCAGGCAATAAGAAATATTAAAGTTGAGAGACTGGAAAAAAATAGAAGAAAGTGTAAGGTAGCTCATAAAAAAACTAATCTAGAAAACAGATCAAGAAGGAAAAATTTAAAAATCATTTGAACATCATGACCAAAAAAAGAATCTAGACAACATATTTCCAAAAATCTTAAAG
Organism: Macrotis lagotis; assembly: GCF_037893015.1. Lineage (NCBI taxonomy): Eukaryota > Metazoa > Chordata > Mammalia > Peramelemorphia > Peramelidae > Macrotis > Macrotis lagotis. Next base: position 237,328,031 of record NC_133666.1, read on the forward strand.
TTAAACTGCTCAGATCTCTTGGAATCAGAGAGCAGAGTAGAAATAGAACTCATCAGTCCTAAAGAAATCTCAAAATGAAATTTCCCCTGATCAGCATAGGCAAAATCCAGAGTTTCAAAGTCAAAGATAAAATTACTACAATCAGAAAGAATTCAAGTCCCAAAGGAACAAAGCCCTTAATCACATATGATTAAGTAGCCACCAAGAATTTGGATTATGATATTCTAGTAGTCAAATGATATGGACTAACAGCCAAGAATAATTTAGCCAGCAAATGTGGAAAAAATAGGCCTCTAATGAATTAGAGAACTTCCAAGTATTATTGATGAAAGAATTGGAGATATGGAGACACTCTGAAGTTCAAACATAAGAATAAAGAGAACTATATCAAGGTAACCATGAAAGAGTACTAATAAAGGTCTAAGGGGTGACTTTTGGGATATGCAAGCAACAAGATGGCATGGTATATTTTCTCCAATCTCCTTCACCTCTCAGGTCTCTCCAAAATAAAAATTATGCATCAAAAATTATGCATTAAACATCAACTGTGTTCATTGTCTAGAAGAGACATAATTCAAAAGACAGCTAAAAAGAATTTATCCAAACATGGAAACTGATGTTCACTGTTCCTGAGTTCATTTCCCCCACCTCCCTCATTACTGGCAGTAAGGCTGTATTAGCAGATACAACACAGGCTTAAATCAAAACCTATTATTGTTCATTCCTTTCTCACTCTTTTCATTGCTGTAGAGATCCCAGTTCCAGGCTTTGTAGTTTGTTTGGGCCTCAAGGTCAGTTTTTAGCCACAGTCCTTCAGGATCAAACCTGCTTCTGCAACCCAGAAGCACTCAAGCTGCAGAGCTTGGAACTTCTTGTGCCTGAGAAAGCAAGCTCTGAACTGACTGTATTAAATTAGGGAACTAAGGAAAAGAGGATACCAGAACAGGAGTGATGTGGGAAGATGTATAACATACCACCAATACTGAGGAAAAGACATCTAGCCAAGGCTAGTCTGACCACCCTAAAGTCATTTAGGGAAGAAACCTAGACTGGTGAACTGTATCCATTTTGAGAGGAGGTATTCAGTTCCCAAGGAAGTCACAAGCAGATGGGGAAGGAGTCAGAAGTGAATAATAAGGAAAATAAGGAGGTGGGTAGAAAGACTGAAAGTACTAAGGATTTCAGAAAGAAAAAAATTCAAAAACCTTGAATATAAACAGATGACAGGAAAAAGATGCAACAACAGAAGGAAATATGATATAAGAAATATGATATAAGAAATAAATTCGTGCTCTGTAATAAATACTGCAAAATCTCGTCTCAGTAGATGTGTGATCAAGGACAATCTTGAGAGATTTATTCTGGAAAATGTCTTTCATATCCAGGGGAAAAAATTATGGACTCTGAACTTGTGGCAAAGCATACTATGTTGATTTTTTTAAACTTTCTTTTTTTGTTTTTGTTTTTTGTTTTTGCAAGGCGATGGGGTTAAGTGATTTGCCCAAGTTCACACAGCTAGATCTGAGGCCAAATTTAAACTCAGGTCCTCCTGACTCCAGGGCTGGTGCTCTATTCACTGTGCCACCTAGTCGCCCCCTAAACTTTCTTTTATATTGTTTCTTTCTCTTTCAAGATCTTATTTCCCCTTAATTCTAATTCTTTCACATCATGTCTAATAAGGAAATAGGTTAAACAAAATTGCACATGTACAACCTATACCAGATTGTTTGCTGCCACAGGGAAGGGGGATAGAAGAGATGGGTTGAAGAAAAATGTGAAACTCAAAAGCTTGCAAAAGGATGAATGTTTAAAATTATCTTTGCATGTAACTAGGGAAAACCATATAAATAAATAAAGAAATCCATGAATAAAGAAATAAATACTATCAGAAAAACAAAAGAGAAAATGATTCAATAGAGGGCATACCGAACTTGAAGACAGTATACTCAGAGATAGTTTTATGACTACAGATCTCCCAGAAGAATACAATGGGACACTCCCCACCAAAAAGAACCCCCAAAACCTTAACAGCATAACAAAGGAAAAAATAGTTCAGAATTTCTAAACACAGAAAATGAAATTCCAATGAACAGAATTCATAAATCACCTCTAAAAAAGAACCTGAGGGTGCAAACTCCAAGACATATAATATTAAAATTTAATAATTCAATTCAGAAATAAGAAGTTCTGAAATCCAAGAAAAAGACCTTTAAATACAAAGGAAAGGACGTATGAATATTTCAAGGCTATACCACATCCATTAGAAAAAGGAGGAAGGAATGGAACAATATGTTACAAAAAGCAGTGGAATTCAGGATACCACCCAAGGTGACCTACTCTGCAAATTTGAGAATAATATACATGAATGTTCTAAAAAGGGGTCTAAAACATTTTTTTAAAAAGCAAAACTGAAGAGATTACTTGCCTCTTTAACATTTCAAACCACAGGAATGCAGGAGGAGTGAATAAATAGAGCAAGGAAGGATTGTTACAGCAACAGAGTAACAATAGACTAGTAAGTGATTTCTTTCTAAACTTGTATAAAGAAACAAGAGAGAAGGCAGAAATCTGGTAGCTGTAATAGTGAGTTGAATGACAGGATGCATTATGAAAAAAACCTGGTGACCCTGAATGCTATGTCTCTGGGGCTAAATTACTATATGAGAGATTAAATAAAGGGGATGATGTGGTGTCAAGCTGTAGACAAATCAAGAATTAGCAATGAGGAGAAAAAGACCCCTGTGATCTCAGAGAGAGAAAAACCAACAGGGGTAAAGAGGAAAAAAGAGGGAAGAGGAAGGAGACTTTGCTTTGGAGGTGGGAGGAAATTCCACTGACAAAAGTTCCTATAAATAATGAGAGATGGGCAATGATGGGAGGTAAAGACTTCATACTTGATGAGGCCCTGGGAATATGATGCTTGAAAAGTCCCTGAGAGGGAAGGAGGAGGGAAGTTGGAATCTCTCTGGGGAACTGGCACCTGGAGGAGTAAAATAACATGGACACAGGGAGATTTCCAGGCAAATGTGGGGGGTGGGGAGGTCAACAAGACAGGGTATAGATCCATATGGGCTGCATAATCACGGACATAGTAGGGGAGGGCTCCTACCATGGGGCAGTATTAAGTACAGTTGATGGAGCACCAGGCCTGGAGTGAGGAAGACCTGAGTTCAAATCCACCCTCAGACACTTACTGGCTTTGACTCCAGGCAAGTCACAACCCTATTTGCCTCAGTTTTTTTATCTTTAAAATAAGGATAATAATAGCACCTACCTTCCAGGATTATTGTTAGAATTAAATGAGATAATAATCATAAAGTGCTTAGTACAGTGCCTAACAAATTATAAGTACAATATAAATATTAGTTATTATTATTATTAATTGGAATATTCTGAAAATGAGACACAATAGGAAAAGGAAAATCATGGGGCAAGCCCTATAAAGCAATTGCAGAAAGAACCAAGAAAGTAGAACCTAGAATGTATACTTTGAAAGCTTTGACAACAAGAAAGAATACAGAGAAAGGAGAGAGGTCAGATAATTAAAGGAGTTAATCAGAGAATAAGTGTCTAGAATAAACAAAAGAAGGTAGATGGAAAGAAGTAAAAAAAAAATTTAAAAACTAAGGAGCAAGTTTAGCTGAAGGACAGGAGAGAAAAGAAATATTAAATAAGAAAAGGGAATAAAGGGACGTGGTAAAAATAGAAAAAACAATCTTTGTTTTTGTACTGCTTTTGTTTTTCTTTTTATTCTCTCCCAAATCTTCTTTGTCATATGGGATGGGAAAGGGAAATGATATATGGAATATTATGGTAACATAGGAACTTTTAAAAATCAATTAAAAACCTTTTTCAAAAAATCTAAGGAATAATTATAGGTGTTAATGGGGATTAGGTAATGTTAAATATTTTTATAAATATTATCTCATTTGATCCTCACAACTCAGCAAGGTATATGCTGTTATTATCTTCATTATACAGCTGACAAAACAAGTTAAGTGATTCACCCAAAGTACTTAACTACATTTGAACTCAGGTCTTCCTGACTCTAAGCCCAATGCTATATCCAATGTCCTACTACCTTCCTCTGCAAGCAAGAATAAACTTTACATTCAAATGTGGGGAGTTGATGTATCTCCTCTGAATCCTATCATCATCAAAGTTCAGAATGCAATTAGACAAGATCTAGGTGTGGTTCCATTACATCATGATGAACCAAAAGAATAGAAACAAAGGGAGAAAGGAATATATTGGTGGGGAAGAGAAAGGTTTCAGAAAGTTAAGAAAAATCATCTCACATGGAGTACACTAGTAGACATCTATACAAGGGGTGGGGTGGGGTGGAAGGAAGTAGCTAATACTTGAATCTTGTTCTCATTTGAATTGGCCAAAAGAAGGCAAAATAAACATGTGTGTATATTTATATATATATATATAAATATACACACATAGTTGGATACAGAAATAAATTTCACTCAACAGGAAAAGGAAGCAGGAGGTAAGGGTAATTAAAGGAGGGATTAGTCCTAAGCAAAAAAAAATAATAATAATAACTCTAAGGATGTACAAAAATATGTATAATCCTTGTATAGACAAAAAAAATGGGACTCTAGGGGGTGGGGAATGTCTGAAAAAAAGTTATATAAATGTGATACAATATTATTATGTTGAACTCTTAGTATAATGACCAACCAAGATTCTATAGGTCTAATGAGGAAACAATGTCAGCTATCTCCTGATAGGAAGGTAAAAGATTCAGAATAGAGAATAAGAAAAAAATAGGAGCCAGAGAGGTGGAATGGATCACAAATGTGGAAATTTTGTTTGATTGACTATGTATGTTTGGAATGTGTTCTGATTTTTCTGACATTTTCTATTGTGGGTTGTGTGGGCTAAGAGGTTGAGAAGATGGCTCGTGCCTGATTAAAACAAATATGATAACTTAAAATTTACTCAAAAAAAATTTTAAAAGAGGGTGACTCTCAACCTGATGCCTGCTTTTATTGAAAGATATTTACCTTTCTATCTTTAAAATTTGTTTTGCAGTTTCTTATTGGCAAACAAAATAAAACTATTAACCAAGAGAATTGCTGGACTATTTCTTAACATTGAGGGTGACTATTTGAGACTGATCCAGGAAAAGAGAGAGAGATTAATTAAATTGAGATTTATGGGGCGGCTAGGTGACGACGTAGTGGATGGAGCACCGGCCATGGAGTCAGGAGTACCTGAGTTCAAATCCAGCCTCAGACACTTAATAATAACCTAGCTGTGTGGCCTTCAGCAAGTCACTTAAACCCCATTTGCCTTGCAAAATCCTAAAAAAAAAAAAATTAAATTGAGATTTGTCTACAGACAAATAAGAGAGTCATTGATTTGTTTTAACAATTTCCCAGATCAGAGAGAATATATTCACTTGATTTTCTTTGGGAATAATATTAACAATAAATAATAACTAGCATTTATATAGTACTTAAAGATTTGCAATGTACTTTACAAATACTGTCTCATTCTCACAACAATCCTACAAGGTAGGTGTTATTAACATCACCATTTTACAGAAGGAGAAACTGAGGCATAAAGCAGTGAAGTGATTTGCCCAAGGTCACAAGGCTAATAAATTTCTTAAGTCCAATTGTAATTCAGATCTTCCTGACTCCAGGTCCAGAGCTCTATCCAGGGTACCATCAGTTGATTTGTCAATTAGAATGAGTCAGTGTTTACTCTCAAATTACTGTTTTGAGAGAGAAGATACTTTCCTCACTTTCTGCCCACGTTCCCACCCCAATAGCAACATCCACAAATGAGTTAACATATAGTGCTTTGCAAATCTTAAAGTACAATATAAATGCTAATTATTATTGCTCAAATGATAAAAATATAAATTTGTACTGCAGACTCCAAAAATATTTTGATACATTTTTGTGTCCTACACTAGAATCTTTTATGTTTTTATATCCCAGAACCCTTAATACTTTGAGTTCACACAGACTAGATTTGATATTGGGCTCCTGACTGTAGTAGGGGCTTTCCTCCTTTTTTCAGTTCATTATCCCACATACAGTAAAATCTTCTATTATACTCAGGATATAGTTTAAGTGTGGATGTCTCCCAATGCAATTTAGAACACTCAAGATTATAGTTTGGCCTTTGGGGCAGCTAATCTCCTCTCACATCTTTCTTTCCTGAACTCCAAGAGAAAGTGCACGGAGTGAAGAAGGGGAGTCCTAAATAAACTGAGAGAGAGCAAAATGGTTTCAACTTGCTTTCATAGCAATGGGAATAAAATACAGTGTTTATGAGTGTAAAAATATTTTAATTCAACATTCTTATTGAAAAAAACCTTCCATTTTGTAAGAATAAAGAAAAAAATAACTCAGCTGCTGACAATTTTCACACTCCTTTTTAAAAGAGATGTCACACTTAAACTGTGATTTTTGTGGGAGCAATTAAACTCATGACTCTGAGGAGAGGGGAATAAATGAAGTGCATGGGAAATGTTAAAATGTATTTTTCATAGAATACTTGCCATGAGTTTGCCCTCAACATGATATTTCTTTATATTGATGGACAAAGATATCACACAATAGTGTTTGAAAACTGAGGTAACGTTGAATTTTATATACATGCCTTTTTTGTCCTAACTTCAACCTAATTCAACTGAGGTTAAAATATTAAGAGATTTTTCTTTCCAGATAGTTGGGCTATGTACTGGAGGAGATAAAAAAAGAAATAAAGCTGATCCTTTTCCTTAGGGGAGGACGGCATATACCCAAATAGCTACAATATGATACATAAGTAGCAGAGAAATGTAGACCAAGATAGAAGATTCAATGGAGTGGAAAATTTTCTGGTCCTACAGGTCAGCTTGACCTTATATATTATCTGTACTAAAAAATTACAAATAACACAAAAATGGGATTATCAAAATCTATTCCCCACAGTCTTTCATTATAATTTCAAAGATATATTCTGAAAAAACATAAAATGTCATCAATGTTTAAAGCTAATACCTGAGAAAACTACTATTCATTTTAAGGAATATTCTCCTTTTATCAATATGTATATTCTAAGTCCAGTTAATTCTCTGAAGTCTACTTCAAAAATTATAAATCAAATTGATAGGAAAAGCACTCTTTTCTCTGGGTCTTTTTTCTGTTTAATGGAAAATAAAATAAATTTGTATTAAATGGTATTTAAATAGGGTATTAAATGGTATTTAAATGTATTTAAGTATGAAAGCAGTCAAATGTTATTAAACATTTAATATTTTAAAATAATATAAAATGCTAGTAGTTAAAAATTGGAGGTGATGCTTTTTGTACATTTGTCCATATCCCCAGTTATGAAGAGTTCTTTGGGGATCAGGAGAGTCACCTTTTGAAATGTTTTCCTTTTTTTTTAATTTTAAGGCAGTGGGGCTAAGAGTAATTTGCCCAAGGTCATACAGCTAAGGCAATAATTAAGTGTCTGAGGCAGGATTTGAGCTCAGGTCCTTTTGACTCCAGGGCAGGTGCTCTATCCACTGCGCCACCTAGCTGCCCCTGAAATATTTTTTCTTAGTATCTAAAACTAAGGGATGGAGCACAGTTTTTAATAATCTCCTGGTGGACCTAGAAGTTACAATCACCCCTAGATACAAAATTAAACAAATTCAACAAGAGAAAACATTATACAAAATTACAACCTTTATTTCCAAGGCTTCCCAGTCCCAACATAATTAGGGAGGAACAAAAATAAACATTAAAAAAAAAAACAACACTGGCAAAAGAAAGGGTTTTTTCCAGTAAAGGAAAAAAAAACTTCTCCCTTCACTCTATTTCCAAATAAATTTTGAGAGCACATGAGATTATTCTGAAAGAAATTAGGACCTTGGAGTTGACTCATATTGGGGAAAATTCTTTCCATGGGTTCTCTCTAACATAAGGGCCCTTAAAATTTTTTTGTTTCTATGAACACCTTTGCAGTCTGATGAAGACTACAAAACTCTTCTTAGACTAATGTTAGTGAAAATAAAGATGTAATTTTTTTTCCATCCAACTTCATGAACCCCACTAAAACCTATCCATAGAACCCCTAAGGCTCCATGGACTCTGGTCTAAGAACCTCTGCTCTAACACACTAACACAGCTTAGGTCCTTGGCAATGAAGATGGAGATATAAATGTTAATCTAGACAAAAATCTCTCCAGGTAAAGATGTCCTAAAACATAGGAACCCCAAATTTCCCTAGAGGTTCCCTGCAAAACCATAGGGCTTTTAAAAGAGGATTTGGAAGTTATCCAAGAATAGGATAAGAGGGCTAATTTTGCAAAGAAATTAACCAAACTCAGATAAGTCTCACACTCATGTGAGGCCTCTAAAAAGGAATGAAGCACTTGGGTTGATTGGAATCAGTTTTTCAAATCCTGTGTGATACCCCAACATGTAAGTCAGGTCCTAAGGGTCCTCTTCTCACAAAGAGACTTCAGCATCTCTGGCTCATTATCTCCTCAAAACTCCAGGGAAAAACTCTTAAATAAAGCCTATATATGGCTTATGTCAAGGGCTTCTTCCAAAAAAGGATTAATAGTTATCCTTCTAGAAAATATACTCAAAACACAAAGTAGATGTCAGACATAACAGATATAGGACAGCTATTTATTTCCTCCACCGCAAAAGAAATGCTAAAAAAAAAAAGACAACACTCAAAACAATCTTATTTCTCATGTTAAAATCCTTCAGACAACAGATGTTGACTTCCCTCTACTTCCAAGAAGAGAAAATGTGCACAAGACACATTTTTTTCACATCTGTGTTCAACACCTTTAAAAAAAAAAGCCAATATGAATCTTGATTTTTTTTTGTGCCTTGGAATCCTAAGGCTCTGAAAGGAACCCCTTTCTAGCTCCAAGGAAACCTGAGCCTGACTTATCTCCTGACAAACAGTCATCTCTTCAATTCTATTCTTAAAGCTCTCCTGAGAATAGATATCTACAACCTAATAAATATCCCATTCTGGTATTTGGCAACCTCTTAGGGAAGAAAATTTTTTTTCTTTTCTACTAACCAAAATTTCCCTTTCTGAAATACCAGCCCATTTCCTCTACTTCAGTCCTCAGCCAAGTGAAAGAACAGCTGGTTAGCATCATCTGCATAATAACTCTTAATATGCTTGTTAAAATTATAGCTCCTCTCCAATAACCTCACAAAAGGAATCAAAGAACAGCTTTGTCAGCTCTACTGTCTTAGACCCTACACAGAGGCTTAAGCATAATGACAGGAAACAACAGAACAGCCCTGAATGTTATTTAGATTATATGGCAATAGAGAAATTTACCAGGAATCGTCCTTCTCTTTCCCCTTCCAATCTTCCCATCTGGGTAAAGAAATAAGAGGCAAAATCAGGCAACAGTAAGTAGAAAGAGCAGACAAATGGCACTGCTACATTACTGGTAAAAGAAAAAATGATTTTTAATCACTTAACAAAGTGCAATTAAACATTCAATATTTATCACTCTTACACATGAAATGGAATTGGTGATTTAAATATTGTTTTCTTTGGTCATGTTACATTTCCTTAGTAGCGGTGGCCTCATTTTTTTAAAATAAAGTGATAAGAAATTATATTCATTATTAAATCACTTGGTTTATTCTCTTCAAAATTATCTTTTTTTCCTTAATAAGAAATGAAGAATCCACCTAACCCTTGCTCAGATGAGCTCCCTTGAATCAGCTCTACTGAGTTATGGAAAAAAACAAAAGAAAACACAAAAAAACCCTTTGCTTTCTGTTTCCTCAGGGTCAGAAATGTGTCTTCTTTTGGTGATAGAAGTGATAATGAGCCTCTTTTTTTGTTTCCCCTCTTCTAACTTGTGAAAAATAACCTACCACAGCTAGACAAATCTCAAGTTAATTCTTTGTATGAATACATGAGTTATAATGCTGTATTCATTTAGGTGGTGTAGAATGACGGACCTGGAATCAGAAAGAATTGGATTGAAATCCATCCTCAGACACTTATTATATCATCCTTACCTCCTATATGCCTCAGTTTCCTCAACAATAAAATAGGGATATTTGTAGAATCAAATGAGATAATGCTTGTAAATCACAAAAAACAGATTTGGCGCTCAGTAAACACTTAATAAATCCATGTTATCTCCTTCACTTTTCCTCCTTCTATAGGAGCAAAAATGAAGACTGGCACATGGTTAAAGTAAGAGAATATCTGTTAGGCCTTTTTTTCTCCACTTAAAGTCAATAGGAAGTTAAGATTCCTATTGGTTCTCCTCCCTATAGCTTGTCTTGGACAAGAGGCAAGCCAGCCTCTTGAAGGGGAGACAGGAGGCAGGTTGTATACCATCAAGTCAAAACATTACCTTTCAACCATAATCTCCCCTCAGATCTCTATGGAGATAGCCCAAGACCTTAAACTCAAGAGCTGTGGTAATAGCAATGCCTCCCTCTCCCCAGACAAATGGTCCTGATTCCAATTCAGGCTACAAAGCAATCATAGAGGGGAGTAATTATTGGAAAGGAGCCCACCTTTCTTGTCACCATCTCTATCAACTGCTGACAGATATGAAAGAGTCCTAGTAGTGGTGGTAGTTCCTCCTTCTCTTCCCTAGGCCATTCATTGGTTATGCCCAGCACCAGCAGCCACCATCCCAGGAAGCAACCACAATGGGAATGCTACCTGAATTATATGGTATGTCTTATTGCTGCGTCCTAGGAACTACAGGGACTTTCTATTTGACTTACAGCTAAAGCCTTCTCTGTTATCTCCATTAGAATTTGAGCTATTTGGGGGGCGGCTAGGTGGCGTAGTGGATAAAGCAGAGGCCTTGGCATCAGGAGTACCCGGGTTCAAATCCAGTCTCAGACACTTAATAATTACCTAGCTGTGCAGCCTTGGGCAAGCCACTTAGCCCCATTTGCCTTGCAAAAACCTTTAAAAAAAAAAAAAAGAAAGAATTTGAGCTAATTGTCTTACTTTTCTATCTCTAGCACATAGCCCAATGTTTAGCATTTGTTGCTATTCAGTTCTTTCAGTTAAGTCAGACTTTCATGGATGAGATATTGGAGTAGTTTGCCATTTCCTTCCCCAGTTCTTTTTACAGATGAGGAAACTGGGGCAATCAGAGTGAACTGACTTGCTCAGCCTCATACAACTAATGTCTGAAATCAGATTTGAACTTAAGAGATGAGTCTTACTCCAGGTCTAATACTCTATCCACTGTGTCAATTAACTGCGGTATAGTTAACACTTAATTTTTTTTCAAGAACTCAATCGTTCATTCACCTAAGAAGAGCAAGGGGTGTGTGAGCATGCCCAATTTACATCACTATAGGAAGAATCTATAGTATGTGGTATAGAGTAATCATAGATCCATTTGAGTGTTAGTTTAGTAACTATTATTCCTTTTCCCCATATTAAGTTTGCTGGTGAGAGAAAATTATTTCCTATCTACTTGGAAACCTTTTGTTCACCATTTCCATTTAGGAATCTCAATAATCTTATGCCAATGATCCCATCATAAGAACTTTTTCAGGTTATTATTTACTGAATATTCATCCTGTTAGAGATAGTGAGAATACATAGATAATCACAGATCTTAAAAATGGGGAGAGTCAAGTCAATAGTCAAAAAAAGTTATTAAGCACCTAAGAAAACCAAAAACAAACAAACAAACAAAAAATCAGGGAACTTACAATATGGGGGAGGGGGGAATAAAACAAAAGGAAGCTGACAGGCTGGAGAAGGTGGGGATTGGAGGAAAAGTCAGTCAGAGAAGTCTCAAGGTAGTGCAGCCAGGTGTGAAAAACTTAGACCATCTAGTTCAGCTGTTGCCTGAATGGAAATCTCAGCAATAAAGTGAACAAGGGGTCATTTCAGCATCTGCTAGATGACCTCCAATAAGGGAGAAATCATTACCTACCCAAACCCATTCTACTACATAGTTACAGGTAAGGATCATGTTGCTTTTTTCATCTTTGTGTCCATAGCAACTAATACAGATCCTTGTGTAACATAATCAAATTTTATCTAACTGACTTGAATCATTCATCAGATATTGTTACCAGAAATCATGATAATTTATTGAAAATCCCTTGTCCCAAATAATAACTGAAATTGTAGAATTTTAAAGGTTGTAAAGTGCTTCACAAATTTATTATCCCATTTGAATTTCCCAAAACGACTGACAAGTGGGCATTATGATCCTAATTTTATTTTTGAATATAGCAAACTTTTTATTTCATTAAGTATTTCTCAATTACATGTAAGAAATTTGACATTCATTTTTAAAATTTTAATTTCCAGATTTTCTTCCTTCTCCCCTCCTTAAGAAGGAAAGCAATTGTTAAACATATGGCCAACTAGATAGTACAGGGGGATGGAATGGTGGGCCTGGAATCAGGAAGACTTATTTTCATGAGTTCAAATCTATCCTCAACTACTTTTCAGTTGTAGGACCTTGGGCAAGTCACTTAACTCTATTTGCCTCCATTTCCTCATCTATAAAATGAAGGGTTCATTAAATTATTCTAGGATCCCAAAGGGGTTCACAGAGTCTGACACAATTGAACGATAATAACAATATACTCTTTACTTTGAATAACTCTTTTTTTTAAATGAACTTTACTCAATGGAGTGATTTCCAATGATTCTATAAAAAGGCCACCCACAGAGTGAAAAGCATCACTTAAATTTCCAGAGTCATGCAAATAACTTTCAAAAGGACTTCCAATTTCCAAAGCTAGGAAAAAGCTTAATATTAATCATTTATTAGCACTAACATATTAAGGTTAGCAATAGCAATTGAAGTACTGATGCATACTTAAATTTCTATTTAGGTTCCCTGGATAATCAATGTGAACCATGTTTATTTCCATTTTTAGGCACTGGAGCATTATTATCTCTGTTTTTTACAAAATCTTAAAATTGTCTTCTAAATCTTTTTTTTTTCAGAATGTAGCAGTTACATGGTTAGAACAGATGAGTATGACTGTAGGTTTGTTTTAAGGATATATGGTTATCTCTATTTGCTGCCAAGTTCTTCAGGAAGTCATTACTTAATTATAATACTGACTCTCCTTGGGAAATTAGGATATTACAACCACCTTTCCAAGAAATGTCCTGTAGCAACAAAATAGGAATGGCCTGATCTATCTAGACTAGGAAGTGAATATAACCTATTTAATCCAAGTTAACACAAAGTTTACATGATCCTCATAGTATTTAAATATTCTAAAAATAAAATTTTCTAAAACTTTATAGTGGTGCAACATTACTTTTTCAATCATACTTTTAAACCAACATATTAATAGACCATTTCTTTGTATTGTAAAAGTCTGAACAGGATTTTCCATTTTACCAAGACTATAAATGGATGGGAAGAGAAATACTTTTGAAAGAGGTTTTTGGAATTCAATGTTCATATGAAACTTAACTGCCTTCTTGTCAGGCTTTGGTCTATATAAGGGCACTTCAGTATATGCCCAAAACACTCAAGATATTGAGTGTTAAAAATTTCCAATTCTAAGTTTAAATTTGATTTCTATACATGAACTTTCACAATCAGAAAGCTTAACATTTGCCTTTATAAGTTACTCCACATTTTTAAAACCTATTAATCTTGTCTTTGGACTTCTCAATGTCTTTGGATAATTTAGTTTTCTGAAAACAAAGTGTACCACTTTTTAAAATTTCATCTTAGAATGATGTATGTTCAGAGCAGTCTCATTCTTAAAGTAATGTGAAAAACTGCTAGGGTAGCCTAAACAATAACAGGGATGGGCAATTTTCAAACCGCTCAGCTAAGGGAACTCTACCAGATAGAACCAGCCCAGTAAATTAATAAAAGTAGATGGTTTAGGGGATAGTTACAAGCAGCTGGGAAATCAAAGGAGTAGATATACTCCATACCTCCCCCAAACAGGGAGAAGAGGGAGATACAAATGTGAATTAAGAGTTCTTTTGGCATCCCATTAAGTTTCAAATCAAAATGCCTTTTGTAACATGTTTGTAATATTGAAAATGATTGCCAGCACACCTGTAATTAAGAGATTCCCCCAAGCAAATTTCCAAAAAATTAACTGATCCAAACCCCTATTACTTAAACTTTAAATTGAATATGTTTTGAAAAATTCCAAATTGAAGTACTCTGTTGATCCAGAGAACAAGTCATTTTTTTAATGCTGAGTTGGATTCCTGAAAGCACAAACCTATCATGAGTCCTTGGTGCATTATTTGCCTTAGTTGTAACCAATGCTAAGTTAATTCCATCACCGAAGCCTGTCGTTGCTGAAGGGCACATTAATTCTTTGGGACGGGACTGAAGCTCTTGACCTACCACCTATAGCATTTCCCTTTGGTGCAATCTTTCTGAATGTGCCCAAACTCTCCACATGAATGGCACTTCTGCTCATCTGCGTGGTCGCAGTCTCGAGCCAAGTGGCCGGGCTTGGCACAGCTGTAGCAGCGCTGCTCTCTCTCTCTTGTTTAGGCTCCTTGCAGTCCTTGGCCATGTGGCCGCCTCTACCGCAGTTATAGCAGGCATCCTCCTGAAGATCACAATCCTCGGCAAGATGACCAGACTCACCACAACGGAAACAGATGTCTGGAAGAGATGAAGAAACAAACTGGAAGCCTCTTCCACGGCTCCTCATTCCTGGGCCACGGCCTCCCCCAGTAGGGCATTCCCTGGCCCAATGGCCAGAGCGTCCACACTTGAAACACTCGTTGCTGCCCATTGCCGCACTTAGATCTTCTCAGACGTCGGGGACGGCCCGCGGCGTGAGCGGGGTCGGACGCTCGGGCTCCCGCGGAGGCAGAGCACTTTGAATAACTCTTACACATGTGGGATCTAATGCTTTTTGAAAAAAAAAAACATTTTCTGAGCTTCATAGTTATAGAAAACTCCTTCGCATGATACTCATTTTATCAGTTCAGGAGCAAAGTTTCTTCCATATTTGGCATACCTATCAAAGTACCCAGAAGCTCCTCAAAAATAAAATCTTATCAAGCTATTAATATCCCAATTCCAAATAAATAAAAATGCAATAGAAATAATTTCCAGTATGTCTCCTGGGACTCCAGCAAATATTCTCTAAAATTCCTTCCAGCTTTAACTTTTTAGTCTTTTAGTCTATTCATTCATTTCCTCATTCAACAATACTAGAATGTTCAGTATGTGGCTACTTCATAGACTTATCTAAGGAGTTAAAGACAGAGAACAATATTAGATTAGTTAACCATAGAGTGGAGACTGAGAAGGAACTGAAAGCAGAGTAGGTATGATGCACTGGGAGAACATGGATTGATCCAGATCCTTTGGAATGATGATGATGAAGTCTAAGGTAACAACTGAACAACACAAGTATTAAGTTACTTCTGTTTGCTAGGCACTGTGTGGTCTACTGAGGATATACATATGAAAGAGAGATGTCCTTACTCTTAAGGAGTTTACATTCTATTAAGAAGGCAGTATATAGTGGTCTGATTAAGAGGTATGACTCCCCTTTTGGGAGCTGAAAGGAAATGAAGGTGAAGGAAGGTCAGGAGAGATGAGGAGGTTGGACACTACATTCAGTGTGTGAACAAGGAGATACTGAAGCCCTCCACAGATTGAAGGAAAGAGGAAGTCAAGTACTGAGCCCTCTGAGAAAGAAGTTTATCTGTGTGAGACACACAGGGGCCAGTAGATATAGTAACAAATTTCTGAACAGAATTATGTAGGTATATGGAATAAACTTCAAAGAAGGTAAGGTTGTTGAGAGATGAAAATAGAAGGATTCTCTGAGTGTGGCAATGGGAAGGAAGGACAGATTTGGATGCTGATTCCTCCTCCTATGTATATTAGATGATAGAGGTAAGGTGGAATCAAATAGGGTGCTACCTGGAGCAGGTGAATCCTTGCAGACAAGGTGCCTTCAAGGGAAAGCAGTGCTTCTATGAGTGCAGGAAGTTGTAATGACAAAATTTGTATTCCAGAAAGCACAGGAGTGGATAAAACAAAGAAAAATAAGGACTGGAGAAGGTTACACTGAGCTATAAGATGAAAGGGGGGTTTTAACCTTAGCAAATGACAACTCTGAATTATAGGGAGCAAAGAAGCAAACTAGGGAGTAAAAAAAAAGAGACTGGAGATGAGATGGGCAAGAGGTTAGAAGATTGGGTAGGATTTCCTAACAGTCAGTCATTCTCCCCCTTGATTTTTAATTGTGATTCTCTCCCTATCCAGCTTCTTCCTACATTTCTTCAGAAATGTCCATAGCTTTCACCCTTAAAAATTCTCACTTTATCCTATTTGCTCCAACTATGTCTCCTCATTTTTACAAGATTGTTATAAAAAAAATTGCCTTTTCTTTCAGTCTCTTCTTGCTCTGTTCTTCACTTTTCAATCCTTTGAAATCTGGTTTCCCATATACTGACACAACTAAAACATCTTTCTTCGAAGTTATTGATAATCCAACCTTAATGGACTTGCTCATTCCATCAGTGCAACAATCAGACACAAGTTTGGGGTATCTGCGATGGAGAATACCATCTGTATCCAGAGAAAGAATTGTGGAGTTTGAATAAAGACCAAAGACTATTACCTTTAATTTAAAAAAAAAAAAGTTATCTTACTATGTAATTTTGCTTTCTCTTATACTTTATTTTTCTTCCTTTCTTTCATCACATTCAATTTGGATCAATGTATATGATGGAAACAATGTAAAGATTAACAGACTGCCTTCTGTAGGGGGTGGGGAGGAGGGAAGCAAGATTAGGGGGAAAATTGTAAGATTCAAAATAAATAAAATCTTTCTTAAAAAAATTGTTGGGGGCAGCTAGGTGGTGCAGTGGATAGAGCACTGGCCCTGTAATCAGGAGTACCTGAGTTCAAATATGACCTGAGACACTTAATAATGACCTAGCTGTGTGGCCTTGGGCAAGCCACTTAACCCCATTGCCTTGCAAAAAAAAAACCTAAAAAAATAATTGTTGAACATTATCTTTGTATGTAGCTGGAAAAATTAATTAATTACTTTTTAACAATACAAAGATGGGGGGAGTTATTGATAACCCCAGTTTCAAAATCTGATAGTTTTTGCTCAGTCCTCCTTTTTGAACCTCTCCGTAGAATTTGACATTATTGAATTTAGGAAATATCAGGTTATGGGTGTGAAGTGGATGAGATTAGTTTTGGACATAGGATCATAAGATTAAGGGAAAAAAAGGAAATTAAAGAACATTTATTTCTACCCTTCTATTTTACAGATGAAGAAATTGAGGCCTGAATTTGAGGTGCCATTGAAATTCCTTTTGAATCTTCCTGTTTGAGGACAGGAAGAGCGGTTAATATTGGATGAAAGAGTCTTAAGATAAAATGTGTCCGGGGAGAATTATGTTTCTATGAGTCAAAAACGTGTAGTTGTTAAAGAAAAGAAGAGAGAGCTGGGGTTGGTGGGGGTGGGCTAGGGATGGTAGTTTATTAACAAAAGGATTTTTGAAAACACAGGCCTGAATCTCAGGGAGAGCTGCAACCTCGGCACCCGGATTTGGGCCATCCAGAGTGGGGATAATTAAATCCTTGGAAGCAAAGGAAGGAAGCAAAGGCAGATCTTTCAGATGTTACTATGGAAAGAGACAAAGGATCAGGAAATTAGGCATGGAAGCCCAGGGAGGTTCACTGCACCACGAATGGGGACAAGGAGGGCGACACCGGATCATTCTGAGAGCGGCAGATTCAGTGGCAACCCTGGGACTACCATCGGGGGCCAGATGCAAAGGGGTGGGGGGCGGCTAGGTGGCACAGGGGATAGGGCACTGGCCCTGGAGTCAGGAGGACCTGGGTTCAAATCCGGCCTCAGACACTTCATAATGACCCAGCTGTGTGGCCTTGGGCAAGCCACTGAACCCCATTGCCTTGCAAAAATACAACAAAGAAAAAGGCATTGAGAAGGGAGGGGAAGGGGTGGGGGTGAGCGAGGTTAAGAGAACCAAAAAGGGTGGGCCGGTGGGCTGAGAAGGAAACTGGGTAGAAACGATGGTAAAGAGGGCTGGGTCCTTTCGCCACCAAAGACCTGATCCTGACCCTTTAACTGTCTCTCCACGTGCCCCTAGTCCATCTTTTCACCCACGTGGCGCTCGCTTCCGCCAGATTCCAAGTGGGCTTCAGAGACTGGCAACCCTGAGCGCATGCGCCCCCCCGCATGAGCGGGGAGGGGGGGGTCTTCATAGAGAGCCCGGCGGTCTATGGGAATTGTAGTTTCCCCTGGGGTTCGGGAATTCATTTTATTATTATTTTTGCGTTAAAAAAAACCTCATAACTCCCCAAAGTAAACTCACCCTTCGTCTTCCCAAATCCCGAGGACGTCACTTCAGTCAGGCTCGGCGCGGGCAGCCCTGGGAGGGGCCTCGGCTGAACTCGAGGCCGCAGGGGATTGTGGGTGTGCGCCTCCTTCCTTCCTTCCTTCCTTCTCTCCGCGCTCTCGGCCCGGACGGCGGCAGCATGGGTGAGCTGCGGGCTTGCGGGGTCTCACGGGCGGGCGTGGGGGTCGGGGCGCGGGCGCTGGGGATATGGAAGTGGGCTTGCGAGGGAGGAGGACCAGGAGGCAGGAGGCAGGGCTCGCGGCCGCGGCTGGGAGCCGAGGCCCGGTGCGGGGTCGGGCCCGCGGCCGGGGCTGGGAGCCGAGGCCCGGTGCGGGGGCCCGCGGCCGTGGGGAGCGCGGTTCCGCCGGCCGCCTCGCTGCAAGCGCGGCTTCCATTGTTGCAAATGGTCGCTTTTTGGTTCGTCCAGGCCCACACACGGTGGCTGATCGCGGCTTTTCATTTAAATATTCCTAGGAGGCAGGGCCGCATCTTATTTAAACCAGCAGAGTTTTTTTCTCTTTAAAAGTGCTTTCTGAGTTCCGTAAAAGTTGCAAATTATATTTAAACGAACAAGTTAATTTTACAAAACACGAAAAGTCAACCTCCCCCTTCATATTTTATTTTAAGTATCTGTCAAGGATTTACCAAGTACTGGGAACGAAAATGGATAGTTTCTCTGTTGGGATGAGATCAATCAACGGATAAATATTTCTCAGAAGTTTGTTAAGCATTTGTATCCAGAAACGGTTCTAAATAACTGGGGAAAAAAATAG
Organism: Macrotis lagotis; assembly: GCF_037893015.1. NCBI lineage: Eukaryota > Metazoa > Chordata > Mammalia > Peramelemorphia > Peramelidae > Macrotis > Macrotis lagotis. The sequence goes on from NC_133666.1 coordinate 237,347,146, forward strand.
ACCCTGGTCTTGAATATCACCTAATCATATCTGTATATTGTAAATATTTGATGACATAAAATATATTCAGAATAATTTGAAGATTTTAGCAGCTGAAGAATTAGGAAAACATTTAATATGGACTGGAATTTGAGTTTAACCCTTGAAGAAAGCTAAGTCTGAGAGGAGGAAGAACATTTTGGGCATGTCATGCCGAGCTACAAGGATGAGATATGTGTGAGAAACAGCAAGAATTAAAGGAGGGCACTGTGATAAAAAAGGAAGTATAAGTCTGTTTTCTAGGAAAGAAAGAAAAAAATAGCTCAGTCATTTATTACAGTCTCCCCATTTTACCTCAGAGGACTCCTGACTGAGATCAAAGATGTAAACATGCCACTGTTGGAAATTTAGATCCATAGACGTGCAGAAAAGTGTTAGAAAAAGCATACCATACTTCTCAAACTTTGAGTTGTTACTTGTAAAAAGATAATATATTTTTTTCAGCTAAAATGTCCAATGTTTTTTTTTCCCCCATGTTCGTTTTTAGGTAAGTGCCGTGGTCTTCGTACTGCTAGGAAGCTCCGCAGCCACAGGAGAGACCAAAAGTGGCATGACAAACAGTATAAGAAAGCACATTTGGGCACTGCCTTGAAGGCCAACCCATTTGGAGGAGCATCTCATGCCAAAGGGATTGTCTTGGAAAAAGTGTAAGTGGGAACAAAATGGGTATTCCTGTACAGTTTAAGGTGTTATAAATTATATTTAAATGGACAAGTTAACTTAATTGTAAAGCTCTAGTGTTCTGTTATCATATCCTAGCATAAATTAAGATTGAGAGGCAGCCTAGTACAGTCAATAGAAAAGATAGCTTTGGAATCCGAAAGATGTGGAGTTTTGATGTCTTAACAAGTACTAGCTCTGACTTTGTATAAATCACTGCTAGGCATCTGCAGTAAGTTAAAGAGGACCCAAAAGGCAAAATCTGATAGGGAAGACAGTAAGCAAATGATGGAAAAAGTTAAGAATTTTTGGTCTTTACAATTTATAGATAGTTGGATATGCCATGTGTATGCATATAATGAGCACTATCACAAATGTCAGTGGAGTATATAACTTTAGAGGAGGCTAAAAATAGCTATATTTATCTAATATGAAACTTATACATGATTTACTGTGCATTTTTTCAAAGCTATTTAATAATTGAACTGATAAGTTATATCTTCAGACCAAATTTTCTTTTTTATTTTATTAGTGGTGTAGAAGCCAAGCAGCCCAATTCTGCCATCAGGAAATGTGTGAGAGTCCAGTTGATTAAGAATGGCAAAAAAATAACTGCCTTTGTTCCCAATGATGGCTGCTTGAATTTTATTGAGGTTAGTATCTGGTAATTTAAATTTAATCCATTGTAATTATGCCTGTTTGCCTTTTTTCCCAGAATGAAAGGAAATAAGGCTAAAAAAATGCTGTTTTCTGTGGATCTTTTTAATTATTCTGGAGATAATTTTTGTTTTTCTTTTAGGAAAATGATGAAGTTTTGGTGGCTGGATTTGGTCGAAAAGGCCATGCTGTTGGTGATATTCCTGGAGTCCGCTTCAAGGTTGTAAAAGTTGCAAATGTTTCTCTTCTGGCCTTGTACAAAGGCAAGAAAGAAAGACCAAGATCATAAAAATTGTGTGATGTCTCTGTCATAGTAAAAAACTTTCATGTAACAAATGTGTGTCTTTTTCCTGCTCTTTTTAGGTGATTCTTAAAAGTTAAAAGATCTAAGTTATAACTGTCTTGCTGTACCTTGGTGAACAAAGCTTTATAATGATTGTACCATACCAATTAGCAAGCGTTTATTAAGCACAAGTACCAGGAAGGAATACCCCTCATTAAAATCTAGCTGAGGTGAATTTGCCCAATTAATCTTATTTTTTCTACCACCCTCTTAAGAATTAGAACTGAGGGGATGGGGAGGTGAAAAGAAAAATATTTTTTAAAGTTATAAAAGTGAATGTTGTAGTCTTTTATATTCAGACTCGAGTTTTTTTTTTTAATTAGGTCTCTCTGGATTGTCCTTTGATTGAAGTTGGCTGCTCATAATTTCTTACAGATCAGTAGTACTCCTATCACATTCAGCTTCTGTTCAGCTTCCCAGTTGATGGGCATCTCATCAGTTTTCCAATTCTTTTCCACTACAAAACTGCTATAAATATATTTGTAATTGTTGCTCTTAATCCCTTTTATCTCTTGGGATTTAGACATGGTTGTATTGTGGATAAAAAGGGTATGTTATTTGTTTTGATACTTTGATTTTATGATATGAGACAACAGAAAGAGGAATGTGTGCCTTAGGAGATCTATTGGGAGTTAAAGGCAGGAGATAATATGATTGTATTTTACCAAACTTAAGAAATTAGTTAATTGCTCAAGGTCATGCACAGAAAAGCTAGGAACCCTTAGTTTCTGACTAGATCCAGTGCTTTTTTCACTTCATTTTGTGGAAATGAGCACATTTGGCAAGATCAATAGCCTCCATAAGGAGAAAACAATTGACTGGAAATGGCAATACCTATGTTCTTCGGGACCAAATCCAGACAATAGGATGCTGGGGCCCAGCTGCATAGCATCAAATTTTTCTAGCGCTGAAATGTTTTCTCATGTGGTGAAGAGCTAAATATAACATTGACTCCCTTGAATATACTTCTCTGAAACTAAGAAACCCAGAAGGTCATAGGGGTACTGTAGTGTTAGACTCAAGTAATATGGATTCCGAAGCTTGTGTGCCTTTTCTGAAGGCAGTAGGCAATTAGGTAGGGAGATAGTCATTGAAGCTCGATGTCCATTAATGTAGATGGGTAACAAACTGATTCGTTCTGCCTGTGATCACATTATTAGTTTGTCAAAAGACTTACAATGAATCTTAGTGACTCAGACTGGCTGCTTATTTACTACAGTGATTCCCAAAATAGGTGCTTAATAAAAGTTGGTTTCAATTGTGATTGTAAGTGAGGAATTTAGGGGGTGGCATTTATTGTGAAAGGTTGGCTGCTTCTGTCGCCGCTACAGTGACATCCCAGATTCACAACTGGGAAGATGCTCAGAGGGCATCTGCGACCAGCCGGGGGCACGGGGCAGGTGCAGAATCACACAGAGCCCCCGAGGGAGGGTTTCCCTTCTCACCGCCACCCCGAACTGCGCTCCTGCCGTCCGGCCCCGTGCTGTGTTTCGGGGTCACCGGCCTGCGGGGCTCCCCGGGCCGTGCACGCTGCTGGCGTGGCGCCCGGGAGCGTGTCCTGGGTGAGAATCGTGCCGAAGAGCGGCCGCCGCAGGGCGGAGGGGGCGGGGGCCGGCCGCGCGTACACAGGGCGCCTGCGCACGGCGCCCCGCAGCCAAGGGCGCGAGCTGGCAGAGAAGCCCGCGGGCACGCAGGGGCGGCGGCGGGCCGGAAGTCGCCGCCCGCCGCATCCGGTGAGCAGAAGCCCCGGCGGCAGGCGGGGGAGGCGGCCTCAGCGGAGCGGTAGCCCCGCGCCCTGTGCCAGTGCCGGCGGCCCGTGCCCTGCCCCTGCCCTGCCCCTCCTGCGCCACGCAACGCCTCACGGCTCCCGGGCCCCCGCAGGAGCCGCCTGGCACACGCTCCACACGGGTTTTGCCGCTTGTGCCTGAGCCCTCTAATGAAGTGTGATTGAGAGGAGTCCGGTACCGAGTCACAGCCAAGGTCGGCTCCTGTCTGCCCCCTAGTACCACGGGTTGGCATCCTTGTCTTTGCCATCTGTTTGCCTCCACTCATCACAGGCTTCCGGAAGGCAAGGATGAGGAGGCACTGTGTCAGAAACAAGGGAGAAACGGCCAAATGGCCACCTATGGACCACCTTCAGTAGTGGAAGCCCTGTCTATTCAAGCAGAGACGGTGGAACGAGCTCTTTTACTACTGGGGTATAATTTGAAATTCCATGTCTTAGGTTAATTTTTTTTCCCCTGCTCTTTGAGATAAGAATTATACACCTTGATACAGCGGAAAGAGTATGGAATTTGGATGGAGAGGGCCAGGGTTTGAATCCAAACTCTTCCTCCTGGATTCACTTATCTGATAACAACACTTGACTGTGTGACCTGTAAAAGCTCTTCTACTTCTGCTTTATATAGTTTGCAGTTCAATACTAATACAAAAGCACTATAATCTCTTCCATTTTGGCACCTAAGCTTACCTTGACTGTGCGTTATAACACTGGAATATAGTGTTGGGACAGTGCTGAGTCTAGGTTCCTGAGTCCCGGGTTCCCCAATAACTAATTCTGATGATCTCCACAGTCTCAGTTTCTTTATAAAATGGAAAACCTTCCTAGCACTTCCCGGTTTACAGTGTGAAGGAAAATATTCTGTAAAACCATAAAGCATTGTGAAGGTGTGAATTATATTAGCAACAGAGGTCGCAACAGGATTTCAGGTTAATCTTTTTGGAATTACAGTTCATTGAGCTTTTATTCTACTCCCTAAAGAAGTTGGAAGGAAAGTTCTCAATTAATAAATTTTTTAAACACAATTAATTTCAGGGGTGTAGAGGCTAAGCAGCCCAGTTCTGCCATCAGAAAGTGTGTGAGAGTCCAGCTGATCAAGAATGGCAAGAAAATCACAGCCTTTGTTCCAAATGATGGCTGAACTTTATTGAGGTAATTTATTTTTAAACAAAAAAAGGAAATTACTGGATAGTTGTTGGGGAAGCTGGTCCTTTTACTTTCTTTTGGATAGCATTATGACTATAAACATGAAAGGAAATTTATTCGTAGAAGAGTAATTTTCCTGACCAAAACCAAAAACGCTATCCTACCAGTTAAATATAAATATTTAATAAAAATTTCTAAGCAGTTTTATACTGTCTTATTACCTAGTGGTAGAAATGCAATTTGGTTTAAAAACCATTCAAATAAACTATTTGATTTTTAGTGTTTATTTGGAAGTAAGTATATAATTGTGATTGTGTTTTTCTTTTGACTAAAATTACATTTTCTTACAAAAGTTGGTATTACTTAATTTGTTCTTATAGCTGAATTAAAGCATAGTTGTGAAATGGTAGATATACATGTGTTCTTGTATATGATCATTTATTTTTTATTCAAGGAAAATGATGAAGTGTTAGTGGCTGGCTTTGGCCAAAAGGGCCACTCGGTTGGTGATATTCTTGGAGTCCGTTTCAAAGTTGTAAAAGTAGCCAATGTTTCTCTTCTGGCTTTGTACAAAGGCAAAAAGGAGAGACCAAGATCATAAAATGGTTCCTAAAATAAATTTTTTCATTCAAAGAGTTTGTCTGAGAATCCATTATTTATGTCTTACTCTTTAAATAAAATTGTGTATATGTGGGTATTTTTTTTTAATTCCCAGATCATTAAGAATGCTGGAGAGCCAGTGGGATTTTGGGCACAGCAGAAAGACTGTACACAGTCTTAGCCTTACCATCAGATAAAATGAAGAGATTTTTAGATTTGTTGCTAAAAAATTAAGACAGATGGTTTTGCAGGCTGATTAAAAAAATGTTTTCACAACCACAGCTCAAACAGCTGTACATAGAGCTAAAAAAAACCAAAACCAATAATAGGTATCAAAATATGAAAAAAATTCATCCAGGAGCATGAAGTAATTTACTAGACCTACAGAGAAAACTGGCAGTAACATTTGACCCTTTTCTCTTGGAGACTGGCTTTTCCTCCTACTCTCTTCAGTCAGCTTCTGACATCATACTATTGAAATTGCTCTCTCCAAAGTTAGCAGTGATCTCAATAACCAAATCTAATGGCCTTTTCTCAGTCCTCATCTTTAACATTTTTATACTGTTGATCACTCCCTTTAGGTTTTCAGGGCATCATTCTCTCTTGATATTTATTCCTCTTTTCAACTCTTGGGTTTCCTTGGCTAGATCTTTATCCAGGTCATTCTGTCAAACTGGTGTTTACCAAGACTATCCTAGAACCTCTCTTTCCAAACTATATTAGCTGACAATCCTGTAGATTACATTATCTCAAATCTGTTTATCCCTATGTCTCTCCTTACCTCCTTATCTCCCAACTGCCCACTGAACACCTCCAACTGGACATGTCATAGGCATTTTAAACTCAGATTTCTCTTATTCCCTACTTCTCATTAGAGGGTTCAACTATCCTACTTAACTCAAAAATTAGCTGTTATTACCCCCATCTGTTGCTAAAATCCTATTGATTCTACCTTCATTCTATGTCCTCTTTTCTTATTTTTTTGTTTTTGTGTGGCAATGGGGTTAAGTGACTTGTCCAAGGCCACACAGCTAGGCAATTACTAAGTGTCTGAGGCTGGATTTGAACTCAGGTATTCCTGACTCCAGGGCTAGTGCTCTATCCACTGTGACAACTAGCTGCCCCCCCATCCCCTTTTCTTAAGGATCTTTAAAAATGTTTATTTTTGATTTATGAAATAAAACAAGCATTTCTCTAATCAAATTTTTTATTGCACATGAAACTGCAATTTATTATGTGCAACTTGTTATCCCTTTTAAATTATAATCGTTATGTAACTTCCATTAAACTAAACATAAATATGCATACTTCTATAAAATCATTCTATATAAGCTTCTATCACATCTTTCTCTGGCTACAGATATCTTCATAGATAAAGGAAAAATTGAGACAGTAATTTCACTAGTAGGTGGAGCTGGGAACTGTCCCCATTTCTCCAAGTCTGACACTACCACCCTGTTGTAGACTTTATCATACCTGAACTGCTCCAATAGCCTCCTAGTTGATCTCCCTGCTTCAAATCCTTCCTCTCCAAATCCTTCAGATCTGTTCATATTATACGAAACACTCCACCCTATTTAAAACTCCATAACCTGGTCCCTTCCTACCTTTTCAGTCTTAAACTTTATTCCCTTCCTTGTATTCTGATCCAGAAATCTTTGCTCTTCCTTACACAAGATTTTTATGATTCCAAGCATTTTCAAAGGTTTTCCCCTCATACTTGGAATCTTCTCCCTCAACCCCTCCACCTCCTGGTTTCAAATTTAGCTAATGTAGACCCTGCAGAAAGCCTTTCCCAGTCCTTAGCCTCATTGTCTTCCCTGAGATTATCTTCTATCTTGTTAGTTCATAGTTTGCATGTCTCCCCCATTAGACCATGAGGTCAGGACCTTTTTATATTTTGCTTTTCTCTGTAGCCCCAGGATTTACCAAATAGTAGGAAGTTAATTGCTGATTTGATGCCCAAGTGATTTTTCCTTAAGTGTATAGTTCTGGGACCTAATATATATGAACTTGGCTTTATTTTCTATTTCTTTCCAATCTATCTGAACATCATGCCCTCTCCCTCACTGCAGTCCAACTAAACTGCATTCTCTGTTCCTCAAATAAAACGCCATCTTGTTGCCTTTTTATTATCCCTTTTGCACTCCATATTGGAAGAAGAACCTGTCTCTTGGTCTTCAAACAGGCCTTTCCTGATCATCTCAACTTCTACTGCCCTCCCTCCAAGCCACATTGTACTGAGTTACTTTATAAATTTTTATCCTTTATATACACACACAAATACACTCATATTTAACACACACACACACACACACACACTCACTCTTAGTTTTCCCCTTGAAAATATAAGTTCCAGGGGCAGCTAGGTGGCGTAGTGGATAAAGCACCAGCCCTGGAGTCAGGAGTACCTGGGTTCAAATCCGGTCTCAGACACTTAATAATTACCTAGCTGTGTGGCCTTGGGCAAGGCACTTAACCCCATTTGCCTTGCAAAAAAACAAAAAAAAATATAAGTTCCAGGGGGCATAGGAGGTGCAGTGAGTGGATAGAACACCAGCCCTGGAGTTAGGAGGACCTGAGTTCAAATCCGACCTCTTAATTACCTAGTTATGTGACCTTTGGCAAGTCACTTAACCCCATTGCTTTGCAAAAAAAATATATGAGTAGGGTTTTTTAATTCGTTATATTTATATCTCAAGTATCAGCACCTATTGCATGGTAGGCACTTAATAAAGGCTTGTTGATTGAAGACTTAATCAAGATAAGGCAGAAGAGGAGGCAGCAGGTATAACTTGCCAGGAAACAATTAGACTTGATAGAAAAATACTCTTAATTGCTGTTATTCAAAACAGGACTGAGTTGCTTCAGGAATTTGGTTTTTCTCTCCAGATCTTTAAATAAATCCTAGATTGCTACTGATCAGATACAAGTAGATGGGATTAATAGTCCAATATGAGTGGGACTGTCATGTAAAATCCTCCACAAACTTGTTCCAACCTTTTAGAAAACATTTTTATTTATTTATTTTTTGTCTTTCAATTGTTTTATTTAAACATTAGCAGTGACCTGAAGAAAGTGCCTACTACAGTAGTAGCACAAGCAGAGACGAGCTTTGGAAGTTTTATTATTTTGTAAAATATTTCTCAATTACATGTAATTTCTTAATTCTCCCCCTCTCTTCTATCTCTCCTCTCCTTGAGAAGGCAAGCAATTTTATATCTGTTTATATATAGGTGAAGTCATACAAAACATTTCCATATTAGTCATGTTGCAAAAGAAAACATTAAAACAATAAAAACAAAGTAGCATAAATTATGCTTCAATCTGCATTCAGAGTTCATTAGTTCTCAGAAATGGATAGCATTTTTCATGATGGGGCCTTTGGAATTGTCTTGGATCATTACCTTGATCAGAGTAGCCAAATCTTTCAAAGATGTTCATACTTAAAATATTGTTTTTGTACAATATCCTCCTTGTTTGGCTCACTTTACTTAGAATAAGTTCATAATTGTCTTCCCAAGTTTTCCTGAAACCTTCCTGCTCATCATTTCTTATAGCATATTAGTATTCACAATCATATACTATAATTTGTTAAAAAAAAAAAAGTCATTTCCCCAGGGATGGACCTGCCCTTTCCTCAAAAATAAGAATGGATCTTATATTAAGTTTTGCTCCAAAAGATGTATTAGGGTTTATTTTCAGGGGATGTCTTAATTTTTTTTTAATGTACAACAATCCACATTTCTTCATTTATTCATGTACAAAAATCTATTTTAACTATAGATGTCAATATTATTTAAATTTAATTGTATATTAATATTATCATTTTATAATTCATCATGTCCATCCTGTGTTGCAACAGATGTACTAAATGTGACCATCTTACCTGGGGATTATTTAGGAGGCAAGGTTTATATTGAGTATCTTAAAAAAATTATGCTTGGGCTTATTTTTGGGGGGGAAATATGACATAAGTATTTTTACATTACATTGTTTTTTTGGAATTAGTTTTTGTCTTTGTGTATATACCCAGTGCTTAGCTCAGTGTCTGGCACATAGTAGGCACTTTGTTGAATTGAACTGACTGAATGTCATCACTCTAGGATTCTGTGATATTTTGACTATCTAAATTGCCCTCCAGGGATTCTGAAAACATATGACTTAAGAGAACATTGGATTTGGAACACAATCAAATTAGTTAGAAAGGATCTAGGCTTAACCTGGCCCCTTCAAATTCTGGGCTTAAATTCCTCATCTCCAAATAAGGATCATCTGAAGTTGTGACCTTCCAACTCAATATCCAAAAGCCTTTGGAGTTGCCTGTTACTTTGATTTACTCACCTAATAAGACAGAATCATAAGGTCTAAGCTGAAGGGACTGAAAACGTCTTCCTGTCTAATCCCTGGTTTTGTGGTAAAAATGATTTTAATATGTTCTTTCTCCTCTAAAGTTATACTACTATTAAATGGTAGAAATAGAATTCAGAACCTGGATGTTCTGGGCAAAGACTAACTCAGGTCAGTCTAGTGATTCAAATCAGGATTGGAATGAAATAATAATATTATTTCATATAATATTTCACAAAACAAGTCCAGTCAATAATAACATGGAAAGGATATTTCCAGACGATCCAGGAATAGGTCAAAGTAGCTTGAAACCACTAGGAATCAACAGCATTTGTTGTGGAAGTTGTTGCTTGATTAAAGAATGGGATGGCAGAATAGAATGGGTAGAATGGGCTCAAGCAGGATGGTAAAAGTTCAGAATATCAGAAGAACTGAGATCATGGACTTTCTTAAACTGTAAAATGAGCAGGATTAGGGCACTGATACCCTTTCTCAAAACTACAATTGTATAATCAGTCGATTTGAGATGATGACACTATCAACAATAATAATCAAGGGGTTGGAGAAGAAAACAATTGCAAGCAGGAAACTGTCATGGGATAATAACAAGTAGCCTGGAGTGATCTGCAATGGAAAAATAAAGGAAGGGACAGATGAAAGATTAGAAGTTCAAAAAGTCATTTCGGGGAGCAAGCACTAACTCTGAGGATCAGTAAAAGTTCCTCCTTACCAGCAGAAGCAGAATCCAAGGTGTGGGGGGGACAGTCTGTGCTAATGAATGGAGGTGCAGATTGTATGCTATATACAAAGAACAGGAAATAAACTAATTTGACTGGAATATAAAGCATGTAGGAGGGAAGTTACACGAGAAAAATGTAAAATGTGACTTTAAAATTTCAAATTTCAGAAAATATGATGGTTTTGGTAAATGTTACTGTCAATAACAGAAGAGGAAAACTTATTTTTTAGTGAATAAAAGTTTTTCAGACATAATGAACTGAAAGTATTGGTGAGATATCCAAATAGAGGTGTTCTACAGGTTAAAAAGGGTGACGACTATTACTAAACAAGGATGCCCAAATTCATCCTATCCATAAAATGAAGGGTTAGATTTTTAATAGCCTTTAAGGTCTTTTCTAATTTGATCCTATTATGCTCCCATGACTCTCCACCTTCAGCTATGTTAGAAGGTAAGAAAATAAAGAAAACCAAAAATTGCAGAAATGGCAATGTTTTCTATTTTATCTTAGTATCAAAAGTTCAAAAAGGAGAGACAGTGGATAGAAAGCTATCCTCGGAGTCAGAAAAACCTCAGGTTCATGTCTTGCTTCTGACAAACTGGCTCTGGCAAGTTACAAAACCTCTAACTTCCCCAGGTAATTCCAAATCTAAGTTGCAAGAACAAGTAGCACTCTGTTTTGGTAAGAGAGGGTTAGTTCTTTTTACCAGTGAAATCACAATCCATGTGCTTGATTGGTCTCAAAAGCAAAACCAGAGGTACCTAGAATAAAGATAAAATATTTATAGAAACCCTTTTGTGATGACAAATAATTGAAGAAATGCTCATAAATTGTGGAATGGCTGAACAAGTTGTGGTATGTGCTTATGATGGAATACTATTGTGCTTTAAGAAATGATGAACAGGATAGTTTCAGAAAAACTTGGGAAGATTTAGATGAACTTGGATACAAAGTGAAATGAGCAGAACCCAGAAAACAATTTACACAGTAATAGCAATATTGTAATTATCACTTGATTGTCAATTCAACTATTCTGATTAATACAAAGATCCAAGACAATTCCAAAGAATTTATGACAAAGATGTTATCTACCTCAAGAAAGAGAACTGAGTACAGATTGAAGCATATTTTCTTTCACTTTAGTTTTCTTGCCTCCCCCACCTCACTTTGGCTAATTTGGAAATTTTTTTTGTTTGTTTTTTATTTTTTTAGGTTTTTTTTTTTTAAAGGTAAATGGAGTTAAGTGGCTTGCCCAAGGCCACACAGCTAGGTAATTATTAAGTATCTGAGGCCGGATTTGAACTCAGGTACTCCTGACTCCAGGGCCTGTGCTCTATCCACTGTGCCACTTAGCCACCCCTAGAAATATGTTTTGCAATACCTCTTACAAATGCATATCACATTTTTTGTCTTTTTAATGAATGGAAGAAGGGGCTGGAAGGAAGGAGAAGATACAGAACAGGAAATTAAAAAAAACTGATCAGCACATCTGTATTTAAAAAAAAACAGGAATGTTGTCAATTTAAACCAAAAATAAAAGAAAGAATGAAGGGGAAGAAAGTCAAGTCAAGTCTTGGGTATATTTAGTTTGAGATTTGGTTGTATATTAGGGGTAAGTATAAACTCTTTTCCACTTTGACATGACCCTTCTTCTTGGCCAAGAAATAACAACATTAAATGTTGAATAAAATATGAAGTTTTTATTCATGGATTACTTTTTTGGAATAAAAACACCTAAAACAGAAAGAAACTCAAAGTTGGCCATGCTCCTTTCAGCAGATTAATCTGTTTGAGATGAGTAAATCTTTCAGGCTCTTTTTAGAGTTTTTCATTTGAATGGGCCATTTGAATGACCCATATTATTGTATTTTTTTTCCTAACCGTGGCTAACATGACATGAGAAGTATCTGGTTTAATCCAAAAAGAAATCAAGGTTTGTAGGCATGAAAAAAAGTAACAATTTTTTTGTACGATTAGAAAAAATTTCTAGGGTTAAACACAAAAATGCCTAGCCAGCATGCAGGCAGACACATGAATGTTCATGTGTAAATTTACCCACCTCAGATGAATACTTCATTTATTTCTAGGCTTTCAATAAGCTTAAAATGATTCTTCCTAGTACTCTCCCCACCTCCCCTCATTCCTACTAGAAAAGTCCACCTCCAATCCTGCAATGCCTCTTAGCAATTCTGGGATGCCTTGACACTGGAGCAGATAATCCTCTGATGTGATCACCCCCAATTGAGTTGGAATGTTTAAGCAGAGTGCTTTCTTTTCTTCAAGGATTAACTATGTTTGACATTACTTGGTTTGGTCCACAGAGTTATTCAGATACAAGTATCTTGGCCTTTAGAAGTCTGATTGTGATAATAATAAACTCTGAGTCCAAAAGAATGAAGAAATATCTCATTCAATTCCTTTTAGAGAGATGGTGAACTTAGAGGCATAGATTTTCATACATGGTTAATGGGGGGCAGCTAGAGTTCTGGGCCTGGAGTCAAGAAAACATCTTCATGAGCTCAAATCTGGCTTCAGACACTGACTAGCTGTGTGACCCTGCATAAGTCATTTAACCCTGTTTGCCTCAGTTTTCTCATCTGTAAAACGAACTGGAGAAGAAAATGGGAAACTACTCCAGTATCTTTGCCAAGAAAACTCCCAAAGGGGGTCACGAAGAGTCAGGCATGACCGAACAACAGTAATCCATACTCTGTGGGTCCTTGAGCAAGTCACCCCATTGCCTTGGAAAAGACAAAACAAAACAAAACAAAAAAAAAAAAACAATCCATACTCACCAATGTTCCAGTTGTAGAACATTTTTGGCAAATCTCCCAGAAAACAGTCAGCTAAATGTGAAACAGGCAACTCTGTAGCTGGAAAATTTGCTTACAGATTGAATAAAAATCACACAAATCACACAAATGAGTAGAAATGTGGCCACCAACTCAGCAACTTCCTACCTTTCACTCTTGCTCCCAAGTCAATGAATGATTGTACTCTCTACTTGAAGGAAAAAAACAAACCTTTTGTTTTTCTCTTATTGTAGAACTCATAAGACAGGGAAGAAAATGGACCAAATCAAGTACCTAGATCAGAACAGATATATAATAAGTATTTACTGATTTTTTAAAAATGCTCCACTGTGCTCACCAAGACACTTAATCTACTAATGAAGGTTTTAATCTCTTTAATGGAAATATATTATTTCCCTTAGAACAAAATTTTTATTGTACTATTTTGATGTTTACTGGGATTATCTTCAAACATGGAAAATTTTCAGATGAAAGTAAACAAGAAAAAAATCTTGACTGAAGAGGAAACAAATCTGTTGCTTGTTATGTAGGAAAACATTAATGCAATTGAGCAGTTTAAGACAGAGTATATAGTAGGTAACAGGATTCTTTTAAAGCCCTGCTTCCATATTCTTTCGGAGTCACTTAAACAATGTTCAAATTGGAAAGGACAGTATAGGTCATCTTGCTGTTAAACTTTCTCATTATTTGAGACATATGTGTACATATATACATACACACAAATATTATACATATTATACACACACACACACACACACACCTATTTGTGTTTAATGATAGTCATCTCCAGGGTAGGGTAGGGGAAGGCAGCAAAAGGAGAAAAAAGAAATTTGCGGGATACTTTTGTTGAATATTTAAAAGGATTGACAAGTTGTGCATAATAAATATGCAGTTTCATGGATGATCATCTTTTTTATTGTATGATGTTATGGAAATATGTTTTATTCCTTAAAAATATACTAATGTAAAAGAAAATAAAAGGGAAAAAGATATAAAGCCAGAAAATGAAATAATCTCCATTCAGGATTTGGGGGAGTGAGTAGAGCTTGAATTCTAATAGAGAAAAGAAAGGCACACATTTTTATATAGAATGCATGTAAAGGGAATTACTAGAAATAAATACAAAGTAGCAAAATGTAAATAGGGAGGGAGGATACAAGCCTAGCACTTTGGCTCATTTGCTGGTTTTCTATCTCCTTTCTGGATTTATATAACAAATATTCTCTCTGACTTTCACCCTCTTCATATATATATATATATATATATATATACACACACACACACACACACACACACGTATATATATATATATATATGATAGATATGTCTATCATTTATATGTGTATGTATATCTATATCTCTATATGCCTGTTTCTCTGGATTTATCTATATGAAATATAGGGTAACTGGTGAAGGGGGGAGTGAATTTGGGGAGGGACAAAGGGGAAAATGTAGAATTTAGGAAACTATTGAACTTCTGTAACTATTAGAAATTCCTTAGGTAAATGTGTCTGTCTGTTTGTCTAGGGGGTGGGGAGGGATGGAAAAATGTGGTTGAGAACATTTAAAAAACACCTTTATCCTCATAGATGGTGAGACTGCTCCCAACTCTGACCTTTTCCACCTCAGAGGCAGCAGCCTCCTCATCCTAGAGAAGCCCACTCCCTACTCTGCCTGGCAACTCTTTCAGGAAATTCTGAGTCCTTCTCCACTCCTGACTCTGCAGACTTGTCCACGTGGCCCTGAATGAATATCGCATGACCTGTCTGCACCCCCTCTTTCCAACTCCCTTTGATGCCATAGCTTCCCCATTGGGACCTGACTTGGGGGACAACAGGAGCTTGTATTTGTCTTCCCAGAATGTAACACAGTTATCACTAGATAATAAATATTCTAAGGGGCTTCTCCAAGAGTTGCATCAGGTAAGGGAGCCAGGGTAGCATCAGGCCTCTCAATTCCCAGTCCCAAGAGCTTTCTCTTGTCCTTTAAGATGTAAACCTTAACTAATATTAACAAGTCATTTCTGTCAGTCACAAATTCAGAGATTCTAGACTTAATGAATATTACAGAACAGCGTTCACTTCCAACCTGACATTCAGAAAATCCCATAATAAAAGTAGGATAGGTCTAGAGTTAAAAGGTCCATCAGAGGCCCTCAGGCCAATCTGCCCAATGAACTGATGAGAAACTGAGGCCCTGGGATGGGGGGGAGGGGGCAGAGGGAGATATGTGACTTGTCCAAGGTCATACTGGCAGAAGAAACTGAAGGAGGATTCTGACCCAGGTTTTTTCTAAAGCCAGTATTCTTTCCTCAGGGACATTCATTTAATCTGTATATATTTTGTGTCATTGTGTATCATTATTTTGACTCCCTCTTGCATTCCCCAGAGTAGAATATAAACTCTTTGAAGGCAGAGACATTTTCCATTTTTGGTTGGCTTACTGCTAGCTGCTAGCAGAAAGCCTGGCATGTGACAGACACTTTTAAAATTCTGACTGAATTGAAATGGAACCTAAAGAAAATAGAACTTAATATCCAAGAATAAGGAGATGCAGAGGGACAGAGATGGAAGAAAGGAACATATTATAAAATGAAAAATAAAAAGTCAATGGCAAAGTAATTTATTAAATCCCAACCACATGTGCCCAGTACAAGTAGTGGTTTATTATTTTTTAGAATAAAAAGTTACTTGAAGTACACAGAACTAATTTTCTGTTTTAAACATTTTTATATAAAATCTCATACCAGAGTCATGTTTACAACGAACATTCACATCCATTTCAGGTGAAAGCCCTAAGCTAGAAGAAAGGAGGAGGTCAGAGCAGAGGAAAAAATTAAGGAATTGACTCAGTGTTGCGGGACACTCCTAATACATTCTCCCTCTTAGCAAAGCCCAGTCATCTGAGTCTTTGAGGCAGGTGTTACAAACACTTTTGCTTTACTTGTCATCAGCGTCTAGTTTCCAAGGAAAAGCAAAAACAGCTCCAAAAAAGATTATTGAGGGTGACACTGTCCATCACTGCTCACAAAAGTGAAGGCTCCGAGGTCACCATGACTCCTCAGCATCTGGGTTGTTTGTGACTCAGAGACCTGAATGCAGCACAAGAACAAAACAAAAAGATGAGACAAATAAGGGGAACAAGGAGCCAAAAAAAGCCACGTGAATGAATATTTCCATAAGTTAGCTTCAAAACTTGTATGTGTCAGCTGAAATCCTTAAGGCTGATTCGAGGGCAATGGTAAAGCACCATATGTCACAAGGAAGCACAGATTTAGAGCTGGAAGAGACTTCAGGAGTCACCTTGTCCAATACCTTATTTAACAAATGAGGAAATTTGAAGCCCAGAGACTTGCCCAAGATCACAAAGAAGCTGTTATTAGCAGAGCCAGAAATGGGATCCCTAGGCCAAATCAGCTGCAACATTTTAGAAGGGGGGAAAATAATCTTCATTTTAGATGCTACTTGAAGAATATTGGGCAGCTAGGTGGTCTGGAGGTAAGGGAGACCCCTCTTACTGAGATTAAACCCAGCCTCAGACACTCACTTACTGTGTGACCCTAGGCAAGTCACTTAATCTTGTTTGCCTCAGTTTCCTCATCTGTAAAATGAGCTGAAGAAGGAAATGGCAAACCACTCCAGTCTCTTTGCCAAGAAAGCCCCAAATAAGAGTCAGACACAAATGAAATGACTAAACAACAACAAAAATAGAGGGTACTAAATTGATACTGAAACTCTTTTCTTTACCTTGTATCAATCTGTTTCTGCATCGTGCTGAGACATTTCCTTGGCATAACTCAAAGGTAGGTTGAGCCCCACCACTGGCCCAACGATGCTGAGCCACGATGTAATATAGTTTATATTCCTTAAAAAAAAAGACCAATTTAAAAAACTCCAACATTTTCACTGTGTTTTGGAGTCATCATAGAAAATTAAGTACTAGGTATTTATTAAGTATCTACCATATGGCCAAAACCACACTAGGCACTGGTTTACTTAAATTTTTTTTAACAATCTTACTATAATCTGAAATGCTATATTAAAATCTGTAATAATATCATTTTAGAGCCATATATTTACATTTAAATATAAATGCAATTAAATGTATCAGACTAGCATCTCTCACCTATTGTCTTTTCCAGAATTCTCTAACAAAGTAGTCATGAATTCGTTTGTCTTGCAAGGATGAAGGACAAAGAAAGGTTGTCCAAGTATCGGGTGTTCCTGAAAAAGTTAAAGTGGATACAAGATTGCTAGTCAATAAGTCTTTGAACTAGTTCAAGTACTACTAAACAAACAGCAATGATAATTAATAGTTGATTTTACTTTTAAGTAGCTAATGGCACTTTTTAAGTGCAAAGTGCTTTCTCTATGTTATCTCAGTAATGGCCTCCAAAGTGCAGAGCATTACTGGTAGGTGATGACACAATGCTGAAATAAGGTATATTCTATTAGATCTTGTTTTCAATCAGAAAGGTGGAGGGAGAAGAAATACACAGCAATAGTTATAACACAAACTAATTCCTAAAGGCTTTAAATAAAGCTCTATGTGAACACAGAAGGGGGGAAATTTCAGGAAAAAGTGATAGTTGAACTCAATCTTGAATGTGTAGAGTTTCAATAGGTGGAGAGAGCAGGACTGCCATTCTAAGTAAAAAAGAATGCTATGGGTAAGAGCACAGAGAGGTGTTGGCTCAGGAGAAGGGTAGACTGTGTGGCAAGAAGTAGGGAGAGAAAAAGCTGAAAGGGTAGAATGGTTCCAAATGAAATCGACCCTTAAATGTTGGGCTTTACCAAAATAGAATCATTTAAAAAAAATCTTAAGATCAATGCACACAGAAGTTAATTTCTCAGTGGCATGAGGTATGGGAAAGAGCTCACAGGATCATGGATTTAGTCTTAGGAGGAAACGTATATGACTAAGACCTAGAAGAGACTGCAGATGGGAACACTGATTAGGAAGCTATTAAAATAAATCAGGGAGGTTGGCTGTGTGGGCTTCTATTATAATAGTGACAAAAGAAAAAAAGTGTGTGGGGGGAGCTGAGTTTCCAAGAAGGAATTGCTGGGGGCCAGAGGGAAGAGAGTGCCATGGCATCCTTGTCTCCCCAACCTGGACCAAATAAGCACCTTGTGAATCTCCAGGGGTAAAGGATTAGGGATTGGAATCCTCTCAGCATCCCTGGGGCATGAGTGGCTGGTGGCAGGGTCTGTGCCAGGAAACAAGGATGCCCTAGCTACCCTGAGCAGAGGCCGCTTCGTGGATGCTACAAAGGCAGCAATTCTACATGAGACCTACCAAGAAGATCTAAAGGAATTTAGCAAACGGACTTACAAGCATTGAGAGTCTTAATCATGTGCCACATATTCTGAAAGCTTGAGACCATCTTCCCTATGGTCTCTGCATGCAATGGCAGCAGGGTGTGAGGCAGATTCTGGGAGGTAATCTGAACCAATCATTCTGACTCTACTCCTCAGTAGCTACCTCTATCTAAAAGCTAAATATAGCAAACTATTTGATATCAACTGATAATCATGGGAGGAAACATTGTGATGAGAGCTCAAGAGCTTTATTTAAAAAAAAAAACTACCCCTAGATCCTTAGATCCTAGAGGGGTTCCAGGGATCCATCTTTCAGTGTGAGTGTTGGGCGAGTAGTTCTAGAGTGTGTACTACATATGAATAAAGAAAAGAACACTGAAAATGAAAGGGCACTTCAAAATTATATTAGAAACTGCTTAATAGTATAAGTAAAACTCAGAATTTGGTGCATATGGGTTGAAATATTCCTTAAATTTACAATGAAGAAATTTACTAATTTTTCTCCTTTCCACCTCCAGTCCTCCTCTGTCTTTTTCACCCTTTCTCCCCACCCCCTCACTCCCTCTCTCTCTCTTTCAGATAAAAGCTAATGAATCCTTGATTTGCCCTAATAAAATTTCATCCTTTATAATTTAGAGAAATAAATGAAGGATATTCTACACTGGATATGATTCTTATGAACAAAGAGGAAGCTAGTTGATGGGGGGAAAGGAGTTGGGGAAGGAAGAGATGGAGAGAATAATAAAAACCTTGGGGAAAAATCACCACTAAATCTTAAGAATTTGTAAAGGATAAAAAATGAGCCCAATCTCATAGATTTCAAAGCATTTGTAGAGGGGACAGTTGGGAAAGATGAGACCTTCTCAAGAATGAAAAGTGAAGTCTTGAGAAATAAAAAGTTCCTGTGAGAAGGAAAATAGATAGTTATCTAAAGAGATTAATGTGGATTCAAAGGGATTTCATCAAACAATTTAGATTTTTTTTTAAATCTGTACAAGAGATGAAAGCAAGGCAGAGAAAAAAAATAAATGGTTCTTTCACATCAGTGTTGGAAGCACTGAAGATGGTAAAAAAGGTGTTTTAAAAAACTCCTTTTTACAGGGTTTCCACTTGGCTCCAGAACCTGTAGCTACCCCAGGGTCACTATGAAATATTTTGGTTCATCATAATTATGCAAATTTTAAACTCCTAAACCATGCATTCTCGTTGAACACACCAAAGAAGAAGAATTATACATTGAATAGCAAAATATCTTATTGGGACAGACAGCAAAATAAATAATAGAGGAAATAAAGGAATAGAATCATCCCCACTTCCATTCCTCAACCCATAACTCACATACAAGGGCAGTTAGGTGGTGCAGTGGATAGAGCACTGACTTTTGGTGTCAGAACAAACATGGTACAACAAACATGCCATTCCATTTGTAACCTACCAGAACACTGTGAAGTTGGTACAACAAACTTTAACCCTAATGTCAGAAGGATGGGAATTTGAATCTGACTTCAGACACCTGACTCTTTTTAAAAAAAATTTTTTATTGACTTTTTTCCAAATACACTCTTTGAAAGTTTTTCATCATTCATCCATATGCCTATGTATATTTTTAAGTTACAAAATTTCCTTCCACCCTCCCTTCCCATTTCCCTCCCCTCATTGGTTGTCAGGTTAATATTGTACAAACACATTTGTGTTAAGCGTGTTTACAGATTAGTCATTTTCGTTATGAGGAATTAGGATTAAGGGAGATACTTAAGAGGTTTTTTTTTTAGTGAATGTAATATTCATCAGACTCTGAAGGATTTTTTTGTTTTGTTTTTCTTTCTCTGGATGGGGATACAATGTCTATAGCTGGTCTAATACGGTTGTCCTAGCTCTCTAAACTGCTGAGAGAAGCTGCATCCATCAAGGTTGATCATCTCATAATGTTGTTGTTAATGTGTACATTGTCCCTACCCCACCCCCACTCAAATCCAATCTTGTCATGGCATCACCTTCCTGATGTTATAATCTTCTTAGAAAATGAAGGACAAACATTATTTTTAACCCACATACAATATAATCTATTGACTTTCACCCAAATGGGAAGATAATAATGAAGTTAGAATACCTCTGATAGCTATGACTCAGGGGCAATAGCTGATCTCATGTTTTCTTGCTTTTGCCTCACAGAGCCACCTTGGTGTGGGGCTTCATTGTTGTTGTTGCTATTACTGAACAAGTGGGTTATTTAACAATAATAACAATAACTGACATCTATTGAGTTTTTAAACTTTGAAAAATGCTTCACAAACATGCCATTCCATTTGTAACCTACCAAAACACTGTGAAGTTGGTACAATAAACATTAACTCTAGTCTACAGTTGGGGAAACTGCGGCTCTGAGTCCAAGAGGCTTGCCCATGGTGTCCCAGCTTGTGTCAGAGGTAAGACTTGAACTTAGTCCATTCTGCCTCCAAGTCTAGTACTTATACAACCTCCCCAACATTAAATACTATTTTTTTCCCCAGAGTTCCTTTTGCCACAACTGCCTCATTCTGCCTGGACAGGCAAATTCAGTGGCAAGACCAGGCAGGCAGGTGAAGGACTAAATGATTATAGAATGATAAATGTTTCCTTTTTTTAAAGGGAAAAGAGAAGAATCTACAAATTGTGGGCCAATGCTCTTGACAATTAGAGTCTGAAACATTTCCCTTTGACCATATTTACAGCTTTTATAAATATATATCAATTTCAGAAACAAAAGAGCATGAAAACTTTCAAGATTTTTCCATCGTCATTAAAAAAAATTTAGAAGGTAAATTCATGTGAAAATGCTACCATCTGCTGTTAGAAATAATGAACTGATGGGATTCAACACAGAGCAAAATATTAATTAGGCAAAATAGAAAGCCAACATTTTGTATCAGTCTTACAATTCAACAAATACTTCTCCAATAAAGTTCTTTGAAATGATTTTCCATGAGGATATGAAAGTTAGGTCAGATTCACAGCTCCATGATACCAGAGAAGTTATGACTTCACCCCCTTGCGAAATTTAACTTTGGAATGGTTAAATATCTTATAAAATAAGCTGGATGTGAATACTGTCTCAGAACTTTTAAATATATATTATGTGTGTGCATATATATGTATATAATACATATATTATATACACACATATATCTATGTATGTAAATCTCAATGAAATAAAACACTGACCCCTCTGGATTTCATTAAGGCCTTGTTTTTAATTCATTTCTTCATTTTGATTGCCCCCCAGGAGGTCACAAATGTAATTTCAAATACTGAGCTCACACATAGTTTTATTTTTCCAACAGCCCAAATTTCTACCCTTTGTACCAGACATAAGTCTTCAAACACGGCAGGAAAAAAGCCTTCCACACTGTTTCCTGAACTTGAGTTTGTTCATGAATCAAGACATTCATTTCCTGGTGGATGGTGGTCTGCCTGGCCCCTGCCTCTGAAACGTTTTAAATATAGGAAAAAAAGTTGTAGAGAGGTCTTCCAATATGCATCCAAAGAGATGCCCAATAGTCACTCCCTCCCAGCCCTCCCCCACTAGATGGGTCACACATCCCAAGGAATCATCTTTAGAAGAGCTCGCAATTTTAGATTTGCAAAGCACTTGACACATATTAATGCATTTGACTTCTATAACAAGCAGAGTGATCCCTCAGTCACAAACATCACCAAAGGGGGCAGGAGCATTTTTCCTCCTCAGCATAATACAGTAGAGAGCAAAACCATTTCCATGTCTGAAACTGTACAGAGGATCAAAGATCTTGAGTTGGAAGGACCTCAGAAATCAACTAGTTTAATTTCCATCATTTTATAGATAAGGACATTGAGGTCCAGGGAAGAAAAGTGACTTTGTCAAAGTCACATAAATAGTGTCAGGTAGGATGTGAACCTAGGTTCCTCTAATTTCAGAACCAACTCTCTCTTCTACTGCACAATGAAGTCATACCAAATAACCATAATATAAAGGGTATGAGATGAGAAAGGTACAAATGCTAAAGGATTTCAGAATAGAGAATACTTATTCCTGTCAAAACCAGCAAATGTTTTATTTAGTTAATGGCATTTGATCTGAGTCTTAAAGGATGTGCAGAATTTTGATGGGCAAAGATGAGAGTGAGGAATTCAGAAGAAGTCACTCGCACAAAAAAGGTATATAGAAAAAGAAAAGCATGATGAATAGTTTGGGAAAAGCAGGTAATGTATTTCATCTATAACATAAAGAAATAGTGGAGATCTAGTTGTACGTGTGTTGAATAGAACTTGAAAATAGTTAACATAGGTGTTCTAAAGATTTTAGAGAGAGAGAGAGAGAGAGACAGACAGACAGACAGACAGAGACATAAAACCAAAGATAGGGCAGTAGAATGTAAGGAATGAAGATCTTGTTCTCAGGCATAGAGGGAGTTCTACCATCTAGCATTGCTAGCCTCATGAACTGGTATTCTAAGAGCAAGACACCTAATGAAAAGGAAGATGGGTAATAACAGAAATTGGGTAGAAGAGATGGCTCTCATACTTCATAAACTTGACCCTTATAAAGGATACTAAGAGAATAAAGAAGGGAAAAAGTAAAGGCATATCCTCTGAATCAGAAAATGAAATCAGAATATAGTATGAAAGAAGAGAAATAATGAGGAAGATAAAGCAAAGGAAGATTTTTTTTGGAAATGGGGCAATAAAAAAATTACTTAAAATAAGAGTTTGGAGGAAAGACAAGATGGTAAAGCACTCACTTAACTAGACAAGAAAAGGGAAGGGACACAAAAGGGAAGAAGATGATGAATACAGTTTCAAAAGAAACAAGCAATTTAAGTAAATTCAAAGAACTTGGGATGGAGGTAGGTAGGCAAATGGAAAATGAGAGAGAGGAAAAGTAGGGAACTAGAAAAATATCAAAGCAATATAATAAAGCTAATCAGAGGATCAGAGTACTAAATTAAATGAAGAAGGAAACAAAAGCCATTAAGAAACAAATGGAACTTAATAATTACCTAGCTATGTGGCCTTGGGCAAGCCACTTAACCCCATTGCCTTGCAAAAACAAACAAACAAACAAAAAAGAAACAAATGGAAGAAAATTCAAGTTAACAATCATAACTTTAAATGTAAATGTATTAAACTATTCAATAAAATAAGTGTGAATAATGGATAAAAAATCAACTATCTGTTATATATAAGAAAAATGTCTAAAAATAAAGATGTGGAAGATGGTGGAATAAAGGCAGGGCCTGAGTTCTCCAAATTCCCTTCCAAATAACTTTAATAATAATAATCAAATAAAATTCTGAAGAGGCAGAACCATTAAAAAGTCAGGGTGGAACAATTTTCTAGCTCAAGATAACATAGGAGGTCCAGCAGGAAAGATCTGACTCACTGAGCCAGTGGTGAACCTGGAGAACAAGCCAGCAGTAGGACTTGGAGGCAGTTCTAACAGCAGCCATAGCAGTTCAGGAGCTCTTAGCCCACAGACAGTAAGGGAGCTGGTCAGACAACTGGTCAGGAGGAGATTTCAGAGGACCCTTTGTTGGCACTGGGATCATTATTACTCTATTGTATTTCCCATATCACCATTCCAAGTAATCAGTCTAAGGATGAAGAGGAGCTGTTCTGGGGGAGCAGGTGGAGAAGATACCTGTGGTGACTGAAAAAGGAACCAGGGCTCTAGCTTCAGGTGCAAGGAAGGAAGGAACACTAATACTTGCTCTCAAAGGAGAGCAGGAGCCCAAGTCACAATTCTAGGGTTATGAGGAGCAAAAGCATTAGCAGCTGCAGTGGAGCA
This sequence comes from Macrotis lagotis, assembly GCF_037893015.1. Taxonomy (NCBI): domain Eukaryota; kingdom Metazoa; phylum Chordata; class Mammalia; order Peramelemorphia; family Peramelidae; genus Macrotis; species Macrotis lagotis. The sequence continues at coordinate 237,371,398 of NC_133666.1, forward strand.
GGAAGCATGGTCATAGTTATAGGGCAGAAAACAGTGCTTGTGTTTGCTCACAGGTGAAAGCACAGGATAGAAGATTATACCTCACTTAGATTATATTACCTTGGAAGAACCAGACTTATAGACCCCAGAACTGGCTCTGAAAACAGTAGCACAAAAAATCTGAAGCTTGTGATAGTGCCCCCTCAACCTTAGGAGTACAATCCAACTTCAACATAAAGTTCAAAGTCATGAAATAGGTTGAAAAAAATGATCAAACAAAAAAAGAAGTTGATCATAGAATTTTACTATAGTGCCAGGGAAGATCAAGACAGAAACTCAGAAAGACAACGAATTCAAAACAGCTACATGTAAAGTCTTAAAGAAAAATGTGAATCGGACAGGGACCCAAAAAGAAATCCTGGAAAAGCTCAAAAAAAAAAAGGATTAAAAAAATCAAATAAGACAGGTGAAGGGAAAACTGGGAAAAGAAATGAATAATTCAGGTAAATTATGAAAAAAGTCAACAGTTTGGTGAAAGAAGCATAAAAATATCACTGAAGAGAAAAACTCTCTAAAAAGTATAATAGGCCAAATAGAAGAAAAGGCATAAAAGTTCACCAAAAAAAAAAGAACTCCTTAAAAAGTTGACCAAATGGAAAAAAGGAGGTACAAATGTTCATTGAAGATAATAATTCCTTAAAAATTAGAATCAGGGAAGTGAAAGCTAATAACTTTATGATATCAAGAAACAACAAAACAAAATGAAAAGAATAAAAAATCAGAAGAAAATGTGAACTCATTGAAAAAAAATGAACCTCAAAAATGAACTGAGAGATAATTCAAGAATTGTTGAACTAACCAAACCAGGCTCAAAGCCTAGACATTATACTACACAAAATTCTCAAATTAAATTAGAACCAGAGGGTAAAATAGACATTGAAAGAATCCCTAATCACCTCCTGCCTGTATCAGATTCCAAAATGAAAACTTCTAAGTATAGTCTCATGAAATTTCAAAGCTCCTCAAGGAGAAAATATCACAAACCAGAAAGAAACAATTCAAATATTGTGGAGACAGAGTCAGGATCACATAAGATTTAGAAGTTTAAAGAGAACTTAAAATGTGATATTCTAGAGGACTAAGGAACTAGGATAATAACTACGAATCACCTACCCAGAAAAACTCAGCATAATCCTTCAGGGAAAAACAATGATCATTTATTGAAACAGAGGACTTTCAAGTATTCCTGATAAAAAAAAGACAAGAGCTGAACAGAAAATTTGACTTTCAAATACAAAACTCAAGAGTAACATTAAAAAGGTAAACATGAAAGAGAAATCATAAGGGTTTCAGTTAAGTCATTTACATTCCCATGTGGGGAGATGATACAACTCTTTTTTTAAATTTTAAAATAAAAGGAGAGGGGGAATAGTTCAAGATATTTCACGTAAGATTTTTTTTTTTATTACAATGAGCTATTGCAATGATATGGAAGGGGGGAGGCAAGGCGGAATGAGGGAAACTTTGCTCTCATCAGAGATGGCTAGGAGAGGAAACAGCAAATATACTCAATGGGGTATAGACATCTGGAGTAAGAAGGAGGGCGGAGCAGGGGGAAGGGGTGGGGATGTGAATAAAGGAGGAGAGGATGGACCATGGGGGGAGAGTGGTCAGATATAACACATTTTCTTTCTTACTTCTTGAAAGGGGCTGGGAATGGAAGGCCTGCCCAGGGCCACAGGGCTGGGTGGATTCTGGGCCTAAGGGGTGGTAGGGGGGCTCAGGGCTTCTTGGCCCCAGGACCAAGGATCTGTATGCTGCGCCACTCAGCGACCCTACAGCAGAGTCATAGTGAAAGGAGAGAGAAAATAGAGTACATGGTAGTGGAGAAATAAGAAAGGAGGGAGTTGCGATCAGCAATGGCAACGGTGGAAAAATATGGAAATAACTTTTGTGATGGACTTATCATAAAGAATGAGATCCACCCATGACAGAGTTGTTGGTGTTGGAACAAAGACTCAAGCACATTTTTTGTTATTATTATCTGGGGGAGTGCGCAGGGCAAGTGGGGCTGGGTGGCCTGCCTGGGGCCACATAGCGGGGTGATCTTTGGGTGTCTGGGGCCGGATTTGGACCCAGGTGCTCCTGGCTCAAGGGCCAATGTTCTGTCTGCCACCCAGCCACCCCTACTATTATTACTATTTTATTTTATTTTGGGTCTCTTTTTTCCTTTCTTTTTTTTTTTGGTTTTTGCAGGGCAGTGGGGTTCGGGTGGCTTGCATGTCACATGGCTGGGTGATTGTTGGGTTTATGAGGCTGGATATGGACCCGGGTGCTCGTGGCTCCAGGGCTGGTGCTTCATCCATTGCGCCACCTGGCCACACCTACAATTATTACTATTATTATTTTTTTATTTTAATTTTTTTCTCTCCCCTTTACTTTTTTCGCCCAAACAAGTCTATCTATATTCATGGGGGAGGAGGGGTATTTTGTTTACTTGTAAACAAGAATATTTTATTAATGTAAAAAAAAATTTGTACAAAATGAGAATAAAAAAATAAATTAAAAAAATAAAAAAGTTTAGAAAAAGTTAAAATAATTTTATTTTTTAAAATTTATTTATTTTGAATTTTACAATTTTCCTCTAATCTAGCTTCCCTCCCCCCACCTACCACAGAAGGCAGTCTGTTAGTCTTTACGTTGTTTCCATGGTATATATGTATATTGATCCAAGTTGAATGTGAGAGAAACCATATCTTTAAGGAAAAAAAAAATAAAGTATAAGAAATAGCAAAATTACATAATAAGATAACGGTTTTTTTTGTTCAAACTCCATAGTTATTTCTCTGGATACAGATGGTATTCTCCATCACAGATAGATGATATAACTCTTAAGAACTTTATCACTATTAGGGCAGTTAGAAGGAGTATATGTAGACAAAAAGCAACAATGAAAAAAAATTGTGAAGCAAGGCCACCTAGTCACACCAGATCTCAAACACAACTGCAGAATGAAATCATCAAAACAATCTTATACTGACTGGATAAGTGGAATACTGGCAGAGCAGTGAAATAAGCATAGTAATCTAGTGTTTGAGAAATACAAAGACCCAAGCTTTTCAGACAAGAACTCATTATTTGACAAAAAATTGCTGGGAAAACAAGAAAGTAGTTTGGCAGATATTGGGTACAGACCAATATCTCACACTATAAATCAAGCTAAGGTAAAAATAGGCACATGATTTAAACAGAAATATCATAACCAAATTAGGGGAGCATGGGATATTTTTCCTTTTAGATCTATGAGTAAAGAAAGAATTTAAGATAAAAAAGAGTGATATAAAATGGGATATAAAACGAAAACTGTAATTACATAGAATTAATTTTTTTTTGCAAACAAAACTAATGCAGCCATGATTCAAAGAAAAACAGGAGACGGGGAAAAAACACGTTACAGACAATTTCTCTGATAAAGGCTTTATTTCTTAAATATGTAGAGAACTGAATCAAATTTATAAGAATACAAGTCATTCCCCAATTGATAAATAAACAAAGAATATGAACAGGCAGCATTCAGATGAAGAAATCAAAACTCTGTGTTATATTTCACTTAAATATGCTCTAAATTGGGGCGGCTAGGTGGCACAGTGGATAGAGCACCAGCCCTGGAGTCAGGAGGACCTGAGTTCAAATCTGACCTCAGGCACTTAATAATTACCTAGCTGTGTGGCCTCGGGCAAGTGACTTAATACCATTGCCTTGCAAAAACCTAAAAAAAAAAAAAAGTTCTAAAGCACTAGTGATTAGAAAAATGCAAATTAAAACAGCTGAAGTACTACCTCACCCATGCATGTATAATCTACAGCAAACTGCTTGTCTTTTCAGGGAGTGAGGGGGTCGGGGAAGAGAGGAGGAGAGAATTTGGAACTCAAAACCTAAAAAGAAAAAAATGTTAAAAAAAATATTTTTTAGTTTGTTTGGTTTTTTTGGCAAGGCAAACGGGGTTAAGTGGCTTGCCCAAGGCCACACAGCTAGGTAATTATTAAGGGTCTGAGACTGGATTTGAACCCCAGGTATTCCTGACTCCAGGGCTGATGCCACCTAGCCGCCCCTAAATTTTTTAAAGAAAGAAAAAATAATAACTCTGTAAAAGAGGTATTATAAGTGCTGTTATCTCCCTTCATCAAGAAGGAAACTAGAGCCCAGCAAGCATATAGTTTAGGACTGATTTGAGTGTCTTCCTGTTTGGGATTCTCCTACCACCTTGGTTTACAATTCCCTTTTCTGCTCCTCTCTTCCCTGTGATTCAAACCTTATCTAGACAAAAATGGACTTTCCTAGGCTACCTTTAATTCCTAACCTTAATTCCTACCCTTCCACAGTTCCAATGCTCCCTCTGTCCTCCCCTTATACTTTGTTCTATGAAACACCTCCTCTATTGTTAACTCTCTCTCTCTCTCTCTCTCTCTCTCTCTCTCCATACTTTGCTATATCCTCTCTACTGCTCACTTCTTCCACCATTATGCCTCCTCTCGCTCCAGGAGAAAGAGTATTTGTTTCTTCCTTTTACTTGGAAACTTCCTGCTAGCTCCATATTCTTTCCCTCTAAAAATTCAACATTACTCAAATTAAATAATAAATCTAAAAAGCACTCTGCAGATCTTTGTGCATTACAAATTGTGGGCCAATTATATCACCTTGTCCAGATCTTTGTTAATGTCTAACATTACCATCCAAGTCATTCTTCCTCCTTCTTTACTGGCTCTCTATCTTCTGTTCTGTCTCAACCCCTGTCCTCTACATGGGTGAGTTCAATATTCATGCCAACACACTGGCTTCTCAATTAATCTAGCTCTTCAATTACTATGAATACTTTCTCCTGTAACTCAAATCTGAGACATCATCTGAGCTAGTATACTAAATTTGATTCAATTAAAAAGAAATTCATTAAAATTTTTATAATTACTAGTTCAATAAATATTTATTAAAAGGCTACTCTATTATAGGCACTTGCTAAGCACTGAGGTTAGAAAGAAAAGTAAAAGACAATTTGTGCTCTCAGGGAGCTCATAGTTTAATGGGGGAGAGAATATGCAAACAAAATATGTATAAATAAAATCCATACTGGAGATAATCAACAAGATGAAGGCACAACAATTAAGTCATTTTGTAGAAGTTGGGATTTAACTAAGACTTAATTAAAGGAAACCAGGGCAGTTAGAATGCAGAGATGAAAGGGAGAGCAACCCAGGCAGAGAGGACAGCAAGTGAAGATGACCAGAGTTGAGAGACGGAGCATCAAAAGGAGCATAGGGTCAACAAAATGGTTCTCTAGGTATGTTAATAATTAGAAATGTTAATGTAGAATGACAACATAACTAGGTCAAATTATGATTTTCCTGAATTATCCTTTTAAAAATACATCTGCTCATATCCTTTAAAAATATCTTTAAATGCCTAAAATCTCAACTTCTTAAACTACCTCACATAAGGAAACTTCTCTTAAATAGAACTTGTGCATTCTTTTTCTGTCTATACTAAAACTATTAAGGTTAAGTACAAGACTTAGGTTCAGACTTCTAAGAACTAGTCTTATTATATTTTTATCTTAAAGCAAAACAAACCAAGAGCCTGACTTTCATGTTTTAATTCATTTCTTCTGCCACTACATTTCACAATGTTGACAATTTTATGGCCTGTTAAGTCTATTTCTAAGATATATACTCTGGCAAGTGATAGTACTAGGGAATAGGTATCCTAGTGAATCAGCTACTGGAAAATTCAAGAATTCTACAGGGATTTTCAAGAACAAATTTACAAACAAAAACACAACCCGATTTATTGGTAACCAGGAATTAACGTCTGGCAACTGTCACACAACTATATACTTTCTGTGCAACACAGAAGAAATTACAAGTCTATTACTATAATTACTGACTTGAGTGATGCAGAACAGCATCTTCTTGGATTGAAAAACAGAGGGATGCTGCTGCTATATAATTACAAAGGGCTAAGGAAGTAGTCACCCTCCTAAAATCTAACACAATTCATTTCTTTAGATAACTATATACAGATTCTAATTCCTACAATTAGATGAGCTTAACACTATAGATCCTTCTAGCATTATGCTTTCTCTCCCTGCCCCTTGCCCAACTTCTTTGAAAAAAAGATTTTTTTTGTTGGCTCAGCTCTTCTTATCAGTTCTTTAAATTAAAAATGCTTTTCTCTGTATAAATGTATTTAGAGGGGGAAAAAAATGACTTCACTAAAAAATTCCTAAGTATTCTATGAACCAAATAATGCCAACTGTTGTTATTCTTTCAAAAATGAAAAATGTATGGTAAGGGTATGACCTAACAAAAGCATTAGCTACATAAATTCTCTCCTATCCCCTCTCTTCTGACATATATTTTTCAAATTTCTAATAATTCAAATTCAGATATCAGAAGGAAAATACCTACTCAAAGCTATCTGAATCAGGCATAATACCTTATGTATAAGTAGAGCTTTGATTGTATATGACATTCATTCAACTATAAGTAACTACAATATGCCAGATTCGGTGCTAGTTGCTGAGGTGAAGAGAACAAAGATAAATAACATTAACATTATTTTAATAAACCTCAATGGATCTAGTTTCTAAGATAGGAGTATTTCTTCTTGTAGGACAAAGAGCAATGACCATCAGTGACTTCCTATCTTCCCTATCTTCCCACAGATCCTCTCTAGGGTGTTTATTCAATGTGTCTACAGCACTATCCTGTGTCTTAGCACTATATCATATCTATGCATCACCTGGGCTCTCTCTCTGTACATGACTAGGCTACATCCTTTTCTGATCATATATCTCTTGGATGATATCTTTCCTATCCCATCTTGAACACAAATCACCACTGATGATATGTTGTGCTCTACTTATGTCTACTACCATATGTCTTTCACTTTGAATGGCAGGCAGTTTCAATTCTTTGGAAACTCTAGGTGATCCATAATTTGCAACCACATAGCAACACTGAAGGAATTCTGGTGTTTAAAAAAAGTCATAGTTTTCAGGGAATGGCTTGGAGCAATGACTTCACAGCTCTGCATAGCTTCTCAAATGCAGTCCAATTAACCCTTTTCTTCTTACCCAGTTCTGGAGCTAGGTCATATTTTATCTGCTGGGCCTGTCCCACATATAAATATTGATGGATAAGTGCTAGCCAACTCCATCTCAAATACTGAAGAATGTCTATTGTCTGGACTATTTGTTTTTTCCATTAAATAAAGTAAGATTTCATAGGTGCAACATCTATCCCATAAAGTCTTTCCTTAAAAGATACTGAAACTGCCCACAAGACTTAATTTGTTCAGGGCACTAAGCTGCCAACAACAGTTAACTGGTGGTCAAAGTCACTGCTAACTTGGGAGAAGTTAGGAATTCTTCCCTCTGGATTGACTGCCATGTGCCACCATGACAAATGCAGACATTGGGAGGTATATCCAACTAAATCAATGCTGTGTCTTTGCTAAATGTCCTTTCCTTGTTATGGATAAGTAAATGTCCTTTGTTAACTTCTAGATGGTCTCTGCAGGTCTCATTTCATTCCATTTTAGTATCTGTACCACCGGACTAGTCTAAGTAAGTCGAGGCCTACAATACAGGGATAAACACTTTTAAGTGGTTGTAAATCTCATTTAAGAGGCTCTGAGATGCTCCAGGGCTTAATACAACCAGTACAATAGTATCTACAAACAGGGCATATGGAGTGCCTCACCATCCACAGAGAATTCTTCTTCCAATTGGAGTTTGTACAGGAAGGACACCCTCTAGGACAGGGTCAATCACCCTGATGAGAAAATATCTGTTTTATGCATTACCTAACAGTAATAATCAAAATAATAAAATAAAACCCAAATAACTTCAAATGTTACAAGGAATCATCTATAATCATAACAAATGCATGTTAACAAATGTATTTCTTTTAGGATACTGTCTTCTATTGAATAGTGTTCATTTAAGCCTGCCTGTTCCCTTCAAGGATGCCCTTAATATGCATGCATATCATTATAAAGATTTAATAGAAAAGAGAAAGTAGGAAAATAAGTTAAGTAGTTATTGATGTATTTGTTTGTGATTTTTCTTAAAGTAGTAAAAACCTTATGAAAAATGTTTCCTGTTATTCAGTATCTTCCATTCCTTCAGCTATCTTGAAAATCAATCCCTCATTGCCCTAAAAATTGTGACACCTTCAGTATGGACTTCTACTTTGTGTATTTTGTCTAGTCCAGCTGCTTTTTCTGTATTGTTTTCTTTGGTGCCATATTTATACTTTCTCATGCATCATTTACACTTCTCATGTCATCAGGAACTATGATGTCAAGAATTTAAATGTCATATACTTCTATTGTAATCAATGGAAAATTTTAAATAGAAATTTTGTTATATTTTAATTTCTTCATCTCTTCTTTGTCCATCTTTAGGTCCATCCCTTCTAGGGATGATTTTACATAATTGAGTCTCATTCCAAATTTTCTGCAAATGCATATTTCTCTTTCCTCTACTTCTCACTGTTTTGTAAAATACTACTCATAATCCTCCACCTTTTTTCTCCTTAAGGTTTTGCAAATGAGTTTATAGTTTAAACTGGTATTATCCTTGGTTGGTCACATCCTTCTACTTTGCAAGCAGGCAAAAGTTTGCTGGCTGATTCAGTTTCTAGGCTTTTAAAAATCCATTTATGGGGGAAAGCTTTATTTTGGTTAAACTTCCTTGGGAAATAGCAACAGGTGCTCACTTTATGAGGTAGAAAGAACTATGAAGCTCTTCACTGTGATAACCCTTTATCTTTGCACTTCTCTTTCTGTCTCACTCCTCCAAACTATATTATTCTTTATCACTTCCTCCAGTCATTTCATTCCTCCATTCTCCCTTAGTAGTTTGACTCTATTAATAACCTGTTATACTATACTCAATCTTCTACATCCTTGCCCCCTTGTTCTCTGATGATTCAAACCCTCAATGACTTCTCCCATAGTCCCTCTCTATTCCTACTTTCATGGTGTTGGAAAAAGTCAAACTGTATAGACTGGATGGCTCACAAAGGTTATTACTTGATCACAGTTGGACTATCAAAAGGCTTATAGAAATTCCCTGATTGTGCTTCTTAGTGTGACTATTCCAAACCTGTTTTTTCTTCTCCTGAAATATCTTTCATTCCCACACCTTATGCTCTTGCAATCTGTCTTTCAGATTTACTACATGGATACTACTCTCTCCAAGGTTGCTAATGATCTTTTAATTGCTTTTAATTTTTTAATTTAATGGAATCTTTTAATTTAATGGAACTCATGCTTTTTTGACATTTTTGCAGTTTTGGATACCATGCTTTATCTTCTCTTTATGGATATTTTCACAAATTCCTCTGCACTCCATGACAATACCCCTTCTTGGTTCTTTTCTCCCTGTCTCAACATTCCTTCTCATTTTGAAGTGGATATTCCAGAAGTCACTCAAACTCAACATGGCCAAAATAGAAATAAACTTCCCTCTGAAACTTCCTTTTAAGTTTTTTTTTAATTATTAAGTCTTTCAGATTCACAAAGTTGTCCTTGATTCTTCACTCTTCATCTCCAATCAGATGCCAAATCTTATTGCTCTACCTTTCAACCCCACCCCCTTTTGTCTTTTTTTTTTTTACAAATGGAGGAGAGTTGTTTGAAATCTTTTTGTTTTTTTAAATTATATTGTTCTATTTGCTAAATAAAGATGAAATGTCTTGGCTTTTGTACACATTAGAATTCAAAACATGGCAGCTTTGGGGGATGACTCCTGCATCCATCTTCTCTCCATTAGTAGAGTCATCAACCTAGTTCATGCTCTTGACTTTGCTACCCTGTTTCAGTTGCCTTTTTGCTCCACCTCCCCCCTTTAGTATGCTTCTCTTAGAACTTCCAGGAGAATATACTTCTTTAAAAACAAGAGATTATTTTTTGTTTTTATCTTTTCATTCTCAGGACATTTTCCAACTCACAGTCCCTTGCACATGATAGAAACTTAATAAATGCTTATTGAATTTAATAATTTGCAATTGTTTTGCTCAATTTTTCATTGTCTTAGTTTCTTTTTATTATCCATGCCCAGGCCTTACCTTCTTATCTATGTGAATTATTATTTTCTTCTGGCCCCTAGGTGGTGTTGATCCAGGGAGACTGAAAAGTGATTTCTTATAATCCTGGAAACACAAATTACCCTCATCTTCTCACCAGATTCCGATTTGCAATAGCTAGGAAGGCTTATGATATGCCCAATAGGATGTGAGATCTGTATTCTGGCATTCAGGCCTGGCTATCTTTTCTTTCTTACTGCTGCCCTTGAATTCAAACTTCTAGACTTCTGGGAGCTAAAGAAGCCAGATAAGCTAGAGAACACTCAGAGGAAGACATCCATGATGGTTGAGAACCTATGAGTATAATTTAAAGGAACTGGTTATATTTTGCCTGGAGAAGAGAAGACTCTGGAGAGTCAGAATTGTCTTCAGGTTTCTGAGGGGCTGCCTTGTGGAGGAGAGAATAGAACTGTACTGTATGATCATAGAGAGCAGATCCAAGAGCAAAGGGTGGGAACTGCAAAGAGATAAATTCCTGATTCATATTGAGGTCACACTTTCTAATGATTAGAACTGTTTTAAAGTGTTGCCTGGAGGGGATCAGCTCTCATTCCTCAGGGATCTAAGAATTATTTGTTGCATCTGTTATAGTTCAAATTTCTTTCCTGTACAGATTAGACGAGAGGCCACTGAGTTCTTCCAACTCTCAAATTCTATAATTCTGTGATCACCATTTGGGTTATCTGGGAAATTGTTGCTATCACTGGAGTTAGACTTGTCGGTCACCACTTTTAACTCGGCAGCAATAGCTGTTATATTGGCATGATCTGGTTTCATTAAGATACACTAGAAGACAATGACTTCAGCTGCTCTTGTTACATTCATGATGAATGCTGGCAGAGACTCTGCTCTTGGATTAGGGATAAAGGCTGGCAGCAAGTCCTGGACCTGTCAGCTATTGTGAATACAACTGAGATTGTGAGTAGAACAGAGGGAACTAAATACTCTCTCTAATGTTTTCTCCTGCCTTAACCCAGAGTTTAGGCTACTGATACTACTCTCCTTCCTTGACCTTTTCCATAACTGGGGAGGGCAGGGTGGCAAATAAGGGAGCAGGTAGGGACATCAGAGCAGGTGGGGTGGTGTTAGAGATAAGACCACAAATGATTACTGCAGTAAGAATGGAATGAGACTTATCTACCCATCTACTTGAATGGCTGATCACATATTCCTTAGGGCGGGGTGAAGACCCTCCAAATTGATGTGGTGTTGCCAAGGCAACTGCAGACAGGATTCAAAATTCAATATATCTAGCAGTTTTAGGGGAGAATTAAACAAATGGCTGACCAAATTTAAAACCATATCCAAATGACCTTTGGCAGGAAATAGGTTCCCCACCCCTGTTTAGGGTAAGGACATAGCATGTCTGGTATGACACCATGGCCCCCACTTTGGAGACCACAGTTCTAGCCAATAATCCAAGGACCAAGCTAGTAAAGCATGGAGAAGCTCATTATCAAGAGGTCAGTACAAGATGTAATGGTAACTTCTTAAAATTAAATTGATTCTTAGTTTTATGCATCCTTCACTGTTTCCATAGTAACTGTGGCAGAGCAGAGGAAATAGAGGTAGATGTCTATAGATTACTCAAAAGAATCATTATTGTATATCATGAATACTTCCATTAAGAATTTCAAAACTTGTCTCACATTATTATCACTTGAACATTAAGAAGAAATCACGGGTCTGGTCTAAATATATTTTGGGGAGGAGAAATATGTTTATCTGTAAATATATTGTTTTTTTCCAAGAAGATCATGAGCTCTTTAAGGATTAAGACTTTCATTTTTGCCTCTGTACCCAAATTACCCAGAACAGGGCCTGACACAGAGTAGTTTAATAAATATTATTTTGATCAACACCATAAGTATTCAATAAATTCATACTGAATTAAAGAAAATTGAAAGTTGTGGGACATAAAAAAACCATCAAAAAAGAACTTCATTATAAAAAGACCCAGAAGTCTGACCAGAAGATCAAAGGACCATAGATTTAAAAGTTGGAAGGCACCTTATAGATCATCTAATCCAACATCCTTATTTTATATATGCAAAGGCTGAGTCTAGGAAAGGTTAATTGACTTGTTCAATATTACAGAGATACTTAAAGGAAAATTCAAACCCAGGTCCTCTGACTCCAAATCCAGTACTCTTTCCATACTACCTTGCCTTTCATTAAGAAAAAAAGTTAATATATAATGTGGAAGTCATTTCAGAGTTGGCTGTTTGCATTCAGTTCATTCATTGATTTGTTACAACAAAAGGTAAAAATCAATAGGTTAAAGATGAGAAAATATTGTATGTAATTATAGGAGTTCCACCTCAAACTAAATACAAGTTGTTGACTGAAAAAAATAGGAAGTGGATAAAAGCTTTTATCGCCAGCTTAATTGAAAGAAAACAATCATCACAAGTAAAAGGTCAAAGGGGCTCAGAAATCAACAAATAACTGCTTTTCTTTTCTAGTTGATTCATCCAAGGATCCGTACAGCAGGGAATACCATACAATACAGTACAACATTGTATACTTCAAATTAGATGTCCCAGAGACACCTCAAAGTTGCTATGTCCAAAATAGAACTTGCTACCTTTTCTTCCAAACTCATCACTCTTCCAAATATCCCTATTTCTTTCAAAGACACCATTATTCTTCCAGTTACTCAGGTTCATCATCTCACTGTTATCTTCAACTCTTCATTCCCCCTCATTCCACATATGTAATCAATAACCAAATCTTGCCATTTCTACCTCTAATCTCTTGTCTTCTCACACATAGATGAAAGAATATCTTATCCTATCTTCTCACACATAGATGCATGAATATAGAAATAAGTGACAATTTCCTAAGAGCAAAATTCCAGATTTTTTCATGAAATTGCTTCTGTTATATTTGGTTGAAGACTTGCATACAACCAATACAGCCTAGCTTGAGTTTGGTGATATTGAGGATCACTCTCTCTACTGAGCTATTTGGAATGAAGCTCCTGGAGTTAGAGGGTTATGATGCAAATATATAAACAGATGACTAAATTTTTACTTTTGTGAGAGGAGACATCAACCCCCCCCCCCAAGTAAAGGTATATTACCAATAA